>NC_068912.1:92049505-92352535 GCF_023091745.1 Budorcas taxicolor | reverse complement strand
TTGATCCCCGGTCAGGGAACTTGATCCCACATGCCACCGCTAAGACCCAGTGCAGCCAGATAATTAAATAAAAACTTTAAAAAAAAAAAAAACAAAGGTAACCATAAACCTAATTATAAAACTAAAACACTGAGGTTGCCTCAGAACTGGAGAAGACGTCAGGACAGGCGTTCAGCTCTGTGGAAGAACTCTGAAAGCACTCATGGAGTTCCCAGGAGATTCTTCTCCCAGATGTGGGATGTATTGGATGTATTGGATAGCTATTCCAAATAGGAAATGCTGATACTAGAAGTAGGTTGTCTAAGTTATACTTACAGCTCTGTCTAGGTCACAGCAGAATCCCCTTACTGTAAGTACATGCTGAATATTTGATTCCAAAACTGAGAGTAATTCAATGTGGAGGATGAGTCGTTGGAAACTCCTGGATTCTTTTTCTAGGCTTTAAAAATGGCTTTACTGAACAAGTCTAACTGATCAGTTTATTTGCCAGAATCTCACTAGTGGTTTAGAGAATTCACTATTATTCAATCCAAAGTGATATTGGTGAAGTTTAACCAATGAATGTCTAATTTATAAATCCTTGCAAAGAATTGTTTGACTTCAGACCTTCAGGATGAAACCAAATTGAACTTGAATCTTTTGGTGTCAATGGCTTTTCAAAGAAAGAGTATCTTTTTCTCCCTGTGGAGAAATCAGCTTAGACACTACTGAAATTTATCTAAACAAAAGAATGGAGCTTTTTTATCATTCCATTATAAAATGGAGTTTTTCTTGGAAAGGAAAAACCCTAAAATTATAAACACTCTAGAAGAACATATAGTATAAAATCTTTGTGACCTGCATTAGGTAATTATTCCTTAAGCACAACAACTGGAAGCATGATCCAGAAAAGGAAAAATTTGACAAATTGGACTTTCTCAAAATAAAACAATTTGCTCTTTGAAAGACACTGTTAAGGGAATGAAAAGACAAGCCATAGACTGGAAGAGGTATTTGCAAATGACAATCTAATAGAGGGTGTCTGCTCCAAGTATATAAAGATCTTTCAAAACCCAGTAATGGGGTTTCCCTGTTGGCTCAGTGGTAAAGAGTCCACCAATGCAGGAGACACAGGTTTGATCCCAGTCTGGGAAGATCCCATGCTGCAGAGGGGCTAGGCCCATGCACCACAACTACTGAGCCTGTGCTGTAGAGCCCAGAAACTGTAGTTACTGAGCCCATGTGCCGGAGCTACTGAAGTCTGAACGCCTTGGAGCCTGTGCCCCACAACGGGAGAAGCCACGGCAATGAGAAGCCCTAGCACCTCAACAAAAAGTGGCCCCTACTCATTGCAAGTAGTGAGAAAGCCCGTGCAGCAATGAATACCCAGAACAGTCAAAACAAATTTAAAAAAATTAAAAACCCAATAATGAAAAAGCAAGCAATGAGAAACTGTTTGAACAAACTTTTCACCAATGGAGATATATGGATGGCAAATAAGCACATGAAAAGATACTCAACATTAGAGAAATGCAAAGTAAAATCACCCTGAAATGCTGTTAGGACTTCCCTGGTGGACCAGTGGTTAAGAATCCACGCTTGCACTACAGGAGGCACGGGTTTATCCCTGGTCAGGGACTAAGATCTTGCAGGTCCAGTAGCACAGCCAAAACCCCCACGAACCAAACAAATAACAGCAAAACAATGAGATGTTACCACCTACCCACCAGAACAGCTAAAATTAAATAAAGACCCATCTTACCAAGTGTAGGTAAGAATATGATACAACCTCTTTGGAAAACAAACTGTTTCATAAATAGTTAAACATACACCTACCACATCCAGCCATTCTATTTTCCAAGATAAATGAAAGTAGATGTCCATACGAAGATTTATACAAAAATGTTCAGAGCAGCTTTATTTGTAATAGCCCAAACTGAGACTAGCCTAAAACCTATTAGCAAATGAATGGATAAATGGAGAGTATATCTCTTAAGCCTGGAATTCACAAATGATGGTATATCCATACAGTGGAGTACTACTCAGCAATAAAAACCAGTGACTATGGGCAGGCTACAACGTGGATGAATCTCATAAGAACTATTGAGTGAAAGAAGCCAGAGAGACCAAAAGAAAAGTATATGCAGTATGATTTCCCTTACATAACATTCTAGAAAAGTGCAAACTAACCTATACTGATGGAAAATCAGTTCAGTTCAGTTCAGTCTCTCAGTTGTGTCCAACTCTTTGTGACCCCATGAACTGCAGCACACCAGGCTTCCCTGTCCATCACCAACTCCCAGAGTTTACCCAAACTCATGTCCATTGAGTTGGTGATGCCATCCAACCATCTCATCCTCTGTCGTCCCCTTCTCCTCCTGCCCTCAATCTTTCCCAGCATCAGGATCTTTTCAGATGAGTCAGGTCTTTGCCTCAGGTGGCCAAAGTATTGGAGTTTCAGCTTCAATATCAGTCTTTCCAATGAACACCCAGGACTGATTTCCTTTAGGATGGACTGGTTGGATCTCTTTGCAGTCCAAGGGACTCTCAAGAGTCTTCTCCAACACCACAGTTCAAAAGCATCAATTCTTCAGTGCTCAGCTTTCTTCACAGTCCAACTCTCACATCCATACATGACCACTGGAAAAACCACAGCCTTGACTAGATGGACCTTTGTTAACAAAGTAATGTCTCTGCTTTTTAATATGCTATCTAGGTTGGTCATAACTTTCCTTCCAAGTAAGTGTCTTTTAATTTCATGGCTGCAATCACCATCTGCAGTGATTTTGGAGCCCCCAAAAATAAAGTCAGCCACTGTGTCCACTGTTTCCCCATCTATTTGCCATGAAGTGATGGGACTGGATGCCATGATCTTAGTTTTCTGAATGCTGAGCTTTAAGCCAACTTTTTCATTTTCCTCTTTCACTTTCATCAAGAGGCTTTATAGTTCTTCTTCACTTTCTGCCATAAGGGTGGTATCATCTGAATATCTTATTGATATTTCTCCCAGCAATCTTGATTCCAGGTTTTGCTTCTTCCAGTCCAGGGTTTCTCATGATGTACTCTGCAGTGGTTGTCTAAATATGGAAGTGAGGATCAGGGTGGGGTGAGAGTGAAGGATTACTAAGGGGCACAAGGACTCTTGAGGATGATGGACATGTTCACGATGGACATGAAATTATGTGATAGTTTCATGGGTATATATGTATGCCAAAACTTATGAAAGTGTACATTTTAAATATGTATGGCTTACTGTTTGTCAATCATACTTCAATAAACCTGTTTTTTTGTTTTTTTTTTTTTAAAAAAGAACTCACTGAGGGACTCCCCCTGATGGTCCAGTTGTTAAGAATCCACCTTGCAATGCAGGGGACACAGGTTTGTTCCCTGGTTAGGGAACTAAGTTCCCACAAGCCACGAAGCAACTAAACCTCTACGCCGCAACTACTGAAACTCGCGCCACAATCAGAGAGTCCATGAGCCACAGTGGAAGATCCTCCATGCCACAACTGACCCAACGAAGCCAAATTAAAAAAAAAAAAAACCTCACTGAACCATACACTTAAGATCTGCGTATTTCACTAAATGTAAATATAACTATAAAGGTGTGTTTTTTAAATAACTTTTTTGAAAAAGAGGAATTGCTTTTTTTAGAAGAGAAATAGCTCTTTTTAGACGAGAAATCGCTCTTTTTAGAAGAGAAATCGCTTCTGCCTGGCCTGGAGTTGCTGGGTGGCCCTCAGAATCCCAGAGATGGCTACCAGGGAGTGCCAGTTTGGGCTGGTCCCCTCCCTCTCTACTTCTCCAGGAAGCAGTGTCTTCCTATCAGAAATCTGGCTGGACTCTGAGCTGCTTACCAGCTCTGATGTATGTGGTTCGGTGAATTTAAGGATGAATGGAGAGCCCCAGGCAAACGGTGATAGCAGAAGGTTAAACCAGGCCAGATTTCCAGTCCAGACCCTGCGGCGAAGCCTGAGCCATTTTAAATTCCATTCATCTATCCCTGTGTATTTGCACAGAGAAGAACCTGTTGTACTTAACGTACTGATCTTGGAGCTGAGGCCAGGGAGGCTGGGACATGGCAAATATTGACACTGGCTGCCTGAGCTCTTTGCAGGCTGTGGCATTAAATCCCCTTCTCTGCTGATATGAACCAAGGGAGGGGCCTAGCTGATCACCCTGGGCTCTGCGTTTTCCTGGACTAGCTTATGGAATGCTGTTTGGGAGGTTGCTACAGCACCTGCTGCTTTCTGAAACCGGAAAAGAACAAACACCATTCTTCTGCAGCACCAGCCACCACCTGTTGACAGGCTGCCTCCTCCAGCGTAGGCTCCAGCCTTCTGTTCTCGGGAGTCCTGGCTAAGAAACAGTGAGCCATCAAGGAGTGGGGGTAGTGGGCTCTGGGCTTGGGCCTTTCAAGGTTTGATCCTGGCACCACCCTTTAAAAGCTGTGTGGTCTTAGCCCAGCAACTTCATCTGTCTTAGCCCCTGTGAAGTATGAATACCAAGCCAGGTTCCTTTATGAGGATAAGATAAAATGAGGTACAAGAGCTAAGACATAGAAGTTTGCAATAGTGCTTGGCATGTACTAAATGCTCAGCAAATATTGCTAATATTTGTAGACAGGTACTGCTGCCTGCCATTCCAGTAAACAAAGAATGGTGCCCACTATACATACCACTTCTGTAAAGATCAAACCATTAGCCACTGCAGCCTCCCACCGATGGTGCACCGTGAGGGGAATCCAGAATGGAGAAAACCAGGAAATACTCTGTGCTTTGGATACTGGCCCGAGACAGTTACGATGCATATGTAAAGAATGATTTCAGTGAACCCAGAGTCTTGTATCTTCCCATGCATAGAAAAGTGCCAAAATCATTCATTTGAGATGTCTTTTCTTTGTGATTAGCAGTAATCTTTTGGTGTTCAACTACATGCGTTTGTTTGTCTTCCCAGCAAGGAAAAGAAAAAAAAAAGCTGTATAACCGGGCTCCTCCCTTATCTTTTCAGAGTGGTTCCTCAGACCCATCTGAGAGGCTGTCTCCTGGACTATAGTTTTCAGTAAGGTCCCTGAGTAAAACAACTTGCAACTTTTAGTTGTATATTTTCCTTCTGTCGACATACTCATTAAAGGCCCCGCCCTTTCTTCTGCTGGAAGCTTTACTGTTTCCCAGGGGAATTCACCTTTTGGCTCTTCCTCTCCCCTTCCTGCCTGCAAAGTAGTCTGGTCGTGACATCCATGTATGGAGGAAAGCCTTCTGAGGAGAGCCTGTGCAGCCTGTCTTCCAGAAAAGGGAAGCAAACGTGTTTTTTTCTGCTGAAAACCTCTGCCAGCACCCTGCATGTCCAGGGTCAGGCTCACCCCTCCTGCTCAGAATCCAAGACTCTTCTTAATACTCCAGCCGCGGGGCTGCTGCTCATGCCCTTAGGCTCCCTCCTTGCACTGGCACCCTGCAGCTCTTCAGCCTGGTCTGCCCCGTCTCTGGCTCCTCCATGGCCCTGCTTGGGGGTCACTGCCACTGGGAGCTTCCCAGACCTCCTGAAACTTAGCATGAAACAGCCGACTGCCATAGCTAAGTGTCCAGACTCCTGGGGTTGTGAAACCCAGGTCCACGTGCCTGAGGCACAGTAAGGCCAGGTGAATGGAAGCGTCAGAGTTTAGAGCAAAGAAAGGTTTATTGCATGGCCAAGCAAGAACAGGCAGCTCAGGCTCAAAAGACCCGAACTCCCCAATGGCTTTCAGGGGAGCATTCTGTTTTTACAGGGGAGCATTTTTAAGGGCAACATTTGGGGAGAAAGGCTCCAGGATTCCTGACTTTCTTCTCCTTGGTAGGTTGTGAAGTAACAGTGTGGTGTTCCAGGAATCTTCACCATCCACCCTCTGGTCCTGGACAGTCTGGGGCCTAGTGCTTGTGCTAAGTCTGTGGCCACCAGCCTCCATCTGAGTGTGGGGGTCTTAGCTGCTACAGAACAACTCCAAGATAGGCATCAGATTGTTATGCTTATGCCTTGAGGAGGAAGTAGGACTCTGTTTTATCCCTTTCTTAACTTTTCTTGTTTTCTCGTTATTTTTCTTGCTTAACTGCTGTTCCTTTGTTTCTATATTCTTCACATCCCTGGTTATTAATAGTAACTGGTTGAGCCTGCTCTTTGTAACTCGGGAAAGACCTAGGAGACCAAGTGAGAAATGAGGGGGTGAGGCACGGAAAGGCCTTTGTTCTGGGCGACCCCACAGGATTCTGTTTCTCTGCCTCTGCGCTCACCAGTCGTGCACCCTTCAACAGGCTGCCTGGCCTCTCTAAACACTGTACCCCCCTCGGAGCCTTTGTTGGAGGATGAGAGGTAAAGTTCTTCTTGCATGGTGCCTGCTTAGTAGTGAGCACTCAGCAAGTGTCAACCGTGTGCACCCAGAAAGCTGGGTTTTGGTTTTCCCCTGCTACTGCCATGCTGAATGGACTCAGGCAAGTTGGTCTCAGCTTTGGTTTCTTCATCCTATAAACTGAAACATCTTAACCCCACGGGCCTGTTAGGGGATGGTTGACTGAAACCATCCACCTTGGCCAGACACAACGATAACTTGCTTATGAGTTGTCTCACAACAGGAGGTCCCATCAGTAAGGACCCTGAGTCAGACCAAATATGGGCCAAACACAATGACTGCCCAGAGACAGCCCAGAAGTTAGCCCCATTAGCACAGTACAACTGGGGCCACGCGGCAGAGCAGTCCTCCTGGGCTCCCTATTGCTGTCCATCCTGGGGCCCATTCACAATCAAGATTTTTGTTTTGTCAGTTTGTGGGCCTTCTCGGACAACTCATTCTGAGTGTTAGGAAGGAGCCCACTTTCAGGCCCTGGGAAGGGGCCCCTCTTCCTGTAAAGGCCCATAGATGGGCTTGATTGGGAGCAGAGGATAGAATTATGTGCAACTGAGTGCCTCTGAGCATTTTTCTGAGAAAGCTGCAGCCCACTGAAGAGCTCAGGACTGAATGACCACTGAGGTCTCTCCATCTCTCTCCCACAGGGGCCAACCTTTGCACCACCAGCCCCTGGCGGGAACTGGGCCTCTCCTGCAATTGAAACACCAAGGCTGACTGGTATTGAAACACCGTCAGGGCACAATCTTTAAAAGAATGGCATAGCACTTGAGGATACAACACAGACCGATTGGAACTGTTAGGTCCAATTTGGCAGATTTGACTTCCAGTGGACCTCACTGTATACTCACATTAGTGTGTGCTAAATGACACACCCACAGGTGCCATGACAGTTCCAAGGTTAACTATAAAAGGTCAAAAAGTGGGTGGTGGGCCAATTCCTGGAAAGCTCCCCTTTCCCAAAATGGTTGGAAGAATCCTCCCATTCGTTAGCCTATGAAATCACCCATCCCATAAAAACTAGCCGCCCCGTGTTTCAGGCCCTCCCCCTTCTGAGATGGCCCACGCTCTGCGTGCGGAGTGTGTTTCTCCCAGGGCCATTCTCACCTTTTGAGAGGGATCGCATTCTGTCTGCAGAATATGTGTCTCTCTAAATAAACCCACTTCTTACCTATCCCTGAATTGTTTCTGTGAAGAGACCTGAAGAACCTGAGCTTCATTAAGTCCTGAGACCAGGCGTGTGACCTCAATTAAAAGGCAGTGGGCTCAAGTCCCAGCCCGGGTTTTGGCGGAGTGTGAGCCCAATCTAAGCTGTGTGGTTTCAGTGGGAGCTAGCATAGGCTCTTGTTCCCATGGCCTCCCCTCAGTGACCTTGTTTTCAACATCTAATGCTCCGGGCACCGGGAACATGTTGGCATGTGAACGCTGGGCATGAGCTGCTGGACATTTTCTTGTTCCCCGGGTTATGCTTACTCGCTCAGTTGTGTCCGACTCTTTGTTGCCCCATAGTTCATAGCCCGCCTGGCACTCTGTCCAAGTGAATTTTCATTTCTTCCTCCTGAGGGGTCAGTCAGTTCCTCTGGATCCGTCTTCGGAACCGAGGATGCCTTGAGCATGCTGGCTGTGCCCCATTTGTGCTGCCCTTGGAGAGAAACTCAGCCAAAGGTGCCAGAACCCAGGGCTGAGCCTCGCTCGGGCAGGATCTCTGAGGTGTCCTGTTCCGCGAGCTGGCCCTCAGTTCATCTGAGTCAGAAATATGGTTATATCCTGGCTCTCCAAGTCCCCTCTTTGGTTCCCTCAGCCCAGCACTTCCTGCTGCCCCAGCCGTCCTTCCAGTGTGAGGGGCCTCCTCCGTGACACCTTCTTCTCCTTGGGCACTAGGGTCCAGGTCTGTTCACTTCTGGGTGCCTGGCACTGGGCTTGGCACAGAACAGGCACACAGAGACTGTTCAGTGAGCAAATGAATTGACTCAGGCGGCAATGAATGAACCGGAGCTCACCTGTCTCTCAGATGTCCATTTTTAATTCAAATCTCACAGAAGACTGATACATAGAATTGATTTATTAATTTCCAACAGGGATATGTCTGTCTTCATCAACAGGAACCCTCTTATTAGCCAGATTCCAAGTCCATCTTTCAGTATAAGGGTGGGACACTTTCTGACCCTCAAGCTACATTTTTAATAACTGAGAGACTCTGCCTCCACCCCGGCCAAGATAGGGTCACATTGGTAGCAGAAACGACTTTGGGGTTGGGACACCATGGACCGTGTTTGAGTCCCACTTCTGAGCCTGACTTTGCTGTATGATCCTGGGGGCCACAGTTTCCTCATCTGTTTAATGGATATATCCATCCTTGCCTGCCTGGGTGTTGTAAAACCGGAATGTATGCCAAGAAACAGCTGGTTCACTCAGGCTTCGGGATTGAAATACAATCCCAACTTGAAGGAACCTGGGCTGTTTGGTCGGGCATGTGGTCTTGGGGTGAGAGTGGAAGTGGTCCAGAGGAGAGGGGATGGAAGGGGTTGAGGAGGGGCTCCTCAGGCTGTTCTTCCTACAGTTCGGAGCCTCCTGGGGTGGCTTTCTTGTAGCAGGGCGACAAGTACCCCATCTCATGTACATCTCATGTGATCCATTAGTGGGCCCCACTAGATTATTGAACTGGGAAAAACACTGAGGCTGTATCCAAACCTAGCAATATCTGCCTTAGGTACCAAAGCAGCAGGGAGTGGCATTATGTACCGTATATGTGCCATCCAGAAGGGCTAAACTTCTCAGCTTGGTGTTCAAGCCCCAAACTTATTTTTTCTCCAAGGAGTGACAAGGTCAGGATCTATAAGCGTGTCTTGGAGCAAAGGAGCAGATTTCCTCTGTGTGTCGCCAGAGGCGGGCTGCAAATCATGGAAGCAGGTTTCCTTCATCTTTGTTAGGAGCTGCCTAACATGGTAATGAGCCCCCCATCCCTGGAAGCATCCAAGCAGAGGACGAAAAACTTGAAAGCAGGAGAGGCAATTCCTATTCAGAGACAGTGGTGTGCAGATTCCTCTACGTGATCTCAAAGACTCCTTTCTGCCCTTGGATTCATGGCGCATGTGAAGGGTTAGCAGCACCATTCCAGCCAGCAGCCCGCTCTGGCCTGGGTGATTCAGTCAGGGCCAGGACAGGAGTACTCGTCAGACCAGTCGGAGCAATGCTGCACACGATCCCGGCAGAGGCTCCTGGGGATACAGCTGCAGTATCTGAAGACAGTCGAGGGGCAGCGCCACCACCCAGGGCCGCAGGGCGGGCAGGTAGTCCCTGGGAAGACAGAAGAACAGCTGGAATGCCCCATCCACCAGGGCACTCCTTAGCCCTGCAACTGGCCATAGCCCCCACAGCCCTACCCTATCTGACACAGGTTGACTGTATTCCTTATTTCCTGCAGAAGAGAGAATCTAGACTCCCCAGCTCAGCTCAGAGCCTCCTGGGGTGGCATCCTCGTGGCAGGGAGACAGATACCCTGTCCCATGTACATCTCATGTGATCCATCAGTGGGCCCCACTAGGATTATTGAGCTGAGAAAAGCACTGAGGCTGTGTCCAAGCCTAATAATATCTGCCTTAGGTACCAAAGCAGAAGGAAGTGGCATATATATCGTATATGTGCCATCCAGAAGGGCTAAAATTCTGTGTGACTTTGCGTGTGACCTCAAGCAAGTCTCTCACCCTGTCTGAGCCTCAGTTTCCTTATCTGCTTGAGGTTGTTACTAAGAAAGATAGGCCAAGTGCCAGGCCCACAGACAGTGTTCAGATATTAACGGGTGCCCATCATCTCCCATCCTCCCCCTCACCCTAAATCTGGTCGCACCAGCCCACTTACGACTCCCTGAGGGAACCTCGCAGGCCTCCCTCCTTCACCCTGGACCCTGGGCCTCCAGGGTTCTCTGCTGCATACTCAGCCTCTGCCTGGTGAGACCCTGTCCATTTTTTAAGGCCTGCTTGAACACAGTCTCTTCCGAGAAATCTCCCTTGGTGATTTCTTCTCCCCTCCCCCGCAACAAAAACCTCTCCAGGACCCCTGGCACTACCTTTAGTCACTAGCATGATGTAAGTCCTAGGGATAGGACATATGTTTGACCCCTGGCTGCTTCCCAGCAGGACCTAGCACCAGGCCAGCCCCCAACAGTGCTCAGAACATATTTGTGGGTTGAATGCCAGGGAAGAGATTGGAAGCAAACTATGGGGGAGTGAAAGAACTCAAATCTTAGAGTTGGGAGACCTGAGTTCATACCCAAGCTCCCTCTTTATCACTCATTTTACTAAGTCACTTCTCCCCTCTGGCCTCAGTTTACCTATATATAAATTAGGGCCAGTGATTTCTGCTCTGCTTTCCTCACAGGATTGTTGGGTGGTGCAGAGGAGATGAGGGAAGCCCAGGTTCAAACCCCAGTTGGGCTACGTATGTACTCTTCTTGTGACTGCCCTCTGGGCTTCCTGGCTTCCTCATTTGAGACCTTGAAACTAAGCTCCCCACCACAGAAGAATAACTCTCTGGAAGGAACCACTTGTAGTGGTAATGAGCACCCTGCCACTTGAGGCATTCAAGCAGAAGTGGAAAACATCTTCCTAGAATGAAAACAGGAGATGCAGGGGGAACCTCAGAGATTCTCTGGTTAACTTCTGCCCTCTGGCCACTGCCTGGCCAGTTGCCCAGCCCAGCCTATGCCCAGACCCCCACCTGGGCTCAGTTCATCTGAGCAGTCCCCGCAGTTGTTGATCCCATCACACATTTGGTCTGAGTAGATCCAGGAAGCAGGGTCTCCACAGTGAGCCACGAGAAAGCCAGGGAGGCTCTGGGGCACAGCTCCTACAGAGGGAGAGATGAAGCAGGAGCAAGTCCACATCTGGCTGAAGTTCAGGTACAGGCAGGCTGGTACATTCAGGCTGCAGGTGTCTCACAGCTAAATGGAGGTAGACTGTCCTGACCAGCCTGGCAGCTGACAAACCCAAGGTCACTGAGCATCCAGGAAGGGCACAAGGAGAACACAAGAAGAATGTTTCCTGGGGAGGTCAGTCAAGGGGAGAGGAGGGTTCTTTCCCTGTTCATCCAACAGCATGCCCAGAGCTGCTCCTCCCTTCCACACGCCTACTCAGCTCTTGCTCCTTCCCATCCACAGCATGTCTTACTCTCCTCCTCCCTCCAGAAATGTCCTTCTTGACACCTGTCCAAAACCATCCCACCTGCAAGCCCAGGTTCAAGTTCCTTCACCTCCAGGAAGCTTCCTCCAACTGGAACACAACAAGCATAAATGTGGAGTTTCCCTGGTGGCTAACCGGTAAAGAAATCACCTGCCAATGCAGGAGACACAGACTCAATCCCTGATCTGGGAAGATTTTACATCCCATGGAGCAACTATGCCTGTGAGCCACAACTACTGGGCCGGTGCTGCAGAGTCCGAGAGCCACAGCTGCTGAGCCCACGTGCTGCGACTCCTGAAGCCCCTGCACTTAGACCCCGCGCCCCACGGCAAGGAAACCACTGCAGAGAAAAGCCCGAGCACCGCAACCAGAGTGGCTCCTGCTCTCTGCAGCTAGAGAAGCCAGATCGGCGGTGGGGACCCAGCACAGCCACAGATAAGCAGAATAAACACTTTTTAAGAAGAATAGATGTGAGGTCTTGCACTTGGATCCTGGAACTCAGGGCATGTGCGTTCACATGTTTTGTGAGAGGGAATCAGACACCGTTCTTGAAAGTGGGTTCTATATTAGACAGCAGTGTGACAGGGCTACCAAAAATTAACACAAACTCAGGCCACATCACTAGAGATATAACCCAGACTTAGGAGGGGAAAAGTCTTTGTTCTTTGGACTGGGCAGAGCCAGCTGGAAGTGTCATGGATGCTTCTGGAGCTAGTCCAGGGAGAGGGACATGGGCAGTTGGTTTGTGTTCTGTGGATGTTGGTGGAGTGGGAAAGACCAATCACAACGGGGTGACTGGGAGTTCAGAGTGTAGTTCAGAGAAGAGGAAACTCATGCGGGACAACAAAGCAATCTCCAATCCACGCAGTGATGCCATTATGGGAAACAGATCGACATATGGTTCTTGGAGGGCAGGGGTTGATGAGAGGTTACAGCTGGAACCAGTCAAGGGTGCTGTTGGGAGGTAGCCCTAAACTCAGTACAAGGGAGACGTCCCCATTGGAAAACCAGAGTGAGAGCAGCGGCTGCCTCGAGTTGTAGTGAGCTTCTATCCTGGCAGTGTGCAAGCAGAGGCTGGGTGGCAGAGGAGTTGGGGCATGAGCTGGAACATGGGCTAGATGAATTTAAGGCCTCTTCTGGTCTTGAGGGCTCATGACGCAATGACCCTCCCTCATAAGCTATCCCGCCCCACCCACTCTAACTCACCGATCTCTTTCCCTCCTCTGTGGCAACTCCTCTCTCTTGAGAACTGTCAGGTCTAAGGTCTGGGGTTAGACCTTCCCATTCATTCATTGGTTGATTCACTAACTTCATCATTTATTCAACAAATCATTCCAGATATTTCTCTGTGCAGAGCCCTGTGCCAGGCCCTGGGCCCCAAGAGCAAGCAGACTAGGTTTGCCTCAGAGGAGTTCACAGTTTGATGGTGGGGGCAAACATGCCAAACGAGATTGACAATCAATGTGACTGGGGCTGGGACACAGGTAAGCACAGGGGCTATGAGAGTCCAGTAAAGGGAACTTCATCCAGTTTGTGGAGAAGGCGATGGCACCCCACTCCAGTACTCTTGCCTGGAGAATCCCATGGATGGAGGAGCCTGGTGGGCTGCAGTCCATGAGGTCGCTAAGAGTTCGACAAAGCTGAGCGACTTCACTTTCACTTTTCACATTCATGCATTGGAGAAGGAAATGGCAACCCATTCCAGTGTTCTTGCCTGGAGAATCCCAGGGATGGGGGAGCCTGGTGGGCTGCCATCTATGGGATCACACAGAATCAGACACGACTGAAGCGACTGAGCAGCAGCAGCATCTAGTTTGGGAGTCAGAGAAGGCTTCTTGGAGGAGGTAACACTTGAACTCTGCCGTGAGGGTTGCATAAAGTTTCTCCAGACCCAGAATGGAGGCATTCCCTTGTGTGGGCATATGTGTGTGCATGTGACTGGGACAGGGTGGGAGAAAATGTTCCTGGCAGTATACAACCAAAGGCATAGAAGCACACAAGGATGCCTGGTACGTTCAGGGTGGTCAAGCTTCAGTCTAGCTGCAGGGAGAGCTGGAGTTGGGGCAGCTCTCAAGGGGCCCTGGCGTAGGTACTCACGGCACAAGGCCTCCTCCTCGTCCTCGCCACGGGCACAGGTGCGAACGCCGTCACAGACCCTGCTGGCCGGGATGCAGCTGCTCCGGTCGTCGCACAGGAAGCCTGTCCTGTTCGTCTGTGTCACACAGGCCTGGGCCCCTGAGTGGGCGGGGCCAGCCCCGGAAGGGTCAAGGGTGGTGTTCACAAGGGCATCACCAAGTTCTCCCCCTGAGCCCCACCTGAGCTGGAGCGAGGGGCTGGGGCCACAGGGAGGACCCTGAGCTCGGCATTGAAGATAGCGTGCAAGCCCCAGTTCAACCACTTGCCAGCTGTGTGACCATGGGCAGGTGACCTGACCTCTCTGTGCCTCAGGTTCCTTGTCTCCAAAGTGGGGAGCATAGCACACACCCCGTGGGACTGCTGGGGAGATTACACAAAAGTCTCTGTGTGAATAAGCCTGGAGAGAGTGCAGAGAAAGTCATGGTTCCCATGTCTATCGAACAACCATCTCACGGGAAGCTCCTCAGGACAGGCCTCAAGCCAGTGATGGGGTTTTCATGGCAGGGCTCCTGGTGCAGGTGAGGGTGTCAGAGGCAACATCCTGGGGCCAGCTAGTGACCGTTATGCCACAGTCCTTATATCTGGGACAGCTGTACAGGCTGCAAACACATTCACATTTTTATTCTATTGTTTCCCTGAACCCTCCTGTGACATGCTGTCACTAGCCCCATTTTACAGCTGAGAAAAGTAAGACTCGGTGAGGTTTGAGAGGCCTGGCAACACAGCTAATAACCAGGCTGCTGCCTCTCTCTTTCCTGAGGTAGGGCTGCCTCCGCAGTGCCCAGGAGTGGTGGGGACCGTCTGAGTGTCTGTCCCTCTGAGAGTCTTCCCTCTGTCCCACTGCGTGGAGCACCCAGCCCTGGGGCTGCTCCAAAGAATTAGGGGAGAGAAACTGACAGAGGAGCCTGGAGGTCCAGTTCTGCGGGTTGTGCACGCAGACACACGTGTGTGTGGGTTGGAGGTAGGGGTGAGTTTATGTGGGTCTGTGCGCATGTGAATCACAGCTCGTCTCCTGGAACTGCCTCAGCTAGTGTGAGGGGGCTGGCTCTCAGAGGCACATTGTCACACACACACAACTGCCCACAGACATACACGCTTGGACACACTTGCACAAACACAGACATGCACACACAAGGGCAAACACACAGATATGTACCTGCACATACAAACATGTGCATGCACACAGATGCTTGCACACATGTACACACAGACACTCAGGTACATGCATGGAGGCAGCTCTTCCTGTGTTCACATCTACCCGCAGTGTCCGTGCACAGGCACGAGGGTGCCGTGGATTCTACCCCTATTCTCACTGTGTTCCCTTAGCACCTCCTGCTAGGCAACAGAGACATCTCTCAGAAAGGTAGGTCTGGGGACATCCCACCTCCAGCTAATTCCTTCCCATGGCTCTCTAGATGGTGACCTCCTTCCCCAGTGCAGCTTTTGAGGCGCTGGGCCCTGGGCCCCTGGCCCCACCCGCTGCCCTGTCCATCGAGCCCACTGACCTTCTCTTCATATTTCCTTTCACCCCACACATGCTGTTCCCTGTGCCTGGATGCTTTTCCCGCCACCCCCTCCACCAACCAACCCTGCTTTCCCTCCATGCTTCAGTGCTGTTCCCTTCTCAAGGTGCCCATCCTGATCCCTGAACTGGCCAGAGCCCCATCCCAGACTCTCAGAGGTCAACTAAGCCTGCCTTAAAGTGCTTATTGGGTTAACCTCCGTGTCACTCTGCAAACTGTTAGCTCCACGAGGTCACGTTTGGTGTTGGGCTCACTGCTGAAGCCTGCCTGGCTTCAGGGATGTACTGGACAGGTCCCTGTCCTTTGTGGTCAAGACAGACACACAGAAGGACAACACCACTCTGGGTGATTGGGCTTGGGGGGAGAGGAAGTGTGAGAGCAATGGGAGCTGAAACGAGGCTCCTAAACAAGGCAGGCAGGGGAAGGCTTCCTGGAGGAGGTGGCATCATAGCTGGGTCCACTTCAACAGCTCAGGCTACAGATGTGCAGATGGAAGCTCAGAGGTGTGTGCTTGTCAGAGTCAAGTGTGTGTCTGTACATGCACCCTAAGGGACTGTTCAGAAGTCACTTTGTGGAGAAGCCAGGCAGGATCAGTTTCCCCCATCGCTCTGTGTTCCCTCTACCCTCCCAACAAGTCTGACCCACTCTCTTTTGCCCACCCTGACCTGGTGGGCGAGGTGGGGGTCCGAGGATGGTGACCAGGGCGATCAGAGCTGCAAGAGTGGTCAGCAGGAGCATCAGGAAAGCTGAGAGGCAGGCCCCTCGGCGTGAGCAGCAGCAAGGGCTGCAGTTCGCTGTGTGGGGTGGGAAACCCGTGATGGAGCAGCCAGTCCCCTGCCCTGAGCCCTACAAGTGGTCCCTCTTCACTGGGGTCCTGGGGTAGGACAGGCTTCCCTGGAGGAGGGCGCTCCCAAGCCCACTGAGAGGCTCTCAGCTCTGCCTGTGGACCCACTCCACCAAACGCCTGGGCCTGGCCCACATCCAGTAGCTGGTGAGTGGCAGTCGGGACGAGGGCCCCAGGTCTCTGCTCCACCCCCTAAGCCCCGTGTCCTTCCATGAGTCTCAGGAGATGAGGAAGGAGACACGGACACCTGCTTACTGAGTTCCTGCCGTAGGGCAGAAGCCAAAGCAGGCCCTTCATGGCCATTAGTTCATTACTCAAGACAACTTTTATTTTACAGATGAGGAAACTGAAGCTCAGAGAAGGAAAAGTCCAGGTCCCCTTGTGTGGAGCTGTTATGTCAGCCCACATCTGTTTGCTGCCAAAATTGGCACTCTTTCCATGGTGTCAGCTGATTGTTCCTTCTGGAACCTGCCAGGATGCTGGTTGGAATCCCAGCTCCACCACTTTTCAGCTGGGCCACTCTGAGAAGCCCCTTTACTTCTCTGTGCCTGTTTTCCTCATGTGGGAAATGGGGCTCCAATGCCTACATTAGAATTGTTGAGAGGATTGAGCTAGGTACTGGATCAGAACAGGGCTTGGTACATAGTAAGTGCCATAAAGGTTCTAGCTACTATTTGTCTTTATTGAGCATCTACTATGTGCCAATCTGGAAATGATAGTGACACCCTTAACTGACTTTGCTCCTGAATTTTTTCTGGCTTTTGAAATAATGAAAGAAAATCTTATTGGGGACCTTCTAAGTTCCCTGGTGGCTCAGATGGTAAAGAATCTGCCTGCAACATGGGAGACCCATGTTCAATCCCTGGGTCGGGAAGAGCCCCTGGAGAAGGAAATGGCAACCCACTCCAGTACTCCTGCCTGGAGGATCCTGGCAGGCTATAGTCCGTGGGGTTGCAAAGAGCTGAACATGACTGAGTGACTAATACCAGGTGCTCTGCTCTGTAGAGGACATAAAAGCAAGCACATCTCTGATCCTTGCCCTCCAAAAGCTTGTAGTTGCACTTAGAAGGCAAGGTCTGGACACAAAAACAAGAGTGTGAGCGCTCCTCTGTCCCCCGGGGACTATTTTCTGAGGGAAGGGCAGGAGCATGTGTCCCCAGAGGTCAGCCCAGCAGCAGGCACACGATAGGTGCTTTGGGAAGAACCCAGTTTGAGTCAGTTCAGGTCTCTTCCATACAGTCCACTCACATTTTCAGAGCAGCCTGCTCTGTGCTGGTCCATCAGTCAGAACAGTACCTGTACCCCAGCAGCTCGCACAGCCAGGTGACCAAGGTGGTGAATGGGGTGTCCTGGGTGCTTGAAGGAGGATGGGATTTCCATGGGCGGGTGGAGGGGAAGGTGCAAGGAGAGCGCAGTCCAAGTAGAGGGCCCAGGAGGGTAGAGGTCCCGATGGCATGTGGGGGACAGAAAGTGTGGCTGAAGCCCAGGGTGGGGGTACCTTGGGAAGGGAGACATATTAGGAGACGCAGCATAAATCTAAAGCCCACATTCCTTGCAGCCTTGGTCAGTGGCTCCCTTGTAAACTCGGGTAACCAGGGAGACAGCGAGAAGGCTGGCAACGAGAAGCGTCCTGGTCAGTTGGCCAAGCAGCTGCTTCTCAAATATTTGCGCAGCACAGGTGGGGCAGGAGGGATCACAGGAGCGTCTCGGGCTCCATGGCCAGGTGAAGGTCGCACTTCAAAGCCTGAAAGCCCTTAAGTGCTGATCCCCCTGGGGACAGATGGGAAAAGGAGGCCATTATTCCACGCCAGGTCCTTCATGAAACAGGCTTGAAATAAATGAGCGCCACTGTGGAGCAAAAAGATACTGGGGCTCTGCAAGCCGAGGGACCCTAATTTGAACTTGAACCCTGCCTCATGCCTCCCACCCGTGCGGGATCCCAGTTTGGCTGAACCACCCGACCTCACGTCACCTCAGCTGCCTCATCTGCTATTGCACCTAATAGGAGACCCCCTCGGAGCTGACCATTGGGTGTAGAAGAGGCCCCATGGTGCTGGGCACACAGTAGGGCCTTGATCCTTGGTAGTTATTAATAGTAGCTACCTCTCTGGGTCTCTCCCCTCAGTGGTCAAGTGAGAGTCAAGACTGAACACATAGTAGGTGCTCAATAAAAGTATTCTTTTCTTATTTATTCCACAGAAGTAAAGCACGCTGTCCTGGTCACTTGGTGAGCCTGTGGCTGAGAGCAGGTGCTCAATAAATGTGAGATCCCTCCCACCTTATCCCTCAGAGGTAGAGACCCACCTGGGTCACCCTGAGTCAGGGACTGGTCTCTAGAGCTCTTTCCTCTATGGGTTTTGGGGGGCAGTGTATGTCTGTGGGGTGGGCAGCACATGAGCTTATGCATTTAGCAAATGGCCATCAGTACAGATGGCTGGGACACTGGGAATGGATGACATCAACAATGGGGCAGAGGTCTGAGAGACAGAGGGAGCCTTAGGGAGCCGCTTTTGTGTCTCCATAGCAACCGCCCAGCATCAAGGAAGTCCCATGTGGGTGAGGGGCTGGCCCCAGGTCCCCCAGCCTTTACCTTCCCCTCCAGGGAGGGCTTTGCTTCCAGCAGCAGCATTGCCATTGGCATCCCCCTGCCCAAGAGAACAGAATGTGGGGCGGGCTGAGGTGAGGGGAGGTCCAGCCTCAGGCGGCTAGACTGAAAAGTTTTTCAGAAGCCTCACAAGAGCCTTGGGTGGAAACACTGTCCCTCCCACTCGGCTGCCCCACACTCATGTCTACTTTATGTTCCCACGCTTTTGCCTGTACTGTGCCCTTTGCCCGGAAAGCCTTTTCCTCCACTGCCTATTTGGCAAACGTTCATCCTTCAAACCAGCTCAGGGGGTACCCCCTTGGAGAAGCTCCCCAGGCGCCCCACCTTAATGTTGATTATTCCCTCCCCTAGCCTCCTGTCCCCTCCCAGCTCTCACCACCTGAACCATGTACCTGGTTCACCTGTTGCATCTCCCTACAACGTGGTAGAGAGCCTCCGGGACGGTGGGGGACCTCAGTGTCTCCCCTCTTTACTGCCCACCATTATCCCGGGGTTTGCCCCGCGCCCCGCCCCCCAGGTCAGGAGCCGTCTCGGGGCAGCTCTTACCTGGGGGAAGATCTTGTTCATGTCTCCGGCCCCCAGCTCCAGTCTCCGGCCCTAGCAGTGCGGAAAACTCGCCAGGTTCCCGGCCTGTCACCAAGGGCAGCCAGGAGGAGGAATGACAGGAGGCCTTTCCTGGCCGCACCCTCCCTGTGGGTGGGCTCCTCCCAGGCTGCCTCCTGAGAAGAGGAGAGGGCAGGAGGGCCCTGCTCTGGCCTGGCCTCTTCCCCCTCTGCAGGCTGACAGCCACGCTCCAACGCCAGAATTCTCTATGTGAGAGAAGAGCCTGAGGTTCAGAGAGCGAGAAACTGCCCTTGAGTTACACGGTGCACGGGTTGAGAGGGAAGCTGAACCCAGAAATTTTTCAGTGTGTGATTTTTCTCCACATCGATGATGAGATGAGGATCTCAGGTCCCCCCCAGCTGCATGAAGATCCAGGCGGAAATACCCAGAATTAAGGTTCCAGTGGCTAAAAAGCAGGGATCGTGCTTTCACTGATGTTTGTTCAATGAAATACATAATCTGTGTGGAAAGAATATGTATTTTCCACTAAAATGATAGGTCACTTAACCTGAGTTTCAGCTTTTTCATCTGTCTCTCGAAACTTCTTTTCCCCTCATTCCTGAAGAAAGGCAGTGCCCCCGTAGATGGATTTCTTTGTCCTCCCCACTCAACACCCAACACACTCTCTAGAAATACACACACACATACATCTGGAATCACACTGCAGGGGCCCCCAACTTCACCAGACAATACCCAACCACTCTTCCAGGAGGCTGTACCGGTTTGCACCCCCATTAGCAGTGACGAGAGTGTCTGTGTCCTCAGTCTTGAACGTGTCAGACTTTCTGACCTCCATCCGCCTCTGGTGGGTGTGAAATGCTGTCTTACTGTGGTTTAGTTTGCGTTTCTCTAGTAACTCCTATGGCCACCGCCAACTGCTAACATGTACTGAACGCTTGTCTTGTCACATGCTGCACTACAGGTGTTACATATGTTAACCCACTTAGTCCTCCCGACCACAAATGATGGAGACTATTATCATCTCCATTTCACAGATGAGGAAATTGAGGCACAGAAACATTGTTACTTGCCCAAGGTTCACAGTTGAAAGGAGGCATAGCTGCGTTACAGACGTGGGTGGCTGAGAAGTTCACACGTTACCTCTACCTATCTCCTCACTTCTCTAAAGTGTGGTCCTCGGACCAGCAGGACCTCATCATGTGTGAGAGACGGAATCCCATCCAGGCCCACAGAGCCAGAACCTGCATTTTAACAAGAGCTTTAGGAGGCTCAAATGCATATTCAGTTTGAAAAGCCCTGCCCCAGCCCATGCTGTAATGTTGCCCTCTTAAAATATATTGGTCGTGTGGATTTCTTCCCTCATGAAAGGCTTTTTCCTATCTGTTGTCCATTTTTCTATAGGTGACTTATCTTTTTCTTATTGACTTATGGGTTTCTTTATGCTGACTTTGAATCCTTCGTGGCATGGATCAAACACATCTCTCCCAGTATGTAGCTTGTCACTTGCTTAGAGTGATTTCTGCTGGCTCCATCGACCTTTCTAAACCCATCTTTCTTGTCCAGAACCAGGCAAGAATCTTATTCCATGAAGCCTTCTCCAACTCTCCCCACCTCCTCAGATTTGCCTTTCCCTATTCGAAAGCAGAGACATCACTTTGCTGACTAAGGTCTGTCTAGTCAAGGCTATGGTTTTCCTGTGGTCGTGTATGGATGTGAGAGTTGGACTGTGAAGAAGGCTGAGCGCCAAAGAATTGATGCTTTTAAACTGTGGTGTTGGAGAAGACTCTTGAGAGTCCCTTGGACTGCAAGAAGATCCAGCCAGTCCATTCTGAAGGAGATCAGCCCTGGGATTTCTTTGGAAGGACTGATGCTAAAGCTGAAGCTCCAGTACTTTGGCCACCTCATGCGAAGAGTTGACTCATTGGGAAAGACTCTGATGCTGGGAGGGATTGGGGGCAGGACAAGAAGGGGACAACCGAGGATGAGGTGGCTGGATGGCATCACCAACTCGATGGACGTGAGTCTGAGTGAATTCCGGGAGATGGTGATGGACAGGCAGGCCTGGCGCGCTGCGATTCATGGGGTCGCAAAGAGTCGGACACGGCCGAGCGACTGAACTGAACTGGACTGATACTCCTTATGGTCTAGGGCTCCATCTGACCCTGGCTATGGCTAGCGGAGATCCTCTGCCCATAAGATCAGCAAGTCTCAGCTTGTCAGACAAACCTGGGTTTTTATTCTGATTCTGCCAAATTAATACCTACCTAATTTAAGGCGGCAAGTCACAGCCTCTCTGTTTCCTTATCTGAAGAATGGAGATAAGAATACTTACCTCAGAATTTTGTGGTTAGAACGAAGTAATGCACGTACGTGAAGGTGTTCTGCACCCTGGGAGAGTACAATATTGTTTCTGAATGGCTTGGTTTGTTTATAATTACAAAGAGATCTGCTTGAGGGAGGGTCTACTTTGTAGTCCAGGGCGCAGCTCAGGGTTGGTCAATAGTAAGTGGGTACCACAACTAGATTGACCCAGGCACCTGTCACATCGACCTCCAGACCTGCCTAGAGGTGAGGCTCAGTCCCTGCTTCAGCATCTATCACTGTACCTTCCATAACTCTGAGAGTCCTGGCTGGATGCCTTTGCACGCGGAGACTCTGTTTCCTCAATTCTAACACGGAGATGTTAAACCCCATCCTGGTTTCCCAGAAGGATGCTGTAAAGACACATTTAAAGGTGACAGTGAGAGTACTCTAAAGGGCTTTGCAAAAGTCATGGGGAATCAATATACAAACTTCATCATGAAATATCTAAGTAGACACTTTTACAAGATAGCATTATATGTCTCAGTGCAGATAAACCAAATTTTGACACATACATACTTAAACATTATGAAATTTTCAGATGTGGGGCTCCAGTAATGACTGCATGACGATATCTCTTGAGGTAACATTTTCAAGAGTTTTTGTTGAAACCTTTCATTTCTAATCAGTTGCTGATTTCTTTCCACCCATGCCTTCAATTATTGCTACAATGTTGCAAAACAATTCAAGCATATAAAACATATAATAGTAAAATAAGCCCAAATCATTTAGAAGTGAACAAATAAAAATATTATACTCTCAAAATAACACAGTAAAATTAGACAACCCCTAAAGCAGAGGTTCAGTAACTTGGAAGAGAAAAAAGTTAAATATTTTCACTAACTTCTAACTGAAATATAGCATGTCCTTTAATTATGAACACAGTCAACGACTGATAGTACTGTGAGCAGTTCCTGTGACTTTATCACCAACAGAAATCATATATTTACATATTACAGTTGTTGCTGAGATTTCAAAATAAAATTTGAAATAACTTTGAAATTCCAATAGTTTTAGGACCACCACTGCTACTGCTGCTACTGCTAAGTCACTTCAGTCGTGTCCGACTCTGTGCGACCCCATAGACGGCAGCCCACCAGGCTCCCCCGTTCCTGGGATTCTCCAGGCAAGAACACTGGAGTGGGTCGCCATTTCCTTCTCCAATGCGTGAAAGTGAAAAGTGAAAGTGAAGTCGCTCAGTTGTGTCCGACCCTCAGCGACCTCATGGACTGCAGCCTTCCAGGCTCCTCTATCCATGGGATTTTCCAGGCAAGAGTACTGGAGTGGGGTGCCATTGCCTTCTCCGCTAGGCCTTATTTTATGTGTTAATAAAGAAGGACATATATATATAATTGAAAATTTTTGAAAATAACAATTGTATTTTAATATGATTAGTTTTCTTTGCAATCCTTTATGCTTGGTTTTATGCCTGTGAAAACATTATTCTGAGGAAGAGTCAGTCCATAGGCTTCATCAGATTATGAAAAAGGTCTATGGCATGAAAAAGGTCAAGATCGCCTGCTCTAAACAGATAATTCATTAACATCACAGGAAGAGAATACTTAATAGTGAAATAGTAAAGCTGATTTCAACAATTATACATTTCAGAGAAGGTATACAAACAGCACTTCAGAATTTAATTCTTGCGAAGAGTCACAAAATCTACACTAACCGTACAATCTAGCTTCTCACGGAAGGCTGAGTTTCCCACTGTCTCAATCTGCTGTCTCTGTCACTGTACGTACTGTAGGGTAAGGGAGTTTGAGAAGGCGAGGTTCAGAGAAAGTGAAAGAGACCGGCACTTTACAGGAACAGATCACATTTAATAAGGCGAGAAGGGGCAGGAGTCAGATGAGTGAGCTGCTGCACTAACCTAAGAAAATAGTAAGCATATATAGCCATATATGTGGAAATCTACTGTCTTAAGGGGGCCTGTTCTTCTCCAAGGTTGTTTGGAGTCGTTATCTCTTAAATGGCTAGGGCAAGGAATTCTGGAGATCGGCCAGAGGCTGGACTGGCTGGGAGCTGGGCTAATCAACCTTAACGTCCATTTTTTTTTCTTCAGGTGAGAGAGTTTTTTGTTTTGCATAGAATGGTGGGAAGGACCCGGAGGGGAGTTTTAACTCCAGTCTATTTTGAGGCGTGTAACTTTCCTTCACATATTACCACCCCTAGACTCTAGTCTAGAAGTAGAAGGTAAGGTAAGCTAAGGTAAAGCCGCTCAGTCGTGTCCGACTCTTTGCGACCCCGTGGACTGTAACCTACTAGGCTTCTCCGTCCATGGGATTCTCCAGGCAAGAATACTGGAGTGGATTGCCATTTCCTTCTCCAGGGGATCTTCCCGACCCAGGGATCGAACCCAGGTCTCCCGCATTGGAGGCGGACGCTTTAACCTCTGAGCCACCAGGGAAGTCTAGGTAGCTTCTACTGATGATACTCAAATGCAAACATAACCTGCTCTGCAACTGGTAATGTGGAGGCAAGGGGTCAGGAATACCCTGGGTTAGTAGAAGCTGGGCTGGCACACCTAGAATTTGAGGACAATAATAAGTAGACCAAGCATTGTGGTTTAAAAATTTAGCCCAACGTGAAGTCTGGTAAGAAGCTTAGAGTCCATGGGACAGCCTTCCAGTTTGCTTGGCAATACTCAGATTGTGCCTATGACCCAATGAGTAGGCTTACCATCCAAACAATAATGTGGAGCAACAGAGAGCCTTATACTTAAGAGCTCAAAAATATTAATATATGTGAAACAAAATGAAATAGGATTATTGGGCATTAAAAAAACAAACCAAAAAAAAACCACCCTGGAAGCAAATGGGATTTCCCATTTCTCTGTGGCTGGATAAACACAAAACTTAACAGATCCTGGAGGTGACTACCGAGCTAAGACATTGCTGTCCTCTCTAATGCCCCTCTATCAGGAGTGCTGTTGTCCAAAGCACTGCAGCTCTCGTGCTTAAACCCTCTCTGTGCCTGCCATCTTGCTCAGGACCAGGTCCGGGTTTACTGAGATCCTTTATTTTGTGATCTGTCCAGCCCCATCTATTGCTGTTTTTGCATGTGCTATCTCAGGCTGCTAAACCATTTGCATTTCCCCACCTGTTGCCTCTAGGTGTGAGCATGCTATCCTCACTGGTACAGTGCTCCCTGTATTTTGTCTGGCTTTCCTTCTCCCTCTAGGTTTAAGCTTGGGTATGACTGAAGTTAGGGGTCCTCCCACAGTACTTCATGCTTATCTGGTCATATCACATTAGTAACAGTTTGTCTCCTTTAAAATCGGAGCAACCAGAGCTGGGTACTGGGTCTTTGTTGTTGCAGGCCCATCATCCAGCATAGGGCCTGACACTCAGGCTCTCAAGTGGTTGTTGAATGGTTAAACTGTGGATCTCTAATAGGATATCTTGGCAAAATCACTGCCATGGTGTGGTGACAATGGGGACATAGCTGAGAATTTTATAGATTGTTCCAAAGGTTGGTGGGTGGGCTGACTAGGTTTATTAAAAAAGGTCTACAAATTTCTGTATTGATTCCCCTCATGTGATCCTAAAATACATAAGAGCCCACAAAATTTATAATGGGAATTATGTATTTAAAAAAATCACAGTGGAAATGGCACATTTACCTAGAATAAAGCCACGCAGACTAATAATAAGGGATAAAGTTGTTTGCTTTTGGCTGAGTCAAAGTACCAGGTTTCAACATGCTAATACGCAGCTCAGATTGGCAGATAACACATAAGGATTTCTAAGATCAATAGACCAGATAATCTGGTAATTTCTGATTTATAAGAAATATACCATATCGAGAGGGTATCCATGAAGTTTTGTGTAAAGATTGGGAATCTTTGGCCTAGGCCATTCATTAGGATTACTACCATCTTTGTAATCATCTGAATCAACGTATTTCTTAGACCAGGGACCTGAAACAAGGAGGACCTTAGGAAGTCATTCTGGCAGGATTGAACCAACTCAAGAGTTTTGATGATTTGCATATGAGCAAAGGCAAGCTTCTCAAGATGTTGTGTGGAGGAAAGAAGGTGATACCTAAGGGAAACCAGGTAAAGTTGGGTCCACCGAAAGGGCCAAACTGTTAACTTTAGGAAAAGGGGCCAGTTTTCTTGCTTTTGTTGGAATTTTCAAGTCAAATATTTTAATACTGTATACATTTGGGGGAGGGGGTGGTAATTTTTCTTTGTTAAAGTGAAATTGTTTTTTGAAAATGTCTGGTTAATCATGCTAAAATTAAAAGACAGGACGTAAATATTTGAGTGCCTACCAAATAGAGGAATGATTGGGTATTTCTACATAAAAGGAGCTGTCTCATAAACAAGAGGGGAAAGTTTGTCCAAACTTGGATCGATACTTTCAAGAGGAATGAGGGTGTCTCGGGGTACTTCATTCAGGAAGCAAAGAGAAACAAAACCAAGGGCAGGTGGAAGAATATAGGATAGTCATATAGTTGCTCTTGTTCAGCTTATCTTTTGTATTGTTTGGTTTTTATAAGGGAGGCCTTTCCTAATTGTAGGCTGACTCCTACAAATCTGCAGCTTATGAACGTATCCCCGTTTCCCTCACTTGGTGCACTACAATTAAACCTGTGTCTGATTAATGAACACAAGTGTGTGTCGTAAGTGGTAAATAAGACAACTGGGCTTTTTTTTTTTTCCCTAAGGTAAATCCAGACCATTTCTTGTTTATATAATTGTATTCTCACAGAAAATAAGAGACAATGACTGCTTGGCAACCACTTAGTAATTTCTCTTTTCCCCATTTGCATGTGTTTGCATACTTTCTAACCCTCTATCTACCAAATCTAGACAACGTACTATTTAGAAAACCAAAACCTATTATCTTGTGACCAAAGCCTCACTTGGTTAATTGTATTTTCTTTTGACTCAGAGAAAGCTAACGACTAGGCTGAAGGTAAGTTAGTGACTCACTCTTCAGTCAACTGGCACCACTGCAGTTGCCAGTAATGCCCACGTGAGTGAAAGAATATTGGTTTGCAAAGTCATTTAAGATTTGATGGTATAATGACACTGAATCACTTTAAGACTGAAGTGTATTATGTTACCTGATGTCACTCTTATTTTTCTATCTGTATTATTGATAATAATAATAATGGAATGATAATAACAACCATTTTCTGCAAAGTGAAATCTAAACTTAGTCCTGCATCACTAGAGTCAAATTCTTACTGTCAAAATGAAGTTCTTGGGAAATAACTTATACTTGACATGCTTTATAATAGAGAAAAATAGTTCTTTGGAAAGATCCATCCAACAGAAAAATCTATAGTCTGTGCAAAATAACATAAAATACACTTGTGAGAAGATCATTTTTGCTTTCATTTGCTTCCTGATCATATAGCAATAAACAGACACAGAACATTTCCTGTTTATTTTCTGGGTTGGGCAGTGGCAAAAGGGAAAATCTGGAAAATCAGCTGCATATTAACTCAAATTTCAACACATAATTATTCAAAGAAAATTTTAATGATTTCAGTTCAATACAACTGAAAATGTAGTGTATTAAAGGGTATTTTCTACTAAATTTCAAATTACAAGTTGTTGGCCATTTCTGAGCAACAGCATCATATCCTACTGAGTATTCAGCTTATTAACTAAGGTGACTGACATGGCAGGCGGTGGGGAAGAACAATGATCAGCTCACAGAATTTGGCTAAGAAAGGAAACAAACAAAAACAATGCAAATAATAATTAAAATAGCTACAGATATTAGTAAAATAAAAATACAATCCCAAATAGCCATCTCTTAAATTACTAGGAAAAAACTGAAGGTAAAGTTACAGCAAATACAGTTTTCACAGATTTGGGTAACTTTATTTGCATTTAATAGTGATTTTTAAGCCCTATATCCAATGAAACCATTTTAAAAAGCTTTCTGAGGAATGGAAATTTAGATGTCTATTCCACTTTTCTTAAAAAAAAAAAAAAGAAGCTTAAATTTCTGAATGAGCAAGATTCACTTTTGCAGGTAGAGGCCCTGCTTCTTCATGATCTTCAGCTTTAGATCTAACCACCACAAGAGAAGAAGCTGGATATCTGTTTAGCTTTTGCTCATTCATAAATTCCAAGTCACCATAGATACTCAGCTTCTGCAAAAGAAAAAAAACATCAATGAATATTAGCAATTTGGATAATTAGGAACTTCTCCAAGTAAGGCTTCAAATAGCAATTTATTATGTTAAGATTTGGTTGAAGAAAAAAAAAAAGAATTTCTATAAACATCCTCAAGAATCCTTTTAACTCCAAGTGTTATACATATGTGATTCAATTCCCAGTGGATGGTCAAATAAAAATTTTCCACATGTCCTGACTTAAAATACTTAAAATTAACAACTGAGTATCAGGGAAAATTGCTCAGGTTTAAAAGGAGTAGGTGTGGTCATACCACACCTGGTATTGATTCTGGAGCATGGATTACGCATGCTTGATGCCTTGAGTGATCAATTCCTTTAAGACCTTACCTCTCTAACCAAGTGGTCAAATGATTTGGAGTAAGTTCCTCTGCTACTAAATGTTCTAAATTAACATATATGGAAAATGGTATGTACGATTTTAAGTCTGTGAGTAGAACAAAAAATATACACAAAATAGTTTAACATTGACAGAAAGGTCTTCATAAATGTATAAAAGTTCAAATTGTTACTAACACACTCAAAAAGACACTAAAATGAGAGAATGAAATAAACAGTATCAGGGCAAATGTCACAAAACTCCCTGAAGTATAATGGAAATGTCTAATATCTTTTGAAAGTACCTCTATTTAGATACAGGTCTATCTCCTAAAGGTAGAAAAAGAAAAGTTTTTACTAAGAGATGGGGTAGATTTTGTTGTTAACGCATGTGGCAATAAATCTCTGATTCTGTGAGCTAAAAACCGAAGTGCTGACATTACTGACAGGGCAACTAACTACATGAAAAAGACAGGGACTTCCATGATGGTCTAGTGGCTACAACTCTGCATTCCCAAAGCAGGGAGCCCAGGTTCGATCCCTGGTCAGGGAACTAGATCCTACAGGCTGTAACCAACAGTTCACAAGCCACAACTAGAAGATCCCACATGTCACAACTAAGACCCAGTGCAGCCAAATAAATAAATAAGCAAAAAATAAATATGTATTAAAAAAACACAGAACCACATAGAAGCATTAATGTTGGAAAGATGCTTTTAGTAGGTGTTGAATAAAGAGCACCTTTGAAGTTTAAGTATCTATAATACCAATATGTGCAACAATATGGAGCGTAATGCTCAGTGAAAGAGGCCAGAAAGACATGGCTTGTCTATGGCTGGTAAAGATGCTTGGAGGAAACGGCGAGTGATACTAGTGTGAGTTTCCTTTTTGGAGTGATGAAAATGTTCTAAAAGTGATTGTCATGATGGCTGCCTACTTGAACACATTTCTGATGTGGTCTGCTATCTACTGTTTCAAGGTAACAATAATCCTCCAAGGAGGTGGCCCAGTACTTGACACTTCTCCAGTAAAGAGAAAATTTTCAAGACAAATTCAATGGTTGATGGATTGGACATGGATCTGATACAGTGAGGGCTCCTTAAAATCCAAATTAATAATTTGGGTTTTATTTGGGTGATAATTTGCTCTGAGGCACAATAAAAGAAAAACTTTCACAATTCTACTTAACATTTAAAAGCCTTTAAGAATACTACTTAACATTTAAAAGCCATGAAACAGTAACAGAAACTTTAAATGATTTCAAACATCTGTATGGAAGAAGCTATCTAAAAGAGTAAGGAGAAAGAGTAAAATCTGTGCAGAGGAATGGATGGGAGCATGCGGATAACCTCTAACCAGGACATTTAATGATTCTGTGACTACTCTGTATTCTCAAGTGAAAGTCAAAGTGGTTGCTCAGTTGTGTCTGACTTTGCGACACCATGGACTGTAGCCCACCAAACTCCTCCGTCCATGCAATTTTCCAGGCAAGAATACTGGAGTGGGTTGCCATTTCCTTCTCCAAATTATCAATCAAATACAAGGGTACAATAAAGGTATTTTCAAATGTGTTAAGTTGGAAAGTTTACTGCCCAAGTATCCTTTATGAAAAAAATTACTTGAGGTATTCCAGCAAAAGTAAAAAGGAATCTAAGGAAGAAAGCAACATACAAGAAACAGTGGCAACTGAGATGACTTTTATGGGAAGAAAGCCAGAACAAAACAAAACAAAAGCATTCCATTAAGCAGAGAGATTTGGAAGATTCTCCTGGGAACACTTTTAAGTAACTCAGGTTTATAATTTGCTTTCATGTGACTCTAACCACCACTGTACTTGGTTGTATTTTGAATATCTACATAATTATAATATTGTAAATGCTGTCTAGTGGATTTTAAATTTTCAGATCAACCAATAGCAGAGTCTGAAAGTATATATACAGAAGAATGAATTTATTTTATTTCTCAAGGATCTAATGAAAATTGAGAGTTAAGAGTATGGGAAGAAAGAGAAAAGCAATAATAAGGAGCCAACAGAAATTTATAAAGCATTCACTAAAAGTATGCAAAATAATAATACACATTATAAAAACTAGCAAGTGAAGAGATGGAAGTGAGAGGCAGTGTAAGGGAGTTAACTCCTCATCTATAGTAGAAGGACATCAGATAAAAGTCTAAAATTATTAAAAGCAAAAAAAAAGAAAAATTTAAAAAGGCAACTGCATGGAAGAATGTTTTAAAACTACTGACTGGTTTATCTGAGAACTGAGGAAGAGGAAATCAGTTTTATTAGTCGCTCACTGTTAGTCACTCAGTTGTGTGACTCTTTGTGACCCCCTGGACTGTAGCCCACGAGGCTCCTCTGTCCATGGAATTCTCCAGGTTAAGAATACTGAAGTAGACAGCCATTCCCTTCTCCAGGGGATCTTCCTGATCCAGGAATCAAACCCAGGTCTCCTGCATTGCAGGAGGATTCTTTACCGTCTGAGCCACCAGGGAAGCCCCTTATGTCATATGTATTACTTCTAAAATTTACATTTAACTACTAAATATGTATTTGGGCTTTAAGCCTGGCTTTTCACTAACCAGTTTGGCAATCTTAGGCAAGTTATTATACATAGATCTTTTTCTAGACTCAATTTTTTTTCTTTCTTAAATTATGAAAGTAAGATAATACATTTATGAAGACTTGGAAAAAACACAGTTACATATAGTTCCACTATATATTACAATTATTATTTTTTTTATACAATTATTTTTTAAGTAGACAGATTAAGATTTTTATCTGGCATTTCAATATCAAACTCTCAAAAATTAATAGAACAAATAGAAAAGTAGAAGGATACAGTAGACCTGAAAAGCAACTATGAGCTAATTCAACATAATTAAGGTTTATACAATTTTCACACAGTAGGACACAAATTCCATTTAAGTTCTCATAGATATAAACCAGGAGACCCTGGAACATATGCAGAGTCATAAAACAAAGGTCAAAAATTTCATGGTCTAAAGGTACTGAAATCTTACAGAGTCCATTCTCTTATCACAGTGGAATTATGTTAGAAATCAGTATCAAAAGATATCTGAAAATAACTCACATATTTTCATGTGTAAAGTGATATTTACCAAGAGAGAGCTTTGACTTAGCCATCAAAAGCCTCAATAAAGTTAAAAGACTGAAAAAACTGCAGAGAAGCAAGCATTTAAATGAGAAATAAATATCAAAATGAGAAATTAATATTAAAGATATTTTTAAAACACCATGTATTTGGAAATTAAATGTACCTTTTAAATGATGGATGTATCTAAGAAGCCATAACAAGGAAAATTAGAAAATATTTGTAACAGAATAAAAATGAAAATTCTGAATTTATCAGAGTTTGTTACATGCAGCTAAAGCTACTCAATGCAACTAAATACAAGATGGAATCTTGAATAAGGTAAGAAAACAAGTAATGGACTCTAGCATAAAATTTTGTGAAATCTGAACAAAATCTGCACTTTAGTTAATAATACTATATCACATGTTAATTTCCTATTTTCCTTTCTTTTGTTTTACAACAAAAGTATTTGTTACTTTGTCATAAGTATTTTATATTCTCAAATTGGATTAGAAATTTCAAGCCTCCATTTAAAAAAAGAATCACTAAGATAATAAGCTTTCTAGTCTTTAAGCAATAATATTAGATGCCAGAAAAAATGGAGCTATATCAAAGTTTTGAGTGAATATGTTAGAAATTTAGAATAGAAGTTGTAGTCAGACAAGTGGAATCAAAATGTCATACATTTTTTAACTAGGCAAAAATCCATAGGTTTCCTAAAATATATATATTATACATACTATTTTTATATATATTATACAAAAACTTACTACATTTGATAAAGGCTTGAGAAAGAACAACAAAAAACAGCAAAACTAAATTTCTTAACAGAATTTAGATTAAAAGGCTATGGTAGCTCTGGCATTTATAAAATTTTTTGATTGTCTCTCTTGAGACTTAAAGATTCGAAACAGCAAGATTCTTGGTCTTTTTTTTTAAGACAAAGAAAATAATGTTTATTACAGTTTAAAACATGTTTCATTCTACTCAAGTCTTTGAAATCTTTAACATTTAACTTTGTTCATTGTGATCTTATTCTTCATTGTCTCTCTAATCTCTTGAACAGGGCCTGGCACACTGTATGTTACCAGTAAGTATATGTGATTTACTAACATGAACATTATTTGGAGTCTTCTAAAACTTTTTTAAACTGACCATGTGAAATCAGATGATCATGGGTTTCACAAATAAAAAAAGAAGCAAACAGATAATAAGATAACAGAGGCAGCATTTCTCTGATTATTTGTTGTTTCGGGACTTTTCTGAGGCTGCCTGATCTCTAGAAAGGAATATCCAATACTTGAACCCTGTTTTTATAAGTCAGATTTGACCTGCCTGACAAGGATCACTATGAACTTTTTACTATCTTAAACAGATAGTTCAACAAGAGAAAAGCATTATTATTTCATGATGTTTCCCAAATAAACGACATCATACATGTGAAAGAACGGGGGAGGGGGGGAAAGTGGAGAAATAAGGATCAAAACCTTTGTAAGTCAAGTTACTCAAAATGATACTGCTTTAAGATCAACCAATGCCAACTCTTTCTGGCACTACTCTTAAATGATATGTGATGAATATTTACTATGTGCAAAAGAGGCTACAGATAAGCTATTTCAGAACTTTCCTAAATAAGAAGAGCAAAGCTGTTCATAAGTTTCCAAGACTACATTTCTGGCCTTTATTATAAACATTTTAAGCTTTATTTGTAGTGACTGAAAAGGAAGCTTTTAATATTTCATGTTTGAGCTCAAGATACCAGGTCTATACTGAAGACAAACATATTCTCTCAGCAGGTTTCTGATTTCCTATAAACACGCAGGATTATATGTGCAAACTATATTAACAAAATATAAATAGCACTGCTCATTGCTTATATAAGTTAAAATGCACTCTCATGTTACTATGGAGAGGGGTCAGAAGTAATTTATGTTCCAAAGATAAAATCAATGAAAAGGTTTTATGAAAGTAAAGTTTTAAAGTAGGTGACTTAAATTCTCAGCTATTTTTACAGTAAATTAAGGAGAAAATATCACAAAAGGAGTATCTATACTGCAATATTTTAAATACTCTAATATGTATTGATACAGTTCAGTGAAAAGAAATCCACTAAAATGGCAATACAAAATAGTTCTAGATTTTTTTTCCTGCTTCTTGATACATAACTTTATAAATTCTATGTCAAATATATAGACCTTTTATAATTAAAAATAGAGTTGAAAAAACATTACTACTTAGCTAGTGTGGTTTCAAATACAAGTAAAAGCTAAAAGCAGTGAATACAAATAGCTGTCTTTGATACATTTTTCTTGAAAATATATCTTAGAAAAGTATATATTCTTTGACGGTGTTACCATATTCTTGATTGTTAAGGACAGGAAGAAGAGTTCTCCTGCTGCTAAGTCGCTTCAGTAGTGTCCGACTCTGTGCGTCCCCATAGACAGGGTCCATTCCTCGGATTCTCCAGGCAACAACACTGGAGTGGGTTGCCATTTCCTTCTCCAATGCATGAAAGTGAGTGAAGTCGCTCAGTCGTATCCGACTCTTAGCGACCCCATGAACTGCAGCCTACCAGGCTCCTCCATCCACGGGATTTTCCAGGCAAGAGTAAAGGGGCAAAGTGACACCCATATGCAGATATCAGGAGGGAATGTAATAACTGCTAATAGGACTCCACATGTGGTTCTAATGCTGTAGGCTTCATGATCCAGGGGTGTGGGGGGCATATGCAGAAACAGTGAGATGCTCTACAAACAACTTGGAAATAAGGGGAGAGAACTTATAGAATTAAAACTATACAATCAAGACAAAATTTATCACAGCAGAGACAACATCTAAAAGGAAGAGAAAGCTCAAAAGTCATCTGAAAAGGAGGGACGGATTCCCAGGTCTGTAAGATGTAATCAAACACCAATGAGAGGCATTGCTATGGTCTAAACAACACCAGAAGATGTCAATTCTGTAAGTCAAGTAAGGAGATTAAGAGAGGAAGAACTATGAAAAGTCCATCTAGGAAGTGTTTCAGTAAGAGTTTGAGCATCCTGGCTCAAAAACATGAACCATGTATTGCTGATAGTACTCAAATTCCTAGTGTCAAAGAGGTTACACAGACGATGAGCTCCTGATATGAGTCACATTATCAATTTCCCTAGTGATGGAGGGTAAAACAAAGATTTATTACTATAGGTTTGTAGCTTTGCTGCCATGAAGATTTAGAGTGCATGGGGCAGTTCAAAAGTAAGTTAACAGGCAAAGGCAATCCTACGTAAGATGTCTAACTTCTGCTTTATCAATAACAAAAAATGATTAAAATAAGGCCATCAGAACTAAAACAAGAACACAAGTAGGTAATAAGCAAGAGGATATTCAGATGGTATCATAAACAGATGAGTTTTTTAGAAATTTACCCATTCTCTAATATTTCCACAATTCAAGGCAATCCTGTCTAACTTTATCCATTTGTTTAAAAATTGTCCACTTTTCTCTCTCTGCTAATCCATACCATTCTTCAAAGTTCAGGTCAAGGCCCTCATGACCTATCCCGACAATCCAACGCTTTCCTTAACACTTCATATATTTATTATTTGTGCCACTGATCAGCTGGAGGAAAGATGGTATATAGGAAAAGACATAGGAGTTGCAGAGTCAAAAGACAGGAGCTTAATTCCAGGCTCAAAACTTTCATAGCTGTGCAACCCCAGGAAAGTTATCTAAACTTCATAAGCCTATTTACTCATCTACAAAATGAATAATAAAACCTGCTGTAGAGGTGTGCTGGACATGTAAAAATTCATGAAAACACTTTGTAAATTTTGAACAACTATATAAATATTAGTTATCAACATTATCCTGTCCCAGTTTCTGCCTGCCTATATCCCATATGGTTTTAATAAAAACATGAAAAATATTATCCGAATCATTATTCATGTGTGAATCTTATAGCATATCTTTATAGTCTGTGAACATAAGAGTACTGTTCAAGCATCATGCTAGGGACATGCTAACTACTTATTATCAGATTCTATTTTAATTTCCCTCCTTGCTTCTTTTCACTCTTTTTCTACTGGATTTTGAAGGCACACGAGAACTAAAGTTTATTTCAGTTGGATGTGATGTCAGTAGAATTTATTATCTTATGTTTAGCTACATAAATAATTTTTATTCCTTTAAAGCTAAGTTGAATCATCAAATTAGAGGCTTCTTCTGAAACAAAAGTCCTTTACCTTATGGTTCCTGGGCCAGTTAAATTTTAATTAACAAGAAAGTCGAGACAGTGTTCCATCTCTCTCAGAGTATAGCAAAACACATTACTCAAAATCAAACGCTTCAGCCTTGATGCTTCTAAAACAACAATTACTCCTTAACATTTGTGGCAATGTTAAATTTAAAATTTGAAGTAGTTCCACAAGCCTTCTTTCTTATTTATCACCTTAGAAACATGTCAATGGGTTTTTTTCAGTCTCCAAGGCCTATGGAGGGGATTCCCCGGCAGTCCAGTAGTTGGGACTCTGTGCTTCCGCTGCAGGGGGCAAAAGTTTGATCCTTGGCTGGAAAAGTAGGATCCCTCGAGCCATGTGGCACAGCCAAAAATTAAAAAATAAAAAAGACCTAGGGAGAAGAGAGACACTGAACTCAAGTCAGCCAGTGTACACTGGTCACTACAGTAGTTAGCACGACAGAAAACTGGGAAGTGATGCTTATGCTGCAAACCTATAATTCTCATGTGTGCCACCCCCATGTGTGTGATTAAAATCACCAAGTTTTCTCTCATTCTATTAGCAGGAAGATTTTGCTTTTCTAGTTAAACAAACAAAACATTTAAAAAAGGGAATGATATGACTCAGTCTTCAAATGACCTAAGGGTTAGAATTAAATTTACCTCAGAGGGAACATACTGCTCCACAGCTGTAGCAACAGTTGCACAGCAAATCCAGAGCAACACCATCACAGAGAGGACAAGAGTCATGGTTAAAATCCACCCGGAGTTACTGGAAAAAAAAAAATTCAACAGTTTTGTTAAAATTGCATAACATTAAGAACAGAACGTTCTTAACAATTAAAGGCAATCAATTTTGTATACTTAGTTTAATAATACAAAATTTTATGTGCACTATCCTTAAAACTATTTTAAAAAAACATACAGAAGGAAACATTATAATAGCTATTATATTAGGGTGATATAATGTCCTTTCCTCCATTTCTCAAGCTTCTATAACATGGCCATATAACTTTTATAATTTTAAAAAATCAGACATATTGGCTTTCTGCTATATATATATAAGCAAATTACTGTTAAGGATTTTAAAAAATTACTAAGTGAGATAAAGCAAATCAAAGTGTTTTATAAACTGTATACTGCTACACAAATATATATATATTTGCAAGGTATTAAGATAACATTTGCTTTAAGAAAACACAATAGCCCAAAGAACTAAGGTACAGAATAGGTAAATTATGAAACAATAACTTTTTTATAAAAGGATTCACAACAGGCTTCCAGAAGTTAACTTCTCTACTATACTTCAAATATTTAACTTGCCACAATTTACTTGAATTTCAATTTACAAGAGTGTATCTCTTATGAGGCATTCTGTATTCATCACAGCATATCCTAAAAAAAGATAGTTATGTTTTTCTTATGATTAAAATTTCTCAGTGTAGAAGGCTAGTTACAAGAATTAGTAACTGGAGTTTTTTCCATAATTGACCTATTGTTTGCCAAACTATAGATTAAGATTCAAATAAAAAGCTATTTTTAAAATGTTAGATTTAAAAGAAAACATATAATGAGAAAATTTTATTAGGGTAGTAAGGCACCAGTAAGATGCTAGGTAGTGTAGTATTAAGGATAAACTGTAGGGAATTCCTCGATGGTCTAACAGTTAGGACTCATTGCTCTTACTGCTGGGGCCTTGGATTTGATCCCTGGTCGGGGAACTAAGATCCTATAAGCTGAGTGATGTGACCAAAAAGGAAAAAAGAATAAATGGTAACTTAAGATTAGGCAATAACTTAGGTTTCATAAAACTTATCAAACTGCAACAAAATCCAAAACACTGAATGAGAGAAAAACTTCCCTTTTTTGGTACAAAATCAAAAGCAGGTTTAGAAGTTAAAGGAAGGGAAAATTTGAAGTTCAGTTCTTCTTTTCTTACCTAGTCTTTAAAATAAAAAGTATCTGATATCTGATTAAAACCTGTCAAGAAACTATTTCTGCTCTAAGACATTACAGGAAGCATGCAGTCTGTACTATTGAAGGAAAATTTGAAGTTCAGTTCTTCTTTTCTTACCTAGTCTTTAAAATAAAAAGTATCTGATATCTGATTAAAACCTGTCAAGAAACTATTTCTGCTCTAAGACATTACAGGAAGCATGCAGTCTGTACTATTGAAGTGTTGCACTTGAGACACAACAGTCTGCTTGTTCGCCTCTCCACTCAAGGGCTTGACCTGGTGTCTGACACAGGGTAGACAACCATCACTCAGTGCTACTGGCCCTGTGTTTGGCGAGGGGCTGCAGGTGGTTGTCGGGGGAAGGCTCATATCAGAACTCCTTGGAGGAGTAGAAGGTTGCATGCTTTGATAAAACCCTCCTCCCTCTAGAAGGCTTGATATTTCTTCCCAAGAGGGCACAAGGTACCCATTACCCTCTCCAGTCCACTTTCCCTTGCCATCCTTAAGAATCTTCAGCATGGAGATGACACTCAGTATAGAACACAAAGCCCTCCTTAATCTATAGCCCTTATCCACCTCCCCTAGCCTCCTGTCTGGCCATGGAGATAAAAACTGAAAATCCAACCCTCAAATCATTCAAATACAGAGTCATCCCTTGGCACTCCCGGGGCAATGGTTCCAGGACCGCTTCCCTCTCCTATACCAAAATCTGAGGGTGATCAATTCCCTTTTATAAGTGGCATAGTATTTCCACATAACCTACACACATTTTCCCATACACTTTAAATCATCTCTAGATTACTTATAATACCTAATAAAATGTAAATGCTATGTAAATACAGTTGATCCTTGAACAACTTAAGTTTAAACTATGTGGGAGAATTTATTTATATTTTTTAAAATTTTGTTTTTTTAATTTAAAAAAATTCATGTGAATTTTTTTCAATAAATATACAGTTGGCCCTCCAACTAAATTAATTAAAGCTTAACTGAGATGTCTGAAGAAGTGCATATTGTAACATAAATCAAAGACTCCCAACGAGAACAAGAGTGCTTCTGTACCGCAGGAAAAAAAAACCTTGGGTTTTATTAAAGTAGAGTGAGTATCACCTTTTAAACAAACCAAAATATCCAAAAGTACAGTTTTGGTAAGGAAAAGATGGAAAAAAAAAAGTTTTTTTTACTTTTGAGCAGTTAATATAACTTTAAATTAATAAAAAGGACTATATCTCTATGATACAAGCCAGATTTTATCTTCTGTACACATAAGTGAAGATGAATACATACAGAGACAGGCATCTTAAAAAGCCATCACTTTCTTCATCTTCAAGATAGTTCCTATGTGCTTGTGAACTTCTCATTTGCAGATCTGCTGAAATAATAAGGTACAAGTTAATGATATCCTATATTCCAAAAGGGGGTCTCAAATGACTGCTTCTAGATATACACACTGTACCCAGTTATTTCTGTAAATGTAATCTGGTATAATGAATGCAAGTTCCTCTGGCACATTAAAAACCAACTGGACACTATGCAACATTATGAATTTCCTATTTTATTTTAAAATTTTTATTGACATTGATGCTTTCCATGTCTGAATGTAATAACAGAATGGTTTGTTCAAATCTAAAGTTAAAGATGGGGCTTCCCTGGTGGTCCAATAGTTAAGAATCCGCCTGCCAAGGCAGGGCACAAGCAGGGCACAATCCCTGCTTCAGGAAGATCCTATATGCGGCGTGGCAACTAAGCCCATGCACCACAACTACTGAGTCAGTAGTCTAGAGCCTGGGGGGCCTAACTACCGCATCCACACACCACAACTACAAAAGCCCATGCTCTGCAGCAAGAGAAACAGGCACACTGCAATCAAGAGCAGCCCCTGTTCTTTGCAACTAGAGAAATAGAGAAAGCACACAAGAGGCAATGAAGATCCAGCACAGCCAAAAAATAAATAAATAAATAAATCTTTAAAAAATAAAAGATACACTTAAAGATGGCTTTGTGCTGTGTGCTGTTATCATTCACCCACCAAAATAATTAAAAAGTTAATAAAATCAGTATTTAAGATAAGGAATGAGCTAACACCTTTAAAAAGGTAAGCATAGTTTCAGCTTGATGTTTTATATGAGTTTAAATTCACTTCTAGCATAGAAATAAAAAGAGAATAAAAACATATTTTCAGGGTAGTTTCACTATTTGGTTAGTTTATTGGAAGATACCAGAACATCTCCTTAGTTCATACTCAAAACATCCTTAAAGGAAAACTAAATGTTTTTAGAATAGTGATTCTCGAAGTGTGATCCCCAGACCACCAACAGAACCGAGCAATCTGTTAGAAATGCAAATTCTTATGTCTTATCCCAAATAGAGTATACTGGAAACTCTGGAGGCGGGCTCAGAAATGCTTTTAATAAGCTCCCCAGATCATAAAGCACAGTAAAGTTTGAGGACCACAGTTTTTTTTGTCGTTGTTGTTGACAGTACTCTGTAAGTTAAGCTCACACACAAGAACAATTCACTTTTTATAAAAATGCTTGTGCAAGGGCTTCCCTGGTGGTCCAGTGGTTAAGAATCTGCCTTTCAATGCAAGGAACACGGGTTCAATGCTGGTGAGGGAACTAAGATCCCACATGCTGCAGGGCAACTAAGCTCGCAAGCCACAACTAGAGAGAAGCTGGAACGAGAGATCCCATACACTGCAACTAAGACCCAAGGCAACCAAATAAATAAATAAATATATTTTTTTAAATACTTGCACAATAAGAGGATATTAAATAAAGGCCCTAGGTATATCTATATAGGATATGTTGTTCAGTCACTAAGTCACGTCTGACTCTTTGCTACCCCATGGACTATGGCCCGCTCGGCTCCTCTATCCACGAGATTTTCCAAGCAAGAATACTGGAGTGGGTTGCCATTTCCTTCTCCAGGGTGCCACGGTTTTAAGTCATTTATTCACCTTCCAACAATCATACAACCAATTCTACCAGCATTAGATCTGACTGCTCATGTGTTTAATCCTAGGCTACTGAAAATAAAACTTACAGGACATTTTGCTTAGTGATGAGTCTTTCAAATTTGTAGGCTCCTGCTCCAACTGTGGTGCATACTGGATTTCTGGCTTAGACTAAAATGACAAGAAAGCAATTAAGTCGTTTGTACTTCTTAAGCCTTTCTCAGTAGCAAGTTCTGTAACATATCATCTCTACAGACATTCAAATTGAGAAAAAGTAATAGAAGTATGGTATAAAAAATAAAACACAGTAACTACAATATATTTTAACTGCTTGTGCTGAACACTAGATCCAGTGTCTTGCAAAGAAACAGATTTCTATCGTCGTCAAGAACAGTCACTTTAATTTCCTGACAAAATAAAAAAAAATAAAATAAAAAACTAGATTACAACATAATGCATTAAGTATCATACCCTGTAAAAAAATGAGTTCTAATTCTGGTTGATCAGGAATCATTTGGCAGACTGCCAAAATTTCTGGTTAGACATCTCTATTTTTTCTCATCTGAAACATTCTGTTCTTTTCTACCTACGAATAACTCATAAATTATAGCTCAATACTCCATACTTTAGGGCTTCCCTGGTGCCTCAGCAGTAAAGAATCCGCCTGCCAATGCAGGAGATGTGGGTTCGATCACTGGGTTGGTTGGGAAGATCCTCTGGAGAAGGAAATGGCAACCCACTCCAGTATTCTTGCCTGGGAAATACCCTGGGCAGAGGAACATGGCCAGCTACGGTCCATGGCGTCGCCAAGAGTCGGATACAACTAAGCGACTAAAAACATAGCAAACAACTCCATACTTTACATCTTCACATAGCTCTGATGCTCTGGAGTAGGGGGTTTCTCCATCATAATCATTCTTAAGTTGACACAAAGAGAAAAACAGTTAACCGTACATCTAATCAGGAATGAAGGACTCTACTCTTTAAGAGTCAACTTAAGTAGCTTTAGGAAATAGAACTTATTCATGAACTTAAGAGAAAATTCCTTCTGTGTTTCACATATTACCAAATTACAGGGTACCCAAGACTCAGGATGATGCTAAAAATCACATACTAGGCTTACAGTAAGCCACTCACTTGGCAAAAATAATTAAAAGGTTTACTTTAATTATTTCCTGAGAAAGCATCATAACATAATTCGTTGGCTGGTAAATTCAAGGAACTTAACAACCAAATTAAAAAGAAGACAGCATGGTAGGGTGGTATATGAGCCTTGGAGCTAAAGTAACCCAGGTTTGATGCCTAATTCTGTTACTTCTGGCAGTATGACCTTAAACAAGTTAACTTCAAAGTTTCCTCATCAATAAAACAGCTGTAATGCAACTTCACAGAGAAGGCAATGGCATCCCACTCCAGTACTCTCGCCTGGAAAATCCCATGGACGGAAGAGCCTGGTAGGCTGTAGTCCATGGGGTCGCGAAGAGTTAGACACGACTAAGCGACCTCACTTTCATTTTTCACTTTCATGCATTGGAGAAGGAAATGGCAACCCACTCCAGTGTTCTTGCCTGGAGAATCCCAGGGACGGGGGAAGCTGGTGGGCTGCCCTCTATAGGGTTGCACAGAGTTGGACACGACTGAAGTGATTTAGCAGCAGCAATGCAACTTCATGAAGTTGTCTGGAGAGCTGAGACAATACATATAAATGTCTAGTACACATGAACCTTCACTAAACAGCAGCTATAATTATCATATCCCATGATAAACAATGAACTGGGAGAAAAGTTCTCTCTCTAGAAGGCAACATGCTTCTTCAACAAACTCTCTTATCAGAGTTAAGAGGAAAAGCACTATTAACAACTAAAAATTATGTCCCATTGCTTTTCTCTAATATCCATATGTGGTATAAATACACACCATTATTTACATTCAAACTACATTAATTTTTCTTATCTCTTATATCTGCTGCTGCTGCTAAGTCACTTCAGCCGTGTACGACTCTGTGCGACCCCATAAATGGCAGCCCACCAGGCTCCCCCATCCCTGGGATTCTCCAGGTAAGAACACTGGAGTGGGTTGCCATTTACTTCTCCAATGCATGAAAGTGAAAAGTGAAAGTGAAGTCACTTACTCGTGTCCAACTTTTCACGACCCCATGGACCGCAGCCTACCAGGCTCCTTTTTTCCAGGCAAGAGCACTAGAGTGGGGTGCCATTGCTTCTCCGCTCTTATATCTATAGGTTTCATTTTATCAATAAACCACTCTAAAATTCAGAAGACTCAGAGATCTTGTTAGATACAGATCAATAGGCTTTAAATAGATTTCCAATGGGCAGCTGCTGCTGCTGCTGCTAAGTCACTTCAGTCATGTCCGACTCTGTGCGACCCCTGATACAGCAGTCCACCAGGCTCCCCCATCCCTGGGACCCTCCAGGCAAGAACACTGGAGTGGGTTGCCATTTCCTTCTCCAATGCATGAAAGTGAAAAGTCAAAGTGAAGTTGCTCAGTCGTGTCCGACTGTGAGCAACCCCATCAACTGCAGCCTACCAGGCTCTTCCGTCCATGGGATTTTCCAGGCAAGAGTACTGGAGTGGGGTGTCATTGCCTTCTCCATTACTACTGCTAGTATTTAAATGACTCTATGAAGCACATTATCACCTGGAATATAACGATTTTTCCATCATCAGCTTGAAGATAAAAAGTCCATGAAGAGGTTATGAAGCTCTGTGCAGAGTCCACCATATCACTCCAGAATGATCTTACCAGAGTTAGAGGGAAGAGTAGATGCATTTTTGGCATCAGGGACATGAGCTTAAAAAAAGAAAATTAAATCAAGGTGAAATATATTATTTTTTATATACACATATACAAAAGAACAATATAATCAAATCCTTATTTGGACAGAGTATAAAACAAGTGATTCTATTATCGTCATTAGCATCAGAGTAAACTCTTCATTATCTATGCAATTAACCATGAGCTTAAATTCCTAGGATCCTTTAACGTATCACCTAATACAATATAAGTTACCTGTCACCTCTATCAAATTAACAGGCTTTTGAATTAGGTCCAAAAATGTAGAGAATCTAAACTCTTCTCTTTTGATTAAATAAGGATTAGCAAGGCCTCAAGAGGCAGAAGAGGAAGGGACAAATCTTTAATACTTTCATGTAAAATGAACCATCCCATAACACACACCAATGTAAAAAAGGAAGGAAAAAAAAATCAATCCAAGGAATATATGCATAAAGTGTGAGATATCTGATAACAGGGCAGAGGGAGGGAAATATTTATGGGCTGACTACATACAGTAAGCTACTGATGAGATTTTTACATTAATTGGTATCGCCTCCCCTTTAATTCTGACTATTGACTAATTCAACAGCAGTGGGCCCCTCTAGAGAATAAGCATGAGATACCATTCACTGAACTCTAGAGATAGCTTTGGTTCTGGCTATATTTCAAAAGAAAGACACTATGGGGTTATTAAGAGAGAAGAGCTTTTAGAATCAGAAGAGATCTGTACTCGTGATCTAATTTTTCCACTTAAAAGCTGTGAAATCATTCATTGATTAGTTCACTAAGGAAGCATTCATTGAGGTTATAAGTTTTAAGAGTCAGAAACCATGTGTGTTTTATTCATCCACATGTGTCTGTGCTAAATTTACGCAGGACAGAGGTGAAACACGGTGTGATACATGTCTGTGGGGAGAGGCATCTAACCCAAACTGGGGTGAGAGGTGGCTAAGAAGGCTTCATAGAGGACATGATACTTGCCCTGAGTCAAAAGGATTCACTAGGCAGAGAACAGAAGAAACAAGAAATAATGTCACCATTAACATATTACAAACATTAAGAACTTCTTAGTATGTACATAATTAAAGGGAAATAAAAAAGGGTCTTAAAAATTAGAAAATATGTTTAAAGTTACTCGTAAGAGAAACACAAATTAAAACTATAATAAAAGTACTACATTGCCAAGGACTGGGAGGAGGAGGAAAAGACAGTGACTGCTAACGGGTATGAGATTTCTTTTTTCGATAATGAAAACGTTGTGGAAGTAGATAGTAATGATGGTTGCACAGTCTGGAATAGACTAAAAACTACTACACTGAATACTTCAGAAGAATGATTTTTATAGTATGAATTATATGTCAATTTTAAGACCTGATAGAAATTCCATACAAGGCAATTTTGCTCTATTTCTCAAAATTAAAAATGCATATACTTAACTCAGCAATTGTATTCCTATGATTTTATTCTAGAAATATAAATGTAAAAAATAGGCAACATTATATGTAAATCTAAAAAATTAGAAACAACCTTGCTGCTGCTGCTAAGTCACTTCAGTTGCGTCCGACTCTGTGCGACCCCATAGATGGCAGCCCACCAAACCCAGAAACAACCCTACATGTCCATAAGCAAGGGACTACTTAAATAAATGATACATCCATATAATGAAATATGTATGTACTGGAAAGAAATGAGTAGACAGTCTTTAATTATATTTTAGAAAAGAATACATGTATCCTTGTATAAAATGCCTCTGCATTGGTAACCCTGGCTACATTAATGGAGGAAAATGGAGTGGCTAAGAGATATAGGGGTAGGAAACTTTTCACTAAAGAACTGATCTTTGAACAATGGCAGGGATTAGGGGTGCTGAAATCTGTGAATATACACAGATTATAGTTGGTCTCCCATATTTGTGATTCTGCATCTGAGAATTCAACCAACTGTAGATCATGTAGTGCAGTATAATATTAAGAAAAAAAAAATTCAAGTGTAAATGGTCCCACAGTTAAAATCTATGTTTTTCAAGGGTCAACTGTGTGTGTGTGTGTATTCTTTTTTTTTTCACCTTTTGAATTCTGTACCACGCGGTTGTATTTCCTACGTCAAAGTTAATTCAAAAACTTTCCCCCAAATGCTTGGATAGAGTAAGAGGGGTAGAAATTCTAAGAGATGATATAGAAGAGGTAATCAGAAGCCAGGCTGTGATAAATGGTTTGGACTTAAACCTGTATATAATGGGAAGCTACTGAAGAATATAAGATAGAATCATGACATGAGATTTCCATTTAGAAAATAAATATCCAGACACAGACTAAACAATAGACTAGAAGGGGCTAAAGTGGGAAAACAGACTGGAAGCTAATTTAGTAATACAGATGAGAAATGATGCTGATCTAAGGTAATGGCAGATAAGGTAAAAGGAACTCTCCACTTCTCTGAGCCTCAGTTTTTTCATATGCAAAATGGGGATAATACTGTCACCAGACCAAGAAAAAAAACAAAATGAGATTATGGGTGTGAACATACCTCTTAACATTAAAGCCTTATACAAAAGTAACTGACTTTTCTATTTGCAAAAATAATTTGTTTGCTGAAACTAATTATAAAATATAATACTGAAATAGGATCATGTGAACAATATACATTTCAATACAAAGTGCAATCTAAGCAGGCATTTCTGAAGGGCAGTATTGTTTCATACTTGTTCTTGTCTCAATTCTGCATATGGCAGCTGATTCTGGCAACCAAGATGGCAAGCATATTGCTCATCAGATTGGGAATATGCTTCTGTACATGCTGGAAGAGAAAAACAGTAAATTACAAGAAAAACAGAGGAGAGAAAGAAAAGGGATAGACTAGAAAGTAAGGAATTTAGCATTTTATAAAGCAATTTATTATACTTTAAAAGTATTTCATTAATATGAATTTTTATATTTGGCAATAACAGCAAATGTTTTATTTTACTAAAATCCCATATCTTCTTCCTCCCACAAGTCAAATGTTTCAGGAATAAACCTATTAATTACACACTCAGGCTCTGGCTATGATGACATTCATATGAGGTGAACCTCACAGCTAAGGTTTGCAGAAAAGAAAAAACACTGAACTGGCATCCTGAAATTCTGGCTCTATCATCTGTTGGCTGTGTGTGTGACCTAGGTAGAGCTACTTAACCTCTCTGACTATTAAAACAGAATTAATACCACCTACTTTATGGGGTTGAACAAAATGATATACTTTAGTATTTATACAAATATATGATATTACTGTTAAGAACTAGATCACTGAGTTCAGCAACAAGGGTATTCACAAGGCAAAGAAAAATAAAACAATCAGTCTAACATCCTAAATTCTGAGAAGACTGAACTTTAAAAATGTTCTGCAGCAGGATTCCAAACTTGGAATGAGTCTCTACCACATACATACTTTTCATTTAGCTCACTAGAGAATTTTCTTTCCTGTGATGTAACACTTTACACCACACTTTTATTTTTCTTTCCACCCAGTCATGCATTTGTAGTATACTTCTCGGAGGTACTAGATGATAAGCTGAACAGTATTATGCACGTACAAAGACGGCCAGCTAGGAGACTGAGCCATAAAAAGAGGCTATGACATCACACAGGGTAGCTGGAAATAGCGGCACAGTGACAGGGAGAAAGCGACCGCCCACTGCACTGAGTAAACAGTGTAAGGTGATGAATGAAGAAAATTCCATTACAGTTTTTAAAAAGCTAAATATCAATTTTGTCCTGATTACAGGTTTCTTTTATTAAACACACCGCTTTGGGCAAAAGGTAAGAATAGTGGCTTAAGAGATGACAAAGACTCTAGTTACTTCTTTTATTGGCATGACTCACAAAGAATACACTATTAAATACTGAGTCAAAGGCCTGATTGAGTAAAAAAAGAAACTTGGGAGCTAAGTCAACTAGCCTATGATTGAAAGGCTTAGGAAAATTATACTATCCACTGAAACAATAGTGATGAATTATGAGAAGGGTAATCACTATTACATTTGTCTAAACCAAATACTTGGTTAAACAAAGGTGTTCCTATCTATAATACAAAATAAACACTGTCTCAACAAATAGATGAAATTTAAAGCCCATGAAATTTCTAGCAGCAGCTACTAGAAGTTCAACTTTATAATAATTTAAATATGCTTGATGACTAGTTTAAATAGCATGCTTGTCATTTTCCTAGGAAAATACATAAAAAGCATAACACAACTCAAAGAAAACACCAATGTTATATACTGCTGATGTCATTAGCATAGCATCTTACCAGATTCACATTCCAATTTGGTCCGATTTAAATCAATTCCATCATCCACAAACTGACAAATTGAAAACAGCCTGCAACCTCTCTGACATGCGTACAACTCCTCTTCCTAGGGAGGTCAAGAACAGGGAGGATTAACAAAAAAAAATAGTGTTTTTCCCTTATGGGGGGAAAAAAAGTCAAAAAGCAAGCAAAGTTAGTAGGGTTTATTATAAATTGTCAAATAAAAGCTTTATAACTGAAAGAAAGAAAAATGATAGAAGTCAGGTAATACTTAAGACTATATAGTCTGCCATATAAAGAAGTTTTAATTTCTTATTTTAACAGTGATATCCAAAACAAATAAATAAATAAGTGATATCAAGAAACTGAGTGGATAAAAACATCACCCTTTTCCTACATTCCATGGTCATATTTTGGGGGCAAAAGTTGAAAATAAAAATAACAGTGACATAATCAGAACTTTAATAGAGGCAAAAATGAGAAAACAAGTACTTTAGGATCAATGGTGTACTTCTGCCACATAAATATTTATACAAATCATCAAGCCTATCAGGAAAAACATCATGACTAGTTTTACATAGCAGATAGTGCTATAAAGGCCCCCACAAAGTGAGGTACACACTTAGAAAAATGCTTAAATGAAAGGATTTTTTTAAACTCAGTTTATCTGAACTGAAAACACAAACAAAGGCAACATGTGACATATGGAAAAGGCCACTGGAATCAGCCAGACTTGGATTAAAACCTTTCAGGTCAGCATGCACGTGACTTTACCTATCTATTGACAAACGTCAAAAAGGAAATAAAAGCTATAAATTATCTCTAAACCCCTCAATAACGCTGGAAGACACCTATTCCTAGTGCAGTGCCTGGAACATTGAAGGTGCTCAATAAGTGGTAGTAGTGTTAATACATTTTTAAAACAGAAAATAACAGTTGTAGGCATCATTTTATTTGTGTGAGAGCTCAAGATAAGAAAGATTCTTCATTGCTGGAAAATGTGAACTGCTCAGTAAGACTAATGACAATGTCTTCAACAGGCTTTCCTTTGGTGAAATGTATAGTATTTGAAACAAACCAGTATATGTGGGGAAGCCCCCTCAACTTACTGTGTGATCCACTGTGTACAAACTGGCAGGCACCTAATAAGGAAGGAAACAGCATGTGCATACACCAGTTAGCAACCAATGGAATACAAAGTTAGGCATTTCTTTCCAGCAGGATTAGTAAAATTTGTGCAGCAGCAACAGTCCGTTAAGAGGAGATGGCTGCAGTCTAGTATTTACTGTTGTTCAGTCTCCAAGTCATGTCAGACTCTTCACGACCCCATGGACTATAGCACACCAGGCTTCCCTGTCCCTCAACATCCTGAAGTTTGCCCAAGTTCATGTCCACTGAATCAGTGATGCCATCCAACCATTTCATCCTAATTGTCTAATATTGAACAATCTTTATTATAAAACTTTGAAGGTAGTACATTTCTGGATGTCACTTCTAGCTGCATTTATTGTTACAGTGAAACTGAAAGAATTTTAACCATTAAAGTAAATTTTATACCTGAGTAGCTTTTGTAAGACAGTAGAATTCTCTCATGTCTTTGGAGCATCACATACTTCCTACTATGGCATGGAGAAGTATGAGCTCTTTAGTATGAGCTATACTGCAAGCCATTTTGCTCTCAGATATGTTTTCTTTTATTAAACCAATCCAATAAGCCCTCCAATACGATTTTCAGAAGAGAGTGTAGCATGGTGAAAGAGTCTAGGTTCAGGAATTAGCCCTGGTTAGTCGCTCAGCCTCATCACTTATTCTGCACAACCTTAGGCAAGGGCCTTAATCTCTCTCAGCCTTTATTTCCTTAGTTGTAGAACAGTGACAATACTTACATGTCAATCCTGAAATATGATGAGGATTTTATATTTTATTATTTTATTTACATATTTTATATCCATAGCATCATTAATATTATGCTATACTATCTAATAAACAGATATGACATTAATAACATATTTTGTGAGCACCCACAATGTACCAGATACGGTGTTAACACTTACTATATCACAGGATACCTGGCACAGAGCAGGCACTCAACTGGTAGCTATTAAGTCATATCCTTGTTCTATATAAGTGTTTCATGTTTTAGACAATGTTTCATGCCCTATGCATCCAAAGTTATGGCACACTTATATAAAATATACCTTCTCTAATTTAGACCAAATCCTCCTTAAAGGAACTCTACTATCTATAGATTTTACACGCATTTTCTTATCCTGCGTCAAGCTAACTATTCTCTCCTATTTAGCACTACTAATATACTGCACATACCAAACTGGCCTTATGACACTTGACAAAGGAAACCACTATCTGTTGCCATGTGTTAGGCACTGTGCTAAGAGTACCATGTATATTATCTTTAATCCTCACACTTACTCCACAAGGTGTAAAGATTTTTTTTTTTTACAGTTGACAACATGAAGTCATGAGAAGTGATTATCAAGGACACAGAGATATGTAACTGTAAGGCCGGGAATGAAACCAGGTTTGTAAGGTTCCAGAGCCCACACTCTTAAAAATGACCAGGCTGCCTCTAATTACCTTTATTATTAACAGGACTTACATCTCCTGTATTTGGACCCAGACAAGTTACACAATTCTACTTCTGAGGAAAGTTAAAGGGTGAAATATGATAATTTTTAAGTACCTACTACAAACAAGTAAAGTACCATGCTTTCTTGCAACAAATAATTTTGAAAAAGTCATTAAAATGAGATTTATATTTGCCAGTCACAAATACCAGACCAAGAGAGGCTTTAGGAGCTTGTACATTTAAATAATATAACACCCACTGCTTTTTTCCAAACCATAAAGCACTATAATTTGATGGAAGACCAAAGGACATCAGTGAAATAATTAAATATTTTTAATCTACAACTTTATTAATAGAAAGCAGCACAGTGTAGCCAGTTTTAGGATTGAATTCCTGCTACTCCACTACTTCTTGGCTATGTGACCTAGGTCAAGTCACTGAACACGTCAGAGCCTTGATTTCCTCAGCTGACAAGCCCAACTTGGCAGGGTGAGAATTAGGGATAACGGAGGTAAATCTCCCATCACACTGGCTAGTAAGACAGCAGGCAGTTTATAAACTTTAAGTCCAGGACAGGAAACCAGGTGATTTAGAGTTCCTAGGAAGAATAGCTTTACTGAAAAAGAAAGAAAGATTTATAGATATCACATCAATTGTTAGAAAGTAGTGGATATTATAAAAGTACTCAGAGGTTCCAGAAATGTCTAGCCTTTTAAATTGCTTATTCTCCAGCATATGTACTCAAGTAACTACAAATATGCTAGGAAAATCTCAAAAAAAGGGCGAGGGTGGGTGGGAGGGAAGGCCAGTACATCTAAACACTAAAAAGATACAAAATAAATATCTGCCCAATTCCAGGTCAAATCATTATTAATTTCCTCATACAATCCTCTTACTTATGAGTGGTTTATAAAAAGAGAAGAAAATAATGTATTCAGGAGCAGTACACATTGATTTAAAAGGTTAGAAGTCAGAATTCCCCATTTTTCTCTCTTGATTGCTAATAATATATTTGGCTCTGATAATTTGATAATCCCCTCTCCCACACTTTTTCTGGAAGATTGATAATCCTCAAGCAATGTAAAACCCAGCAGCAAACAGACATATGGGCAGAAACAGCATCTAGAACTTTTCATTTCAAAAGCCTGAAAGCACTTGCCAATAAGAAACATCCTAAACTTCTCCTCCTAGTCACTTTGTAGTTTGAGAGAGCAAAGAGGCCTAGCCACTTGGTTAAGCACATATTATAGGGAAGACAAAGTAAAAACAAGGGTAGAAAGACCAGCACAAGCTGTTACAAAGAAAGGCAGTGGTGTGCGGGGCGGGGCTTATACCGAAATCACATATTTGGAAGGGTGGGGGACAAACCACGCAATTTAGGATGCTCAGTCAACAGTTTTCAAGCTGCAAAAACAACTTGAGAAGTGGAATGGAATTAAAGGAAAGGCTGCACCTAGGGGCGGACAAGGAAGGGAGGAAGGGTCACACTCTTCGTAATATGTGATCCGCGGCGAGGGCCGGTCTCGTTTCTTTTCCACTCTACTAGTCCCCTCCCTGTCTTCTGCTGCACCGAAAGGTAAGTTCTCCGAATGTAGAAACCTAACTGCTTTTTCTCTAAGCTATCCCAGTCCCAGTGTCAGCACCTAGCACACAGTTACTCAACATAGGCGGAAAGCCCTTCCTGAGTGTCTCCCAACTCCTTAATACATTTCATACTATGGTGGAATTATCTACTTGTCTGACTCCAGGTACAGTTTACAGGCTTCCAGCCCAGAGAGGCGCTATGGGAAGAGGGGGTTAAAAACTAATCTTTTAGTGGACTGGCGTATCTGCAACTGCCCACCCCCCCCGCCCCCCGCCCCGCCATCCCTGGAAAGTGAGGAACCTGCATTAATCATCTGGATCCTCCTCCTCACCCTTCCCCGTAAAGCCTCAGAAAAAAAAGGTCGTGTCTTGCTTATTTTTCTGTCCCCGACCTATTACAGGGTAGGTGCGGCACAAACTTCCGGTAATTACAGCAGGAGCGGGATGCGGGTAGCATTAGGGAAGAAAAAAGGGGCCAAAGAGATGGGAGACAAAGGCTGAAGGGTGGGTTCAACAGTCAGGCTCCCAGAAACGACAGAGGTGCGGGAGAGCGGAAAGATCGGCGGCCAGGGAAGGGTTGTAGCCCGGTTCGGACGGGCCCTACCTTGGGATAGGTGTGCAAGGGATACGTCAACTGACAGGCCCGGTGACAAGACGCCGTATCACCCAAGACCGAGTCAAACGCTTCAGCCGAAGCGGTTCCCGAGCCTCCGGCCAGGGCCATGGCCAGCAGCAGCAGCGGCGAGATCCCCAGTTGGGCCCTGAGCCATAGGCTCCCCTTCGGCACCGCCATTTTGTTTGCCTCTGTCACAGCAGCACAGCTTGTTGCTGTTTTCTTTTCAAGGTTTCCTCCTCCTTCCGGGACCAGCCCCTTCCCCGCCCCGCGGGCCGCTGCTTCCGCCTCTGTAGTCTTCTCAGCTCCGCCCCGAGCCGTCCGAAACTGCCGCCTCCCGCCCCACCTCTAGATCTACGAACTTCTAGGTGGGCGAGAGGAAGTGGATCCAAACATCGCGAGTACTAGAGTGAAACGACTCCTCCCTCTGCGAGGCATGCTGGGGCATGTAGTTCTCTTCAAGCGGGAGGCGCACGGTGGTTGGGGAACTTGGTCTCGGGGAACTACCAGCTGCCCTAGGCGCTCCCGAGCCTGCCCATTCGCGGTGTATTCTGGGGAATGTGGTTTGGTTCGACCCGCCCCCCCGCCCCCCAACCTCCGCTGATTGGCCTTGGACTTCAGCTGGCTGGCGGAGCTTTTACCGAGAAACTGCCAGCCCTGAAAGGTGTTCTGACCCCGTAAGGCCCAGGCTTGGGGCCCTCAGAGGGTGCGTACCGGAGAGGCCCAGCTGCTTGGCAGGGCTGCTTTTCCTGGTGGGTCTCACGTGCCATCGTTAGCCTTTCCCTTCCCGGGCTCCTGAGTGCTGAAGGCAGAGGAAGGTGGTGGTTCCCGTTGCTATGGGATTAGAGCAGGACAGTCTTTAGGGTCCTTTGACCGTGGAGCATTTCCTGGAGATGACTGGTTGTTGTGAGGACCCTGCTGACATCTGGAGGAGGTTGTTGAATATTGGTCACAAGAGGAACACTTGGGGTTGTGGCTATGGTAGGGTATTTGTTAAGAGAGCTTCACTGAACCTGGGGGAAAGCTAACCCTACCACAACGCAACCTAAAATGGAAGAGGCTTCAGAAGTCACCAGGTTCATCGCCTGGCCCTCTACTGGTAGCCCCCTTACAGTGTGCACTAGGCACCTCTTAATTCAGGAAGTAGACCGGTCATTGTATACAATTTTCAGTTTTTAGGAAGATTTTTAAGAGGAAATCTTATTTTAAATTCCATCCAAGAGTCCTAATAATTCAAGAATGCTTCCAGAGTATGTAGGACCCAATTATGTCACTTTAGGGAGCACACATCACTGAAGTTCTGATGACATTTTAGAACCTGCCCTGTTTGTTGAGCAGAACACGGTAAAGCACGTGAAGGTAGTTGGAGTCCCCTAGGAATGGATAAATTCGTCATTCGAACACCCAGAATCCAGAATAGTCCTCAGAAGAAAGATCCTGGAGGAAAGATTTACAAGCAGGCCACCATTGAATCTCTGAAGGTGAGAGGGGATCCGGGAGTGGAGAAAATGTGCAGAGGACTGGGATGGCAAGGAGGTCTGGAGGAGTTCTACTGTGGAAGACCTATGAATTCCTTATTTCTGTGCTTCCTCCCCACCGTGCTCCTGACTGCTCCAAATTTGTTTCCCCCATACACTATCAATTTCTGGACCTTTGTTACACCCTTCTAATTACTTTAGCTTTGTGGTATGTTTCACTAACCGGTAGGATATATCCTCTGAAATTATTCTTCTTTTGCAAGATGTTCTTGTCTATTAAATGGAATGTTCAAGTACCAAATATGATTTGTGTACCCTGTACAAACTCAGTAAGATTGGATGATGATACCACCCCTCATAGCATATTGACCGGAACTGTATCACGTCACCTTCATAGCCACATCTGAGACTGAAAAAGAGACTGTTAAACTGGACTCTTTGCAGCCTCAAACTGTCTGACTTATGTTGGCAAGGAAGAGGCAAGGCATCATGAATACAGTATAAACAACTAACTGAATCAATGAATGTAATGTAATTAATGGTAATTATTGCTTCACTTAATAGTGAAGGACAGGTGAGCCTGGAGTGCTGCAGTTCATGGGGTCGCAAAGAGTTGGACACAGTTTAGCGAGTGAACAACAAGTTACTTCACTAAAAACAAGCAGAAAACTGCTTGCAATTAGTTCCCTTTGTCATCTTGAACCTCTCCTTCTACATTACGGACTTTTTCTTTCTGATTTCCTTTATTGCTTCCTCTTTTCTCCATTAGACTGCTAATGTTTGTGCTCTGCAGAGCTTTGTCACATTTTATGTATTTGGCCAGGGTAATCTTATTCATCTTAAGGCTTGCCATGCTGATGACTGCCAAACTTGCACCTCTGGCCTAGGTCTCTGAAGAGAGGGGGATCAGGGGCTAGAGAAAAATTTACAAAGACTGTGATGGTGTGGAGGGCCTTCTGAGTGCTTGACTTAAATACTCCATCGGACTTTTAGATATACCACAGGTTTACCAGACCCAGATTAGAAAGCAATATAGGGAAGTGTAAACAAAGACCCTGGGTTCTGTTGGCCTATGTCAGAGTTTCTTCAAACAAACACTGTTGTCCTTTCGGGCAAGATAATTCTTCATCATTTGAAACTGTCCTGTGCGTTTTACAAAGTTGAGCATCTCAGGCCCTCAGACACTAAATGCCAGTAGCACCTCCCATTGTGATGACTGAAAATGCCCTCATGTATTTACAAATAGCTCTTAGTTGAGACCTACTAAGCTCAAGATGATCTTTAAAATCTCCCCTAGTTTTGAAGTTTTGTGAATTCCGAGAACACGTTGAAGTGTTTCAACTGTTAGGTCAGAGTGTCCACAAATAATTGTAGACTGTATATTGTATATAGTCACTACTGTATATAATCCTCAGAGACAGTGGTGGGCAGGACTGTGGTATCAGACTGTCTGGAAGGAAAAAAGGGATAGTAGTAATTGACCTACATGTACACTCAACATACAAACACCCAGATTCTAAGATACCTTCACCTGTCCCTTCTGCCCTTGGTGTCCCCAGGTGGGCCCCAGCTGAGAATCACTGTGTGTGATGATGAGAATATGTCATGTGAAGATTGTGGAGTCAGAATAAACAACAGGCATAGGAAGTAACATTCTCCTTCAGTGCAATGGCTTTTCTTCCAAACCTCCCGTATTTATTTTATCCATATACCAAGTAACTGGAACTACAAATTTAGAAACCACCCTTAATTCTTCTTCTTTATATCCAATTTTCAATTTTGTCTCCTAAAAATCCTTTCTGCCCTTACATCTCTCTCTCTGTATTTCAAAATCTTTTTGAATTTAGAGCAGTTCTGTGGTCTGTTAACTTTGTCTCCCTGACTTTGGCATCCCCTATCATTCCAACCTCCACACTTAAGTCAGAGAAATAAGGCTTAAAAAAAAAAACATCTACTCAGGTCACCTCCTTGCCAAAGGAAACCCTTCCCTCAGTGCTTTTAAACTACCTTTCGATAAAGACATTTCTTTACGTGACCCCCAAAGGCTCTCTGTGACCTGGTACCTGCCTGCCCTGCTGCTCTTCTTATTTACCTTCCGTCCAGTGTCAGCCACTCACAATTTCTCAAAGATGTGTTCTTTCATACCTCTATACCTTTGCATATGCTGTTCTGTTTTCCTTGAATGGCTTTTTTCTCGTCTTAGAGTCAGTATGGTGTGGTAATTAACACAGACTCTGGAGCCAAACTGCCTGAGTTTAAATTCCAGCTCTGCCACTTAAATTACCTGTGTGACCTTGGGCAAGTTAATCTCTCTGTGTCTTTCCTTATCTGTAAAATGGGATTAATAATAATATCTATTTAATAAATGAAGTATGAAGTGAAAGTCACTATTTTATTTTATAATAATCTATATGGAATTCTCCATGCCAGAATACTGGAGTGAGTAGCCATTCCCTTCTCCAGGGCATCTTCCCAACCCAGGGATCAAACCCAGATTACCCGCACTTCAGGCGGATTCTTTACCAGCTGAGCCACCAGAGAAGCCCAAATAAATAGATAAGCAACTAGGATATACGGTATAGCACAGGGAATTCTAGCCATTATTTTATAACCTAAAATAAGCCTCTTATCCTTCTCCATCAGAGGGCAGACAGAATGAAAATCAATTTCACAGAAGACTAACCAATCTGATCACATGGACCACAGCCTTATCTAACTCAGTGAAACTATGAGTCATGCCGAGTAGGGCCACCCAAGATGGACATCTCATGGTGGAGAGTTCTGACAAAATGTGGTCCACTGGAGAAGGGAATGGCAAACCACTTCAGTATTCCTGCCTTGAGAACCCCATGAACAGTATGAAAAGGCAAAAAGATAGGACACAGAGATGAACTCTCCAGTACTGTAGGTGCCCAGTATGCTACTGGAGGTCAGTGGAGAAATAACTCCAGAAAGAATGGAGAGATGGAGCCAAACCAAAAACAACACCCAGCTGTGAATGTGACTGGTGATGGAAGTAAAGTCCGATGCTGTAAAGAGCAATATTGCATAGGAACCTGGAATGTTAGGTCCATGAATCAAGGCAAATTGGAAGTGGGTCAGATAGGAGATGGCAAGAGTGAACATCAACATTTTAGGAATCAGCAAACTAAAATGGCCTGGGATGGGTGAATTTAACTCAGATGACCATTATATCTACTACCGTGGGCAAGGATCCCTTAGAAGAAATGGAGTAGCCATCAGTTCAGTTCAGTTCAGTCGCTTAGTCGTGTCCGACTCTTTGCAACCCCATGAATTGCAGCACGCCAGGCCTCCCTGTCCATCACCATCTCTCACATTCATCGAGTCCGTGATGCCATCCAGCCATCTCATCCTCTGTCATCCCCTTCTCCTCCTGCCCCCAATCCTTCCCAGCATCAGAGTCTTTTCCAATGAGTCAACTCTTCACATGAGGTGGCCAAAGTACTGGAGTTTCAGCTTTAGCATCATTCCTTTCAAAGAAATCCCAGGGTTGATCTCCTTCAGAATGGAGTGGTTGGATCTCCTTGCAGTCCAAGGGACTCTCAAGAGTCTTCTCCAACACCACAGTTCAAAAGCATCAATTCTTCAGCGCTCAGCCTTCTTCACAGTCCAGCTCTCACATCCATACATGACCACAGGAAAAACCATAGCCTTGACTAGATGGACCTTAGTCGGCAAAGTAATGTCTCTGCTTTTGAATATGCTATCTAGGTTGGTCATAACTTTTCTTCCAAGGAGGAAGCGTCTTTTAATTTCATGGCTGCAGTCACCATCTGCAGTGATTTTGGAGCCCCCCAAAATAAAGTCTGACACTTTTTCCACTGTTCCCCATCTATTTGCCATGAAGTGATGGGACCAGATGCCATGATCTTCGTTTTCTGAATGTTGAGCTTTAAGCCAACTTTTTCGCTTTCCTCTTTCACTTTCATCAAGAGGCTTTTTATTTCCTCTTCACTTTCTGCCATAAGGGTGGTGTCATCTGCATATCTGAGGTTATTGAGATTTCTCCCGGCAATCTTGATTCCAGCTTGTGTTTCTTCCAGTCCAGCGTTTCTCATGATGTACTCTGCATAGAAGTTAAATAAGCAGGGTGACAATATACAGCCTTGACGTACTCCTTTTACAAAACAGTCTGAAATGCAGTACTCGGATGCAAACTCAAAAATGACAGAATGATCTCTGTTTCCAAGGCAAACCATTCAGTATCACAGTAATCCAAGTCTGTGCCCCGACCAGTAATGCCTAAGAAGCTGAAGACCTACAACACCTTCTAGAACTAACACCCCAAAAAGATGTCCTTTTCATCATAGGGGAATGGAATGCACAAGTAGGAAGTCAAGGGATACCTGGAGTAACAGGCAAATTTGGCCTTGGAGTACAAAACGAAGCAGGGCAAAGGCTAACAGATTTTTGCCAAGAGAGTGCACTGGTCATAGCAAACACCCTCTTCCAGCAACACAAGAGAAGACTACACATGGACATCACCAGATGGTCAATACCAAAATCAGACTGATTATATTCTTTGCAGCCAAAGATGGAGAAGCTCTATACAATCAGCAAAAACAAGACCGGGAGCTGACTGTGGCTCAGATCATGAACTCCTTATTGCCAAATTCAGACTTCAATTGAAGAAAATAGGGAAAACCACAGATCATTCGGGTATGACCTAAATCAAATCCTTTAGGATTATACAGTGGAAGTGACAAATAGATTCAAGGGATTAGATTCTGATAGATTGCCTGAAGAACTATGGACGGAGGTTCGTGACATTGTATAGGAGGCAGGGATCGAGACCATCCCCAAGAAAAAGAAATGCAAAAAGGCAAAATGGTTGTCTGAGAAAAGAAGAGAACCAAAAGACAAAGGAGAAAAGGAAAGATATACCCATTTGAATGCAGAGTCCCAAGGAATAGCAAGGAGAGACAAGAAAGCCTCCCTCAGTGATCAATGCAAAGAAATAGAGGAAAACAATAGAATGGGAAAGACTAGAGATCTTCAGCAATATGTGAACTGTGAACTTCCAGATGTTCAAGCTGGTTTTAGAAAAGGCAGAGGAACCAGAGATCAAATTGCCAACATCTTCTGGATCATCGAAAAAGCAAGAGAGTTCCAGAAAAACATCTATTTCTGCTTTATTGACTATGCCAAAGCCTTTGACTGTGTGGATCACAATAAACTAGGAAACTCTGAAAGAGATGGGAATAGCAGGCCACCTGACCTGCCTCTTGAGAAATCTGTATGCAGGTCAGGAAGCAACAGTTAGAACTGGACATGGACCAACAGACTGGTTCCAAATAGGAAAAGGAGTATGTCAAGGCTGTATATTGTCCCCCTGCTTATTTAACTTCTATGCAGAGTACATCATGAGAAACGCTGGGCTGGAAGAAGCAAGCACAAGCTGGAATCAAGATTGCTGGGAGAAATCTCAATAACCTCAGATATGCAGATGACACCACCCTTAGGGCAGAAAGTGAAGAGGAACTAAAAAGCCTCTTGATGAAAGTGAAAGAGGAGAGTGAAAAAGTTGGCTTAAAGCTCAACATTTAGAAAACGAAGATCATGGCATCTGGTCCCATCATTTCATGGGAAATAGATGGGGAAACGGTGTCAGACTTTATTTTGGGGGGCTCCAAAATCACTGCAGATGGTGACTGCAGCCATGAAATTAAAAGACGCTTCCTCCTTGGAAGAAAAGTTATGACCAACCTAGATAGCATATTCAAAAGCAGAGACATTACTTTGTCCACAGAGGTCTGTCTAGTCAAGGCTATGGTTTTTCCTGTGGTCATGTATGAATGTGAGAGTTGGACTATAAAGAAAGCTGAGCTGAAAGAATTGATGCTTTGAACTGTGGTGTTGGAGAAGACTCTTGAGAGTCCCTTGGACTGCAAGGAGATCCAACCTGTCTGTCCTAAAGGAAATCAGTCCTGAATATTCACTGGAAGGACTGATGCTGAAGCTGAAACTCCAATACTTTGGCCACCTGATGGGAAGAGCTGACTCATTTGAATAGACCCTAATGCTAGGAAAGATTGAAGGCGGGAGGAGAGGGGGATGACAGAAGAAGGGATGGCTGGATGGTATCACCGGCTTGATGGACATGAGTTTGAGTAAGCTCTGGCAGTTGGTGATGGACAGGGAAGCCTGGCACGCTGCAGTCCATGGGGTCACAAAGAGTTGGGTGCAACTGAACTGAAGTGAAAGTTGTTCAGTCGTGTCCGACTCTACAACCCCATGGGCTATACAGTCCTTGGAATTCTCCAGGTTGGAATACCAGAGTCAATAGCCTGTCCCTTCTCCAAGGAATCTTCCCAACCCAGGAATCAAACCCAGGTCTCCCGCATTGCAGAAAGATTCTTTACCAGCTGAACCACAACAGAAGCCCAAGGATACTTGAGTGGGTAGCCTATCGGTCTCCAGCGGAGTTTCCCGATCCAAGAATCAAACCGGGGTCTCCTGGATTGCAGGTGTATTCTTTACCAACTGAGCTATCAGGGAAGCCCCATCTGCTTAATAAGCTCGTTGCAAAGTTTGAATGTGTCAATATATGTAAAGTGGTTGGAGCAGAACCTGGCTAGTACTAAGTACTATGTAAGTATTTATTGTTATCAGCTACTTTATGAAATCCTTTGTCCCCGTGACCTAGTAAAGAGTCTCCTCTATTAGAAGGTCTTTCCTAGCCACCCTCTGTCCCCCAAATATAGAGCCAATATGACTCCCTTCTCTAAGCTATCCCTTTTCTTAACGTGCCCCATTAGCGCACTTCCTGTGCTTTGTAAAAGGTGTTTTTCTTTTTTTAATTCGAGGATAATTACTTTACAGTATTGTGAAGGAAACGTGTTCCTTTCCATGCGTGTGTCCTGGTATACTCTCCGCATCTGGAAAGACTATGTCTTAATGTTTTTGTGGCCCCAGTAGCTGTCATGGGACTTGGCATATAGAAGGCCATGGTGCATTTTTCTGAACGACCAAATGAGCTAAAACTTTAAAAGCCTGGACTTGGCATATAAAACCCTTTCTCTTCTCTTCTGTCTGAGGTGCCATCTCACCGTATCTCTTATGGCTCCCCTTTAACAGGAATGCATTCCAGCCATGCCTCATTTCTTGCTCTTCTTTTTCTTAGTTCCTCTCTTTCATGTCTCCAGGGCTTTGACTTGATGCTGATCCCCTTTCCTGCATCTTTTACAGAGTGAATTCCTACTCATTCGTCAACCCACTCAAGTGAATCTTAGATTATAAGCTTCATAAATACAAGGGCCTTGGACATTTTATTTACCTCTCACCCTTGGACCTAAGACAGTGTTCAGCACATATTAAGTGGTTAGTAAATACTTGTTAAAAAAGTGAATGCTGAAATGCTTTCTGGGGAGTTAATCTTTCCCTCTTTGATATTCTTTTAGCACTTGGTTCAAATATCTGTTTTAGCACTTACCTTACTGTATTGTAATTGCCTGATTACCTGTAGTTTCCCCAGTCTATCATGAACTATTAGGACTGGGACTGCAGTATCTTACTGTGTTCTGATTCTGCTCTAAGCCCTAACACAGGGCCTCTACACTGTATGTAAAAATTCATTGAGTAAACAATAATCATCATTATTTGGGGATGTTCTTGCTGGGTCTGGATAGTAAGCTACTCCACAAATGCTATTGTGAAACAGCTTTATACTCAGTTCTATGCTAGGTACTCTAAAGAACATAAGAACATTTTAAGATAAAAGTATGTGAGCCTTTATGGGACTTCTTAGGACATCATAAGAAATTAAAAAGTAATGATACAAAATCGTATGTGCTCCATTACAGAATTGTTGTTTAGACAATAAGGGTCAAGAGTTAGGAGAGAGCTGTGTCTGTTTTAGGGGTTAGAGTCTTAAATAGATGGAAAGATTTGGCTAGGTAGAGGGCAGTTAGTGATATCCAGCCATTCAGTAAGTTGTACCTACTGTTCCCTTTGCTTTATGCATACACGCATGCTTACTTTCCTGTGTGCACAGTACAAATTAAAAACAAGTTAAATTTGAATTCTAGAGAGTTAGCTAGATCCACGTTTTGCCAAGTGACTCTTCCCACACACCATCATTATGTTTTAATGCTAAGAATTTGCTGAATGTTCAAGCCTCAATTTCCTTATCAGTAACATCAGAAATACTGTCTCACCTGCAGGGTTGTTATGAGGGCTAAATAAATAAATGCATGTTGAAAGGGCTAAGCATTTTGCCTGGCACAAAATAAAAACTAGTAAATAGTTCTCTCTTTTCTTATATGGAAAAAAAAAGAGGCTGTGTAGTAAAGCTAGAGCTGAGAATGATGGTAATGATGTGATGATAATAGTAATGATTACGGCTTACATTTATTGAGCCTGTTTCTATGGGCCAGGCATTGTGCTAAGTGCTTTACACATAATAACTCTAAATTCTAATAATAGCACTGTGAAATGGATGCTTTTATCATTTATATTTTACAGATTAAAAAAATCTAAGGCACAGAGAGATTAAGTAGCTTGTCCAGAGTCATGAAGCTCTCAGTGGTAGAGCTGGGATTTGAACTAGACAATCTGGTTCCACAGTCTGCCTCCTATAGGGAGAACTAAAAAAAGTTGGAGGTTTCTGAATGCCAGCAAAGGAGGTATAAAAATCTTGGGATATTAGGACCATTGTACTTCTGTTATCAGCATATTAGAAGTAATTTTGCCTTAGCCTTATCACATTCAATGAAAGTGCTACTCAATAGAGCTCATGTGGTGTGCATTTGAATAGTAAAGGTTAATTTGGTTAATCTCTTCTTACTCCCTAAGGGAAAGTGATTTCTTCTGTTGGTTGCAATAGGAGATTTTTTAAATTGAAAGAGTCTGAAATATGCCTATTATTTTAGGTTCTGCATTTAAGAATGCTCTGTAAGTCTTCACTCCCCTTGTAGGATTGACTAGCCAATATTGTCCCTGCCCCCACCAGTGGAATGGTGCCCATGTTATTGCTTATGAGCGAAGCATTTTCCCTCATTGGTTTTATCAAACCTTATATTTCAGCCATCCACAACTATAGGACCAAATGGGATTTTGGAAGCACCTTTTCTTTCTGGCAGTAACCATTCCACTACTCATAGTAGCTTTCCCATTGATATTTCATGTCCACTTCCCTTTTTTCCTCTAAATATTTCAGATAAGAACTTGCAGTATCTATTTTGGGGCTCATATTTGGACAGAAATAGAGAAACATTCTTTGTAAGTATGTGGAATTCTTCTCTGGAACTAATTGCTATATTTTTCTATTTTTGGTCTAATATCTCAGATCTGAAGACTACTATAGTTAGTCCTTGAGGGTAGAAATAACTGTTCAGTTACATGTGCTGATCCCCTGGAGAAGGAAATGGCAACCCACTCCAGTACTCTTGCCTAGAAAATTCCACAGATGGAGGAGCCTGGTGGGCTACAGTCCATGGGGTCGCAAAGAGTTGGACATGACTAAGCAACTTCACTTCTTCTTCTTATATCTACTGTGCATTGGGGATAGAGAAATAAGAAATTGTTCTGGCCCTCAATATGTTCATAGTCTAGTGGAGAAGACAGCCTTGTAGATAACTATTTGCAGAAAGCACATATGCAGTAATTGATGTCTTTGCAGATTCCATGGGAGTTTGATTAAATGTGGTTGGAGAGAGGCAAGAAAGTCTTTGTATAGTAGTTGATTCTTTAATGTCTTTAAGAATAAACAGATGTTTATCATGTGATTCAGGCAGAGAAAGAGCATCCCAGGCAGAGGATGTCAAATACTGTGATTGGTTTAGGCAGTTTCAAATTGTTTGATACATGTTGAGCCAATGGTGAGGCTGAAAAGGATGTCAAGAGCCAGGTCATGTAAGGCCTTTTATGCCATGCTAAAGAGCTTAAACGTCTCTAGTTCCATATGTTGAAATAATCTGATGTGGAAACCCCAGCCTCATTCCAGCCATGTGGAAATGCTCAGTAAAAAATCTCCAATACAGAAATTACCCTGGCAGTACAGCAATTAAGACTCTATTGTAGGGGCCCGGGTTTGATCCCTGATTAGGAACTAAGATCACGCATGCCACATTGTGCGACCAAAAAAAAAAAACCACCAGCAAAATGTCTCCAGAACAGAGCTGAGCTTGAAGAGAAAAAAGAGAAACCCTCAGGTGCCAGGAAGAGAGAGGAAATCCAAATGCAGAGCTATAAGTGGAAGCTGAAGGCATACCTTAGAGATATTTCAGGGTTGGTTCCAGACCACTGCAATAAAGTGAATTTTTTTGGTTTCCCAGTTAATATAAAAGTTATGTTTGAACTATACTGTATAATCTGTTAAGTGTACAATGGCGTTATATTTAAAAACATGTACATACCTTAATTTAAAAATATTTTATTGCTAAAAAATGCTGACCATCATCTGAGCCTTCAGTAAGTTGGAATCTTTTTGCTGGGTCTTGCCTTTTGGAGGGTCTTGCCTAGATGTTGATGGCTGCTAACTGATGAGGATGGTGGTTGCTAAAGGTTAGGGTGGCTGTGGCAGTTTCTTAAAACAGTGAAGTTTGCCATATCAATTGACCCTTCCTTTCATGAATGATTCTCTATAGTGTGCAAATGCTGTTTGATAGCATTTTACTCACAGTAGAACTTTCAAAATTGAAGTCAATCCTACCAGACTCTGCTGCTGCTTTATCAGCTAAGTTTATGTGATATTCTACATCCTTCCTTGTCATTTCAACAGACTTCACAGCATCTTCACCAGGAGTAGATTCCATCTCAAGAAAGCTTCTTTGCTTATCCATAAGAAGTAACTCCTCATCTATTAAAGTTTAATCATGGGATTACAGCAATTCAGTCGTATCCTCAGCTCCACTCATAATTCTAGTTCTCTTGCACGTTCCACCACATCTGCAGTTGCTTCTTTCACTGAAGTTTAGAACCCCTCAAAGTCATTCATGAGGTTTGGAGTCAACTTTTTCCAGACTCCAGTTAATGTTGATATTTTGACTTAATCTCATGAATCATGAATATTCTTAATTGCATCTGGAATGGTGAATTCTTTCCAGAAGATTTTCAATTTACTTTGCACCAGAAAAATCACTATCTATGGTAGCTATAGCCTTATGAAATGTATCTCTAATGTATTTCTCTATGTATGTATCCTAGAAATATATTTCTAGGACTTGAAAGTCAAAATTACTCCTTGCAACAGAATGGATGTTGTGTTAGCAGGCAGGAAAACAACATTAGTTTCCTTGTACGTCTCTGTCAGAGCTCTTGAGTGAACAGGTTCGTTAGTCAATGAGTAGTGATATTTTGAAAGGAATCTTTTTTTCTGAGTAACAGGTCTTGACAGTGGGCCTAAACTATTTGGTAAGTCATGTTGTAAACAAGTATGCTGTCATCTAGGCTTTGTTACATTTATAGAGCCCAGGAAGAGTAGTTTGCATAATTAAGGGCCCAAGCATTTTCAAAATGACAAGTGAGCATTGGCTTCTACTTTAAGTCGCCAGCTACATTAGTCGCTGAGAGTCAACCAGTCCTTTGAAACTTTGAAGTTAGGCATTGACTTCTCCTCTCTAGCTATGCAAGTTCTAGATGTCATCTCTTCCAGTATGAGACTATTCTATCTACATTGAAAATCTGTTGTTTAGTGTTCATTGATTATCTCAGATAGATTCTCTGGATAGCTTGCTGCAGCTTCTACCTTAGTACTTGCTGCTTTACTTTGCACTTGTATGTTAGGGAAACAGCTTCTTCCCCTAAACCTCATCAACCAACCTCCGCTAGCTTCAGACTTTTCTTCTGCAGTTTCCTCACCTCTTAGCCTTCCTAGACTTGAAGAGCAGTAGGGCCTTGCTCCAGATTAGGCTTTGGCTTATGGGACTGTTGCAGTTAGTTTGATCTGTGCAAACCACTCAAATGTTATCACATCAGCATTAAGTCTGTTCTACTTTCTTATCATTTGTGTGTTCACTGGAGCAGCACTTTTAATTTCCATCAGGAACTTTCCCCTTGAATTTATGACTTGGTTAACTATTTGATGCAGAACACCTAGCTTTTGGCCTGTCTTGGTTTTCAACATATTTTCCTCACTAAGCTTAATCATTTCTAGCTTTTGACTTTAAGTGAGAGTCAAGCTACTCTTCCTTTCACTTGAACACTTAGAGGCCATTGTAGGGCTGTTAATTAACCTAATTTCAATGTTGCGGGGTCTCAGGGAATAGGGAAGCCCGAGGAGCAGACAGAAATGGGGCAATGACTGGTTGGTGGAGCACTCAAAATGTTTATCAGCTAAGTTTGCTGTCTTATATGGGCATGGTTTATGGCACCCCCCCCAAAACAATTAAAATAGTAACATCAAAGGTCATTGATCACAGGTCATAATAAATATAATAATAATGGAAAAAGTCTGAAACGTTGCAGGAATTATCTAAATATGACAGACACGAAGTGAGCATCTGTTGGAAAAAATAGTATCTGTAGGCTTGCTCAATGCAAGGTTGCCACAAACCTTCAATTTGTTAAAAAAAAAAAAGCAATGTCTGCAAAGTGCAGTAAAGTGAAGTGCAATAAAACAAGGTATGCTTCTATATAGTTTTATGGAAACCAGGTACAGAGTTTGGGGGCTGGGATTTTAGGGCCAGTATGAGGATAGCAGATAAGGAGCTGGAAGTCAACATAGGGCTACCATATTTTTTAAAAATGAACTAGAAAAATTCCATCCACCAGTCTAAGGAATCAGCATGAAGATTGTATCATGTCAGGGTTTGGGTTCAAAAAAGTTGACACCATAATAAACTAGAACCTCACGCTTATTACTGTGTGTGTGTGTATTTAACTTCATCCTATCTATAAAGCTGAAAAATTAACATAAAAACTGGTCCAGAACCAGGGAAATCCAAGGAGCTTGGCAAAGGCAAAGGTGAGATTTCCATGTTAAGACACTTCTAAGCCTAGAGTACGTAGGATTCCCATGGAAAACATAAAAAATGTACTCATGGTCAAAACTTACAGTAAAATAAATTACCAGGAGGGAGAATGAACAGGTAGATTTAAGTAGTAGAATTTCTACTCCAGGAAACATAGGTAACAGTCTGAAAGAGATCTTAAATGTGTTAAAAATATTCACAGAGATAAAGAAAGGAATAGAAATGGTAAGGATAGGATAGTATGAAAAAAAAAGGCAGATTTAGAGGGAAAAAAAACAGAATTTGTCCAGTGAAAAAGCATATTTGTTGACAAGTACATTGGCCAGCTTAAAAGTAAAGTCATAGCTATGGAGAGAAACACTGAATTGAAAGCTGAAAAAAGTGAAAGTAGCAATCACTCAGTCATGTCTGACTCTGCGACCCCATGGACTGTAGCCCGCCAAACTCCCCTGTCCATGAAATTCTCCAGGCAAGAGTACTGGAGTAGCCATTCTCTTTTCCAGGGGATCTTCTCAACCCAGGGATTGAACCTGGGTCTCCTGCATTGCAGGTAGATTCTTTACCATCTAAGCTACCACGGAAGCCCAAATTGAAAGCTGCTGCTGCTGCTGCTAAGTCACTTCAGTCGTGTCCGACTCTGTGCGACCCCATAGACAGCAGTCCACCAGGCTTCCCCGTCCCTGGGATTCTCCAGGCAAGAACACTGGAGTGGGCTGCCATTTCCTTCTCCAGTGCATGAAAGTGAAAAGTGAAAGTGAAGTCGCTCAGTTGTGCCGGACTCTTAGCGACCCGAGGAAATCAGTAGAATGCATCCCACAGAACTAGAAATATGGCAGAAAAGTTAAGAGACTTGAAGGACAGGCAGAGAGGCCATGTGTGTTTCTAACAGGAGTTTTCCATAATGTAGAGACTTGGTATAGATTTCCTTGAGCATCTTAAAAATTGTGGGGACAAATGCTGAAATGATAGAAATGGAGTGTGTAACTCCCAAACCATGAGAGGAGGAGCAAGGCTAAAGGGAGCTCAGGCTGTGAGATGAGAGGCAAGAAAGGGAGAAGAAAGGCAAAGAGAAAGTGTGTCCGGTAACCGTCGGTAATGACGATAAATGCAAATGGATTAAACATGCCTATCAAAAAATAGAAATTTTCAGATTGGATGGGGAAGGAGGAGCAAAATAAAGCAGCCATAAGTTATTAAAGCATGACCCAGAAAAGTTGAAAGTGAAGGATAGAAGACATACGAGTATATAATAGGCAGGAGTTCAGTGAAGCAGTGTTTATAATAGGAAAAATATGAGGGGAAGAAAATGCTAAATATGCATTAGGGAAATAGATTTTAATATTCTGAGACATTGTATATAAAAATAATGGAATAATATTCAATACTGTTAAAATGGATCAACTGGGTTTATACACATCAGTATGGGTAAGTCAAACTATATTGAATGAGAAGTGCAAGTTGCATAATATGATATTTATGTCTACTTCCTACTGAAAATATCCCTTGCTGCTGCTGCTGCTGCTAAGTCACTTCAGTCGTGTCCGACTCTGTGCAACCCCATAGACGGCAGCCCACCAGCCTCCACTGTCCATGGGATTCTCCAGGCAAGAACAGTGGAGTGGGTTGCCATTTCCTTCTCCAATGCATGAAAGTGAAAAGTGAAAGTGAAGTCGCTCAGTCGTGTCCAATCTTCCCGACCCCGTGGACTCCTACCAGGCTTCTCTGTCCATGGCATTTTCCAAGCTAGAGCACTGGAGTGGGTCGCCATTGCCTTCTCCGAAAATATCCCTTACCTAGCTTCATTTATTTGTCTTTCATGCCATTTAACACGAATGTTATTTTATATTGTAACAGGTCATAGAAAAGTACTCTGTCTCAATTTTGGTTAGGGCTCCTAAGGACTGAAAATGAAGTGAGCATGTGTGCATGCCAAGTTGCTTCAGTCATGTCTGACTCTTTGCAACCCCATGGACTGTAGTCTGCCGAGCTCCTATGTCCATGGGATTCTCCAGGCAAGAATACTGGAGTGGGTTGCCGTGCCCTCCTCCAGGGGATCTTCCTGACCCAGGGACCAAACCCATGTCTCTTACGTCTCCTGCACTAGCAGGTGGGTTCTTTACTACTAGCGTCACCTGGGAAGCCTTGAGAACAAAACAATAGGTATAAAGTGTTCCCCAAAGTTGTTCTAGACCACCTGCAGAACTTGTGAAGGCAGTATGTGAAGACCAGTTTTGGAATCCTGAACCTATCACCTATCTTAGGTAATAAGGAAAGTTGAAGGTAAAGAAAGAAAGGAATGAAAAGTCCTTTGGATAAAATGGGACAGCTGTGGTATTTTCTTTTGGAGAACTTGACCTCAGTTCCTGGAGTTGGTAGACAGAGACCAGACCTGTGCCAGGGAAAGTCTAAAACCAGAGAGTTTTTACTGATGCCACTGAAAGGAAAGTGGTTGCATTTGGAAGGCTGTTATGCTCAGAGTTTTTCAGGGCAAAGATAGGGGCATAGCCAAGAAAATATTGGTTAACCTGGAGTTGAATTAAAGGGGCTTGGTTCACAAGGATCCTTGGAAGGGTAATGGGACCCCTTCAGAGACTGTATGAAGCTGGTTGCCAGAAGCTGGAGACTTAGGGTGGACCTGTATGTGGCTGGCTGAGAGAGACCTTGCCAGTGCTGTGGGAACACTACAGGTCAGAGCTCAACCCTGGGAGCCGCCATGGAACCACAGAAACAGCTCATGAGACACCTTTTGACTATCTGCCAAGTCTAGAGAGTACTGAAAACTGGTGAGCATCGCATCGCACCACAACCAGAAGTACGGCTTTTCCTGTCTGTTACTGTTCCTCCTTTTCCCAGTTTCAAACCTGGAAGGATCAGAGACTAAAGCAAACAAGCAGCTGGGGAAGGAGGAGAAGCAAAGGTGGGGAAATAAGTCCCCAGACATCCCCTTCTCCCAGCACAGGCAGCTATGCTAGACCCTGCCCAGGGGGGTAAATGAAGACTTTTGAGGGTTTCTTTTTATTGAATTATCACGTGCATGTAGAAAAGTAGACAAATCATGAGTGTACATCTTAAAGATTTTCACAGAACACATTTGTGTCCCCAGTATCCAGATCAAGAAACAGGACATGTACCAGAAGCCCCTGTGCCCCTTCCCAGACCCTAACCGGCCCACCACCCCAAGGTATAATGATACAAAACAAGAAACAAAAAATTTTTGTAATTATAAAAGCAACTTTATTTTTTGTCTCCCAGTTTATTTTAAAAAATTATTAGTGGAAATAATTTTAAATGCAACATAGTACAAAGACATTCCTCATCCCTTTCACCTGGATTCCTTGTTAATATTTTACACTTAATGGAAAGATTCGTGTCAACTTTAAGATGGTAGTTTTTTCTAGAAATGGAAGGAAGGGATTAAGGGGTGAAGGGTGTAAGGAGACTTGAACTTTACAGTGTTTTATTGTTTTATGTGAAATGGCAAAATGTAAGTTTTTCATTACAAGCGGTGAGTAACTAACTTTTTGTGTTTGAAGTTTTAAAAATTCTTCATACAAGAGAAGGTTTGAGTTTTACAATCTAGGAAGTAGGGAGCTGTTGAAGTGTGCTTTTTATTGTTGAAATAACTATGTCTTTCTGACTTCTCTGCTGTCTGTCCTCCGCTATGGATTAAGACAGTTAAGTGAGCTATAGCGTTGGTTCACCTCAGCATCGTTTTTCTTTTCTTGTCCTCCTTTTTGCCTTTCAATGCTAAGTGCCCAGTGGTGTCTGACGTGGTAAGATTAAAACTTGCACTTTTCCTAATAGATGTAACTCTCTTCCTGATTGGCAGTAAGCAGGGGCTGCTTTTAAGCAATTACCCATCATTTGGGGCCATCATACATACTGTGCTTTGGTTCAGGTCATAATCAATAATTCATATGTCAGTAGGAGCCCCATTAGCTCAGGTGAAGGCAGATGTCTTTCTAATGAAAATGTTCCATTTTCCAAATGACTTTTCTTTTTCCCAGAGAGTTGTGGTTATAGAAGACATAAAAAGATGGAAAACTATGTTGGAGCTTCCTGATCAAAGCAAAGAAAATCTAGTTGAAGCCTTACGAGAATTAAAGAAGAAAATACCTTCCCAAGAAGTGTTAAAGTCAACAAAGATAGGTATGTTCCTTCTGAATTTTATGAGAAGTGCTTCTGTTTTATCTCCTTCTTTCTTCTTTCCTCCCTCTCGCAAACATAGTTATCTGTATATCAGTACATCTCAAGCTATCCCTGGTGAGAGCCCATTGTTTAAAAAATTCTGCGTTGACTGTAGACTAATACTTTTATAGTATAATAAAAATTAACAGGTAAATGAAATTAAAATATAAAGAGTACAAGCCCTATTTCTAAAAAAAATTAGATCCAACAGATGTGGAAGTACTTTGTCAGACTACTATAAAAGCTTCTAAATGCTTATTTCAGTTTCTGTACTTATTGCATGATCGGTGGGTAGTATTTTGAATGTGCTTGATGCTGGGTGTACAAAAATGAAGAAGACATGATTGTGGCCTCAAGGAATTTAGGGTTTGGTGGAGAAACCAGCAAGTAGACAAATGTAAGTAGTAAAATAGTTTAGATTAGAAATAAAAACATAAATAATGTCTGTGGTACCATTCTGATCTGTGCAAGGTGTATGCTGGCACAGAGAACAGAGTAGTCTTACATCTGGGGAATTCAGAAAAAACTCTGTAGAAGAGGCAACAGGTCACTTAAATCTTGGCTTTTCTGTCTTGAGTAGAAGTAACTTCCAAAGCATGGTTTGTAAAAGCAAAATGACAGCATCTTTTGCTGCTACGTCACTTATTACAGCATTGGAGTTATCTTAAGAGGTAAGTCAGGAACTACATCGAATTACCATTTTAGTACAGTACACAACTGTGAATAATATGCGAGGGAGGGCCAGCATGTGTTTCTCAAGCTGCTCCCAAGTCCCCAGGGAGTCCAGGGTAGTCATTCACAGCTGCTGTTCTTGCCCTCACCCGTGCAGCCATTGCCTTCTCTGCCTCCCCTTGACCTCTTGTTCATGAGAAGCAGGAGAGAGAGTAGCTTCAGACTGGTGCTAACAGCTGGCAAGAGCTGTGTGAAATCCCCCAGAGGTTCCCCCAAGAGTCTTGAGAGTTGCACCCCTGTAATATAAACCAGAATCTGAGAAAATTAGATGCTTAAAGAACATAAAACCCTATCATTATAGCCAAGGAGATTCTCCCATCTGCTGCTGGATTTTCTCTTTATTGGTTGTGGTCACTAGAGGGCAATAAGACCATTCATATGAGCAGATAAGGTATTTCCACCAGTAGAGGGTACTAGTGGTTAATATTTTATGATGTGTACATGTACATATGTGTATATATATGTTCATATTTAGGCACACCACAAATACACTTACAATCAGATCTTAAATGTCAACATAATATTGACTGGAGTTAACCTACACTACAGAGCAGATGACAGTTTTAAAAATTATTTCTGTTTGTCCTTTGAGTACAGTTGCAAGTATGCTAAGTATAATTACGAGTATGCTTTCAAGAATGGGCGTGTCTGATGTTCAGAAATTTCAATTCAAGGATCATAATGAAACCACAACAAGGGGGCATGACTTAGGAGGACCTGGAAACCATCCAGCATTTGAGTCTTGACCGTATCCCAGGCTTCGCCTAAACCTGAGGTTGTGTGGAATATAAGGGTTCCTTGGTTCCTTTGTAGTTACACTAGTTGCTAGCCTGAAGATTCATTTGTATCATTGCCTGAGAATGTTTCCGTTCTCCCACCTTGAGAGTCCTTCCTGTCCCTGTCCCATGAGATTTCTATGAGTGCTCTGATGACGAGGAGAAGTTAGATCAAGGAGTACATGTGTTGAGAGTAGGGAAGATGTTAAAGAATGTGCCAGGCAGGGCTATGTCAGGTGAGCTGTACAGAGAGAACATGGTGCATTGCAGAGACTAAGAAGTCTGGTATATTTGAAATGTAATCAGTTAGAGAGTCTGGATCAGATGGAAATGATTCTTTGTAAATCATTTGAAACTGTTTGGTCTTAGGCATGGGTTTGGATTTATGGCAGGCTGACCCCCTGGGCCTCTCATAGCATCCCATGACAGAGGAAACTGGCCCCAGACCATTGCCTGGCCGCTGTCTACAGGCTGCAGGCACTGCAGTGGGTTGCGCAGTGGGTTGCACATTGGGAAAAAAAGCAAAAGTGTTTAGTCTTAGCTTGTGTATTAGTTACCTGTCCCTGTGTAAAAATTACCCCCAAGTTTAGCAGCTTAAGTATTTCTTGTCTCACACAGGTTTTCTGAGGGTCAAGAATCTGAGAGCTGTTTATCTGAGTGCTTCTGACTCATGGTCTCTTAAGAGGTTACAGTCAAGCTGTTGGCTGGGGCTGTAGTCATCTGAAAGCTTGAGCAGGGCCTGAAGATCTGCTCCTAATGGCTCACTTACAGGATTGCTTATAGGAGACCTCAGTTTCTCATCACCTGGGCCTCTTCATAGGGCTGCTCATGGCATGGTGCTTGACTTTCTCCAGAGTAAGTGATCCAAGAGAGAGTAACCAAGATGGAAACCACAGTATCTTTTATCATCTTCTCTTGGAAGTGACATACCATTGCTTCTGTTATATTCTGTTGATCACACAGACCAACCTGGGTACAGCCTGGGAGACAACTACACATGGGTTATGAATACCAAGGGAGGAGGCTCACTGGGGCTCTCTTGTAGACTGGCTATCACAGCATGTGTTTCTTTAAATTTAACCGAGGTATATTCTTCTTCCTGGACCTTCAGATTTATGTTCATTTGTAGAAGTTTTACAGTGGTTATCTCTTCAAAGAATCTCCTTTTCATTGTCTATTTCTTCATTCTGGGATTCTACAATTAGAAATAGGTTAGAGCTTTTGTTTCCCATGTTCTTTAGCTCATATGTCTCCTTGTCTCTCATAAAATTGTGGGCAGTTTCTTCAGAGGTATATCTTCCAAGTCACTAATTCTCTTTTCACTTGACTCTAATTTGCTGTCTCACTCATTCATTAAGTTCTTTCTTTCTGAAACCATTTTTTTATTTTTGCAAGCTTTCTTTCTTCCCAAAATCTGTCTCTTTTAAATGTTATTTGTACACACTTGTGATTGTGCCTTTTATTTCTGCAAACATATAGTGTATAGTTCTTCTGTAGTCATCTGACTATTCTAATATTTGTTATCCTTAGGGTTTAACTCTATTGTTTACTGTTTCTGTTGACTCTCCTGGTGTTTGCCTTTCACTGTGCCTATTGATTTTTCTTTTTTTTTTTTTTGGCTGTGCTATGAGGCTTGTAGGATCTTAGTTTCCCAGCCAGGGACTGAGCGTAGACCCTCAGCAACGAAAGCACAGAGGCCTAACCATGGAACTGCCAGAGAACTCCTTGCTTGTTGATTTTTAATTGTGAGCTCATTATTTTCTTTCAATATGTGGGAATTCTGTGAGGCTAAACTGGAAACATTTCTCCGTAGAGGGGATTAGCTTCTTTTTTTCTTTGTGCCAGTAGTCAAGGACCACTTCTGACCTGAAATGCTTTAGCAACACCACTCAAGGATCCTAGCTCAGAATCAGAGTCCCAGCATTAGCTCTCTCATTTCACCGCTGACCCAAAGCAAAGTATTTTAGTAGTGTTCCTATTAGTCAGCCCTTAGGATAACCCTATGCCTTTAGCTTCCACTTATTTTTTTTGAGATGATTTTTATCCAGAATCAAATTGTATTGCAGTGAAAGTGTAGCTTTAGTCCACTATAAAGCCTCAGATCCTAAAGATCATAAGTGGTTGTTATCAAAGGATTTTTGAATTCTTATTTGCAGTTTAGAAATACCTGTCTCTGCCATAGGGGAAGAGTGTTTGAGAAAAGCAAACCTGGAGGCAGAAAGCCCAGTTAGGAAGCTACTAAAACATCTAGATGAGAAATTAGGGTGGCCTGGAAGGGGTTGTAACCATGAGGGTGGAGAAATGTGGTTGGAATCAAGAGACATAAATGCATTAAAATCCAGCGAACCTAGAAGTTGATTGGATGTTGGGGAATGAAAAGAGTGAAGGCTGAGGCCCAGATTTCTGATATGGACAAATAGGTGTATGGCAGCACTACTCATTAGGATAGGAAACAGCATGTTTGGAGGTGGGGGGAATGGTAAGTTCAATTTTGGACTCACTGTGTTTGACATATTGTGGGACAAATGTTGGATATATAAGGCTAGAGCTAAGGAGGGTCTATAAATATATACTTGAGAGTCACCATCAGCATGTAGTGAGAAAGCAAGGCAATTGCCCAGGAAGAGTATGTAGGAAAAGCAAAGAGCCAAATCCCACATCCTGAAGCACACCAATAGGCAAGAGGCTTGTGGGAGATGGGAAAGGTGTGACTGGGGAAACAGGAGAGAATGTTGCTGTGGAAAGAGAAAGAGTGCTTCTGAGAGGGGATTCGTCAGCACTGTCCATCATTGTCAAAAGGCCAAAGAAACTAATTCTAAAATTGCATGTTGGATTTTGCAAAGTAAGGCCATTAATGATTTTGCTAAGGACAGTTTCAAAGGCATGGTTAAGAGCAGAGGCCTGAGTGAAGAGGAGGTAAGGAAATGAACTGTGAAAACAGACAACTCTTTCAAGAAGTTTAGTATTGAAAGAGAGAGGTGGCAATATCAGAAAGGAATGTGGGGTTGAAAAAATTTCTAGTTTTAAAAATAGAGAATCAGGTTCGTAGGGAGGACTTAATCAGGGAGAATGGATCAGACTTTGCAGGAATTGACTGTGGAAATGAGAATGCCAAGATGCCTCTCATAGCCTCTTTACTGGCGCTTGCTTTCCGCCTTCACATACACTTAAATCTTCTCCTTTAATTGTCTGCCATCTTTTCCAGATACCTTGCTTCTCTTCTTCTTTGTATAGTCAGATTCCTTTCAATATGATTAATAATCGCAACTCCCATTTCTGGCTCTTCCACTCTTTCATTCCATGCTGGCTTCACCCACAACCACTATTCTTCTCTCTTGGGACACAAGTGATTTCATTCTATCCAAATCCAATAGTCTTGTCTCAGTTCTCATCTTCCCAGAACCGTGAATTTGAGACCATTGATTACTCTCTTTTCTGTTAACATAAATGACACTGAACTTGTTGCTAATTCTTTATCTATTTTATCAATGTTTATTTCCTTCAAGTCCTTATCTGAGTTTGTAATTACTTATTTAATTATTTACTTTGTTGTTTTTTATTTACAGTAACTCTGTGCCAGCAGGATCATGCTGTATATTTTATTCACCAGTGTGTTTTAAGCATTAATGTGGCATATGCTCAGGATATATTCATCAAATGAATGAAAATGACAAAGTCAAACAAGGTTTTCTCCATGGTATTTCTAGCTTTCTGTATTCCTGTTTCTTGCCTTTCTCTCTTTCTTCCATCTTTGTTCCCTGTCCTCTCAGAGGGGACTGTTTCGTAAAGCTCGGAGACCATAGTCTTTGGCTGTGCTTTAGAGCGCTTCGCCAGAGAGGCTGTTCACTTCTTCAGCTTAACTGAGGCCTTAATTCAGACAACTCCTGGATATGCATCTCTTGTCCCAATCCATTTCTGAATCTTAGATTTTTAGAAGTACTCTTCCAATTTATATTACTACCATTTCCAATAACATCTTGTTTTCATTTGCTGTATAGAATGGATTGTTTTCTATTGGCTTATTGGCACTCTGTCCTTTTTGTGTGAATTTTTGTGTTCTTTGTCTGTTGAGATCTTATAATTTTTGTTATTTGTATTTGAACTTTATAAATGTCAGTGTCATAAACTTTCAAATCCATTTAGCTACCTCAATTTATAAACGAGGAAATTCAGACTCAGACAGATGCAGTGACTTATCCAGGGCCACGCAGTAGGTTAGCACCGGCGATGTCATGAGAACCTAGGTCTCTTGGGGCAGTGTCCTTTCCTGGTTAGCAGGCTGCCATTGTGCCCTGAATCCCAGCCATATGTGCCTTTATTTTATTGGACTATCTCTATGGGTTCTGCCATCTGCTCAAGCTCACCTCTTTTAAATCAGAATTTAGTGCCTTTTCTTGTGTACGTCATATGGGAGTTTTCTCCTAGTATTTTCATTTTAGTCAGTGTTTGCTCTGACATAAACTCTCTAGGAGCAAATGTCCAATAGGCAGCTAGAGATGGAGAACTGAAACTCAGATGAGAGATATTTAGACTAAAAATCTGTATTTGGAACACATTTGGCTGGAGGCATTGGCTTAAAATCATTTAAGTGGATGAATTCTTTGAGTACAAGAAAATATTAAAGGGCTGAAGGATTGAAATGAGGAGAATATCCGTGGAAGGAAAGTGGGAAGAGGAAGAGAAGCTGCTGAAGAAGTGGATGGAATGTAATTAGAGGAGGAGAACCAGGGCCATGCAGTGACGCGTGGCCTAAGGAGGAGAGTGTTTTAAGAGACAGGAAAAGTGAGTGGCTTCACTGTTCTCAAGTGGTCTGGGAAGCTGAGGGCTAGCTGGGCAAAAGCCTTTGGATCTGCCTCTTAATGGGGCCTCTGTGCCTTGAATATCTTTATTATAAAGGAAACCGGTGGGCAGGGGAGTGTCAAGTAAATGGCTGATAAGGCAATGTAGTTAGGCCTTGCACCCAGCCTACAAGGCGAGCATGCTCTACTTCTGCAACACTGTAGATATAAATAATCTGGGAAAGGTTTTAAGTCAATCATATTAATCTGATTTTCATTTATAATTGATTAACAACAAAAAACCCTATACTTAAAAAATGCTTTCCCCACTATGACTTCCCTGGAGGAGGAAATGGCAACCCACTCCAATATTCTTGCCTGGAGAATCCCATGGACAGAGGAGCCTGGCAGGCTACAGTCCATGGGGTCACAAAGAGTTGGACACGACTGAGTAACTAACACACTATGACTTCATTTGATCCATATAACAGTGCTATAAAGTAAATATTATTATTTTCTCATTTTACAAATGAGAACACTGAGGCTTAGAGAGTTTAAAGTAATTTGCCTCAGTTCAGGAAACAAAATAAGCTACAAAACTAAGAGGGACTTAGGCCATGTCTTCCTACCTCCTGAAACCCAAAGATGTACCTTGGCAAGCTCAAGGTGCTTGAGCTTGGCACCTTGGACCTTTAAGACCCAGATGAAACATAATCTTGGTGAAGCAAAAGTGTTTGTTGAGTGAATAAATGAGTTAGTGAGTGCATGAATGACTGGGGATGTGATTTGACTTGCCCGAGTTCACAGAGTAACTTAGTGGAAAGGTACTTTCCAGTAGCCTTCCATTCTCAGGTTGTTCTATAGATTCACATTGTTTTAGCAATCCTGAACTACTGAGAAGCTCCTGTATTCATTATCTATGAAGAGTGCCATACAAACTGCCACAGAATTGTTGTTGCTATTGTGGTTCAGTTGCCAAGTCATGTCCAACTCTTTGCGAACCATGAACTATAGCACGCCAGGCTTCCCTGTCCTTCACTATCTCCTGGAGTCTGCTCAAATTCAAGTCCATTGTGTCGATGATGCCATCCAACCATCTCATCCTCTGTCACCCCCTTTCTCCTCCTGCCCTCAGTCTTTCCCAGCATCAGAGTCTTTCCCAGTGAGTCAGCTGTTAGCATCCGATGGCCAAAGTATTGGAGCTTCAGCTTCAGCATCAGTCCTTCCAATGAATATTCAAGGTTGATTTCCCTTAGGATTGACTAGTTTGATCTCCTTGCTGTCCAAGGGACTCTCAAGAGTCTTTTCCAGCACCACTGTTCAAAAGCCAGAAAATTAATGGTTTAAACACTAGGTTTATTATCTTACATTTCTGTATGTTAGACCTTTAGTACAGGTCTCAGCTAAAATCACGGTGTCAGGGCTGTATTCCTCCTGGAGACTCTAGGGGAGAATCGGTTTCATTACCTTTTCCAGTTTCTAGAAGCCACCTGCTTTCTGTGGCTTGTGATTCCCTTCCTCCATCTCCAAAGCTGGCAATGGTGGGTTGGATTTTTCTCACACCTCATCTCTCTGACCCACTCTTCTGCCTCTAAGAACTTATGTGATTAGATTGGCCCCACCTAGGTAATCCAGACTCATCTCCTCCTTTTGGGGTCCTTAACTTTAACCATGCCTTTTTCCTTGTAAGGCAACAGATTCACAGGTTCTGAGGTTTGGGGCATGGATATCTTTGGGAACATTATTTTGCCTATCACAGCGCTCCAATTACACTGTGCTCTTTCAGCTTCTCTGCTCTTGTTCACTCCACTGCTTGTCAAGACTTAGGACAAGAATTGCCTCTTGCATGGTATTCCCTGGTCCATTTGCCAGCCAGATTGACTTCTGTGTCCTTTTGACTCTCCTTTGGGTTCCCCTTTCAATACTGTCTTAGAACCTGTGACACTTTGGTGCATTTGTTTTTGTTTAGATGTATGCTTAGACCTCTGTGGAGCTCCTTGAATAAAGGGCTATGTCTTGTTCAACATTCTATCCCAAGGTCTAGCACAGGGTCTGGTACTTACTAAGTATTTGATAATGTTTGTTAAATGAGCAAAAGACCACTTCCTGCAGGGAATTTGTCTTAACAATGTGCTGGGATGCAGAAACCCCATACTCTTCAACCCAGGGGACTTGACCTAGATCATAAGACTAGCCAGTGGCGCTGCTTGCTTTAAAACATAAACTTCATGGAGCAAATAATGACTTTTTGCAGATCATTAACTTCCTTGATGTAGCTACTGACCAACTTGTGACCTTGGGGAAAGGTCATGGAGCCTCATTTTTTCATCTGAATCAGGAGGAGGTAGGACTATATGATCACCGGAGGCAACAGTATGGGTTTAATACTTGAGCTCGAGCCAGACTGCCTACGTTTGAAACTTGGCCTTGCTGCTTATTTGCTGTGTCCTGTGCAAGTTCCTTAGCCTCTTAGTCCCTCAGGTTCTTTACCTGCCAAACAGGGTATCGTCATAGCACCTACCTCATAGGGTTGTTCTGAGAGTTCATTGGCTTAAGTGTAAAGTGTTCAGTGCAGTGGCTAGCTGTCATTATTGTCATGAAATTCATTGTCTGATCTAAAGATTCATTTTGCCTTGTTTTTTATAGAAGGCGGTTCCTTAGGCCTCCTCTCTTCTCTTTTCCTGCCCCAGACTGAAGGCCTTCCCTGCTGCCACTCTTCCCTTTGTCACCCTGTTGCTGGCACATCCTGCATCCCCCACTCTCCTCCTGGCCCGGCCCTGCTTGGAGTGTTTCCCTGGTGTTGGGAGAGCCTTCTGACCAGGCTGGGTGGGACTGCAGTGGGGGACACTGTGGAGTATATTGCCCCCTGCGGGCCAGGAGCAGTGATCACTTGTCCTGGCCTGAGAGCCCGAGGCTTCTGCCATTTGGCCACCTCTCAGGACCTGTGCTCTTCTGATTTGGGAATATCAAGAAGGTGAACAACATTATCTCAACAGAGCTTTATTGAATACTCCCTATATGCCAGTCCCTAATGACAGAGGAGGACAGGGTGTTGGGTTAAGTGTGCAGACTTTAGGGTCAGGTGGCTGTGCTCAGATTCTGGCTCACATGCTTACTAGCTGTGAGGCCAGGGCAGGTTGCTTTGCTGAACTTCAGTTTCTCACTTGTAAAAAGAGATATGACAATAGTATTTAATTCATTGTCTAGTTATTAAAAAATGAGATAATTCCTATAGACTTTGGAGTAGTAAGCAGGAAGCATTCTTAGCAGTGGGTAAGAATTAGAACCTCTTCATTCAGTACTTTACAGTATAGTTCATTATTTTGTTTGCAATTGTGTGATTTTCCCAATCAACTGCATCCATATTCAGATGTTACTACAAAGCCAATTTGAAAGCCAAATGTAAACTTTTTTGTTTTTTTTTAATGTAACTGATTCAGTTCAGCAAACATTTCTTGAATGATTTGTGGTAGGCACTGTGCTGGGAGCTGGGAATGTATCTTGGAGTAAGGAGTAAGATGTGGGGTTCTGCCCCCAAGATGTTTACATCAAGCTTAGAGGAAAAAATGAGTGTTTAACCTTTCTAGGCAGAGGAAACTGTGAGCTAAGGTACAGAAATGTAAGAAGGCCAGACAGCCTGACCCTTGCATGCAAACAAGGGCATGCAAACTGTTCTCTATGACTAGGTCTTTGTACCTGGGGGGCAAGGTGTAGGAAGGTTGAGACTGAGGGGAGCGAGGAAAGAGAGAGACATGGTAAGAGATATGGCCAAAGAGGTTCCAGGGCATTGAGGGCTTGAATCTATACTGAGAAATTAATTTGAAGACAGAGGAAAAAACCACTGAAGGGCTTCCAGTAAGGGAATGATGTGATCAAATTGTGTTTTTAGAAGCTTAATTTAACTTTAATATGGAAGATGAATTGGAGAAAGCCAGTCTGGGGACAAAGATTGGTTAGTAAGTCACTGCAGTAGACCAGTGAAGAAGTGATGAGGACCTGAATCAGGGCAGCAGTGAGACTAAAGCGGGAAGTGAGAAAGGAAAAGTTATAAGAAATGTTAAGGAGATAAAATGACGGGTGAGTAGCACTGCCATGAAATACAGGAGGAGGGACTGAGGGGGAAGTCATGAGTTCCATTTTCCATTTTAGAAATGTTGAGCTAGAGGTGGCTTGCAAAATAAGCAAGTGGAGCTGTCCAGCAGGGGCCAGATACATGGGTCTTGAGCTCAGTGAGAGCCTTAGGAAGTCATCTGCTTGCAGATGGTAGTTGGGCCCCAGAAGCGGGTAAGATTACTCAGGAAAAACAGTTGAAGAAAGAAGAGAAGAGGCCAAGGACAATGCCCTAGCTAGGCTGCACTGGTAATTAAAGGTTTGGCAAGGCACATACCAGCAGAGGAGATGAAGAAGGAAGAGGAGAACCATTAACACCTCAGAAAGCAGTGGAAGAGAATATTTCAGAAGGAAGAAGGCAGCAGTGCCAGGTGCCACAGAGTGATAAAGTAACATCATGATAAAAAGGTCCAGTGGACAAGCAGAAGCACTCTCTTCTTGAGGGGCTTCTGCATCTTCATTTCTCAAGGAGAAAGCTGGATCAACAGTGCCTTTCTTGGGAAGAGAAAAGGATCAGGTGGGGAACACATGAAGGGAAGGATCTCTATTCCAAAGAAATTCAAGTGTACCTGTAGTATAGCATTTGCCATGCTTTTTTAGGATTCCTTACAGGTTGAGCCAGCCCATGAAACTGTGAGCTGAACTGCATAGATACACACAGTCCCACTACTCAGAAGAGACCCTTGTAAATAATTTCATTATAAATTTTTTTAGACTCTTTCTCTGCCTGTGAGCAAATATATGTATTTATATGTGTATGTGTGTGTGTGTATACAAATGTAATTTTAAAAATAAATATTGACTTATACTATGTAGGCTCTTCTGAGAACCTGAATAAATAATCATCTTTCCATGTTACTACATATAGAGCTATTGCAGTCTTTAGTGGCTGCAGAGTATTCATTGTTCAATCGCTCTGTCATGTCTGACCCTTGGCGACCTCATGGACTGCAGCACACCAGGCTTCCCTGTCCATCACCATCTCCTGGACCTTGCTCAAATGCATGTCCATTGAGTCAACGATGCCATCCAACCATCTCATCCTCTGTCGTCCCCTTCTCCTCCTGCCTTCAGTCTTTCCCAGCATCAGGGTCTTTTTTTACTGAGTCAGCTCTTCCCATCAGGTGGCTAAAGTATCGGAGCTTCAGCTTCAGCATCAGTCCTTCCAAAGAATATTCAGGATTGATTTCCTTTAGGATTGACTGATTTGATCTCTTTGCAGTCCAAGAGACTCAAGACTCTTCTCCAACACCACAGTTCAAAAGCATCAATTCTTCGGCACTCAGCCTCCTTTATGGTCTACCTCTCACATCCATACATGGCTACTGGAAAAACCATAGCTTTGACTATACAGACCTTTGTTGGCAAAGTAATGTCTCTGCTTTTTAATATGCTGTCAAGGTTTGCCATACCTTTTCTTCCAAGGATCAAGCGTCTATTAATTTCATGGCTGCAGTCACCATCTGCAGTGATTTTGGAGCCCAGGAAAATAAAGTCACTGTTTCCATTGTTTCCCCATCTATTTACCATGACGTGATGGGACTGGATGCTACGATCTTAGTTTTCTGAACGTTGAGTTTTAAGCCAGGTTTTTAACTCTCCTCTTTCACTTTCATCAAGAGGCTGTTCGCTTTCTGACATAAGCATAGTGCCCTATGCATATCTGAGGCTATTGATATTTCTCCCAGCAATCTTGATTCCAGCTTGTGCTTTATGCAGCCTGGAATTTCTCATGATGTAACTCTGCATATAAGTTAAATAGGCAGGTTGACAATATATAGCCTTGATGTACTCCTTTCATTTAACAAATTGGACCCTTAATGGTGAGCTTGTAGGTTGTTTTTAGCTTATTGCTTCTGTATATAGTACTGTAATGATATTTTTATACATGAATCTAATTTGCACACATTGGCAGCGTTGTGTGTAGGTTAAATTTCAGAGTCTATGTCTCACTCATCTGTATCTACAGCACCAGGCAGTTAGTAGGTGCTCAATATAAGTATTAAAATGCCCTGGGGCTTCCCTGAAAGCTCAGTAGTAAAGAATCTGCCTGCCAATGCCGGATGATTCCCCCTGTTCAATCCCCGACTTAGGAAGATTCCACATAATGTGGAACAACTGAGCCCAGGTGCCACAACTCTTGAGGCTGTGCTCTAGAGCCTGGGAGCCGCAACCCCTGAGCCCACTTTCTGCAATTACTGAAGTCTGTGCACCGTAGCTAGAGAGGAGCCCCTGCTCGCCGCAACCAGAGGAAAGCCCACACAGCAATGAAGACCCAGCACAGCCAGAAAGAAGTAAAATTACAAAATGCTCTGAAGTTAGGTCTTTGAGGTCCTGCAGTATCTCATTTATCTTGGTGTCTTTAGCATCCACAACCGTGACCAACAGCACAAAAAATTGTTTTCTGAATGAATAATCTCAAGGACGTGAACTCTACCCAGAAAAGAAAAGTGTTGAGTAGTGACTTCAAATTTTAAACGCCATGTGTTTCAAAAGCACTTCACTAAAGCGTCGCCAGCTAGGAGGCACCTTGAGCCATTTCTAACGAGCGCTCTGCATTCCTCCCCTTCCCCTTCCTCTGTGTATTGAGTGTTGATGTACTTCTTTCCCTGGGCAGTAGAAAGACTAGGTGAAAATTCTTGACAGATAATTGGGTAGAGAGAGCAGTTAAAGACTCTTGTCTTCCCTTAAAAGTTACATTTTGTTCTCACCTCCAGGATGTTACTCACAGAACCTTTAAAGCAGGGACAGTTTCTCATTCAGCCCCACGACTAGTGCCTAGTGTAGTTCCTTATGCAAAGAGTAGGCCTTCAGTCGACGTGTGGGAAGTAAATAAATAAAGCAAGTGTTGAACTGTGCAGTTGGCATGATCTGAGAAATTTTCTGAATGTTTTGACCATCTTCTCAAATTTGAATTCTCCATTTTCTTCTGTTCATTGATGCCTCTTTTATTATATGTTAAATTTTGTGTAGAATAGGATTTGTTCCCGAGCTTCATTTTTTTTTATTCGTAGATCTATCCATCTGTTTTTTGGTGCCAGTCCATATAATTTTAGTGGCTTTATAATATGTTCTAGTATCTTATAAGTCTAATTATACCTCAGAATTCCTCTTTTTCAAAATAGTATTTTATACTCTTTACTTGTTTTTCTAAAATAAGTCTAAAATTCTGAAACTATCACAGCATTGTTAATCAGCTATCAGTTCAGTTCAGTTGCTCAGTCGTGTCTGACTCTTTGTGACCCCAAGAACCACAGCACACCAGGCCTCCCTGTCCATCACCAACTGCCGGAGTCTACCCAAGCCCATGTCCATTGAGTCGGTGATGCCATCCAACCATCTCATCCTCTGTCGTCCGCTTCTCCTCCTACCCTCAATCTTTCCCAGAATCAGGGTCTTTTTAAATGAGTCAGCTCTTTGCATCAGGTGGCCAAAGTATTGGAGTTTCAGCTTCAACATCAGTCCTTCCAATGAATACCCAGGATTGATCTCCTTTAGGATGGACTGGTTGGATCTCCTTGCAGTCCAAGGGACTCTCAAGAGTCTTCTCCAACACCACAGTTCAAAAGCATCAATTCTTCTGCATTCAGCTTTCTTTATAGTCCACTTACATCCATACATGACCACTGGAAAAATCATAGCCTTGACTAGATGGATTTTTGTTGGCAAAGTAATGTCTCTGCTTTTTAATATGCTGTCTAGGTTCGTCATAACTTTCCTTCCAAGGAGTAAGCATCTTTTAATTTCATGGCTGCAATCACCATCTGCAGTGATTGGAGCCCCCCAAAATAAAGTCAGCCACTGTTTCTACTGTTTCCCCATCTATTTGCCATGAAGTGATGGGACCAGATGCCATGATCTTAGTTTTCTGAATGTTGAGCTTTAAGCTAACTTTCACTCTCCTCTTTCACCTCCATCAAGAGGCTCTTTAGCTCCTCTTCACTTTCTGCCATAAGGGTGGTGTCATCTGCATATCTGAGGTTATTGATATTTCTCCCGGCAATCTTGATTCTAGCTTGTGCTTCTTCCAGCCCAGCATTCTTCATAATGTACTCTGCATATAAGTTAAATAAGCAGGGTGACAATATACAGCCTTGACGTACTCCTTTTCCTATTTGGAACCAGTCTGTTATTCCATGTCCAGTTCTGTTGCTTCGTGACCTGCATACAGGTTTCTCAAGAGGCCTACTACTCAGATATAAAATAAAAAATTAATAAAATGAGTGTAAAGCTATTTGGATGTATTCTAATAAAAGCAACCTACTGAGATTTTTTTTTATCATAGTTACATTAAAACTACAAATTAATTTTTATATTGACATCTCTGTACTAGTCTTTCCATCATATAATATATGTTCCTCTTTCATTCACATTTTCTGTTGTATATTTTAGTAAAGGCATATGTATTTCTTCATATGGGTTTCTCATTCCTCAACATTTACCAAACACCCATTCTCCTGACCCTCACTTCGTGCCTCTGTGTTTTCTCCTGGAGATACAAAGATGAATGTGTCACAGCTCATGCCCTCAAGGAGCTCACTTTGGTGGCAAGAGAGATAACTGATTAGATAATTACAACTAATTATAGTAGTTATTGTGATGAACAGAAGCGCAAGATGCTAAGGAATCACAGAGGAGAGTTACCAACCAAGATTGGGGGTTATTAAGACTTTGTGGATGAGAGGACTCCTGAACTAGAGGCAGAATAGAAGTTAACCAGATGAAGAAAGAAGAAAGCATACTCTAGGCAGACAAAATGCTCTTTGGAGTATATGTTCAAAAGTAAAGAGGTGAGAAAATTATTGAAGTGTGTTAGGAACTGCAGTAGCTAGAGTATCACATGACAGTGGGCTGATTGCTGGAAACAAAACTAGGAAGGAGATGGGAGGGTGGCAGCTTGTGAAGGTATTTGTGTGACAAGAGAGAAGAATTTGGGTTATGGGATTGAAAGATTTAAGTGGGGGAGTGTAATGGTCAGATTAATGTTTTAGAAAAACTATCCCTGAAAGAGAAAATAATAAAGCTAAATAAAGGTCATTCTGGCTACAGTGTGGAAGATGGCATTCAGGGTTCCAGACTTCAGCTGACAGGCCAGCAGGCTGCTGGAGTCATCTGGAGGCAACATGCCCTAAGGCAAGGGCCGTGGCGACGGAGGTGGCGTTTAGGAGTGGTTCCAGAGCTACGAAGGAGATAGGCACATACGCAAACAGCAAGCGTGGGCACATGCAGCCCCCTCTTGTTAATATGTTGCTAAGTGGTTTATGGTTTTCACTAGTTTAAGCATGATTTTCCATTATATTCTGTTTATGGCTAACATATAAAGCTATTGATTTTTTTAAAAAATACACCTACCTTGATATTCTTACACTTTTTAATTCTAAGTATTTACTTGATTTTTTTGGCTTTTCTATGTGTTTATTTTTATGTAAGTATTTTTGCTATGGTATTTTTCGACCTTTTCCCTCTTTTTCCATTTTTATTATGAAAATCTCAGACAGTCACAAAAATAAAGACAATAATACAGACTCGCGTAGGCCTTTCACCTATATGTGATTCATTTTTCACCTACTATTAAAATTTGGTCCTATTCACTTTATCTTTCCCTTTCCTGTGTTTTTGTGCTGTTACTGAAGTATTTTTAAGCAAAATCTCAGACCTTTGGTCATTTTAGTTCATACTTCATTCAGTGTGCATCTCTAAAAACTATGTTTTCTTACATAGCTAAGAAAAATACGTTTTCTTATCATACTTAACAAAATCAACAGTAGTTCCTTGGCATAATTTAATAGCCAATGTGTATGCATATTCCTTGTTTATCTCAAAATGTACTTTGATTGGCTTATTCCATTCAGGATTTGGATTGCACATCACATTTGATAGTTTGAACTCAAAGACTCTTTTAATCTTTAACAATCCATAACCTTGCTCCCTTTTATAAAAAAATGTCATTGACAGGTAAAGAAACCAGGTCCATTGTCCTGCAGAATGCCTCGCATTCTGGGTTTGTCTCTTGTGCTATAATTTAACTTACTCCTCTGACTCACATGTTTTCTATTAACTGGAGGTTAGCTTTGAATGCTGAGTTAGTTGGATTATGGTTCATTTTTTCCTCAGAAAGAGAGCGCAAGACTACTTTGTAGGTAGGTCTGTGAAGTGCTGCCTCCGTCTGATAATCCCACTCAGGGACGCTAAGATTGATCAGTGGAGGTGATGACAGCTCATCCTTCCATTGTAAATTTCCCCATCAATTTTTCATTGACTGAGTTCATCCACTATTGACTGTCACCTGAATAAATTATTTCATTGTGGGCCACAAAAAATTTTTTAAATACTGTCAATTTTACCACATTCATTAGCTGAATAAAGAACATTTTATCAATAACTGGGACTATTTGGTTGTCCTAAAATATAACATGTACTGAAAAGACAAGATAAATGCTTAATTCATTTTCTTTTATTGCAAGTTTTGGATTAAGGAGTTGGTACCTTAGCTGTTCCATTTTAAGTGTCTATTGATCATGCTTCTGTTTTATGACTTATTGCATTAGCTAACCCAGTGGTTCTTCGCTAGTGATTATCTCATTATCTCAGCCTTTGAGAAACAGGTCTTCATTTGCACAAGAGCCTCTACATCCTTAGGTATGTGAATGACTTGCTAAGTGCCACACAGTCCTTCTAGTCCTATACTTCTCAGAAGACAGAACAATGTTTCCTTTGGTTTCTGTTCTCTTGTTCCAGGTCATGCTGTGAACAAGATGCGTCAACACTCAGATTCAGAAGTGGCTTGTCTTGCCAGAGAAGTTTACACTGAGTGGAGAACTTTCTTGGAAAAACACGTCAATAGACCTTCCATAGAAGTCCGAAGTGATGCCAAAACTGAGACATTTAGGGAAAATGCCCAGAAATTACTCTCAGAAGCCTTGGAATTAGAGGTAATGTCTTGGTTGGAATGTGATTATTAGATATTCTTGGTTAAATGACCTTCACATTTTCACAATGAACTTTCATACTCTTTAGGACCATAACTTTATTCTAACTTTTTAAAAAAAGATTCTGGATTTGTAAACATTCTGGGAGACAGTATTATATAAGGAGTGCAGGCATTGGAACTAGCAAGACTTGGGTTAAAACACTGGCTTTAGTATGTACTGGTTGTGACACCTTAGGCAAGTCTCTTAACATTTCAAAGACTTTATTTTTTAATCTGTAAAGTGAAGATTTTAATTCCTACTACCTAAAATTTTTGAAAAGATTAAATGAACTATATGTACAAAAGAACAGTATAGTGCCTATTGGTTAGAAGTCACTTCATGAATGGTGGTTCTTTCCGATTTTTGAAATCCTTTCTGTAACAAATACTATATGATACCATTTATATATAGAACCTAAAATATGACACAAATGAACTTATTTATAAAACAGAAATACCGACAGAAATAAAAAACAGACTTATGATTACCAAAGGGGAAAGAAATTAGGAAATGGATAAATTAGGAGTTTGGGATTAGCAGATACAAACCACTGTATACAAAATAGATAAACAACAAGGACCTACTGTATACCACAGAGAACTGTATTCAATATCCTTTAATAAACAGTAATGGAAAAGAATACACACACACACACACACACACACACACACACACACATATACATATATATAATTGAATCACTTTGCTGTATACCAGAAACTCGCACAACACTATAAATCGACTATACTTCAATAAAAATAAATAAATAAATAAATAAAATTCTTTCCCACTGAAGCAAAAATTCTGAGATGGATCTGTTACGGAATATCAATGGCACAATAAATAACTGCTTTTTGCAAAGACTCTGCTACATTTTTTGTCAGCACTCTACCTTTAGTTCTAATGCTGATAATCAGTTGACTAGACATAATCTCTATCATCTTTGTGACCAGCAGTTAGATGGTGTTAGTGGTTTGAGGTACCAGTGCTAGAAGAGAAATTTTTGTTCATTAGCAATAATATTAATCATCATCAAATGAATCTTATATTCAATTAGTATTCTGGGAAAATCAGACATATAACATTGATATTTTTTCCTCCTCTTGGGGTACCCCTAATAAAGTATCCTTAAAGAATGATTTAATAATATTAACAAAAAAGAAGCAATTCAGAAGTCTGATTTAAATACTAGACTAGATGTGTCACTATATTCTCTAAAAAAATATTTTAACCTTTCTATCTCAATTATGCATCCACAAAAGAAAGGCAAATGGATTTGTGTATATTATTTACTTTATTTAAAAACAAAATTTTGAGTTTTCAATACAAACGTGATAGAAAATGGAAAAATCTAGAAAGGAAAAATAAAGTCACCATTGAACCTACTATCTAGATATAATCTTGTTAACATTTTGGTGCATTTCCTGTTGGTAAATTATTATAGCTTTTTCAAAGAACAGTGGCCAAGTTATGATTATCCCAGATTTAATTAAGAGTCTGTTATGTGCCAGCTGTTCCGTAAAGTATTTTTATTGATTATTTAAATGACATTGCCCAAACTTGACAATTATTTATTTTTATGTTATATTTAATCTTGATCAGTATCAGTATCATCTTGTATATAGTTTCCTATTATTTTTATCTATCTCTATTTTTTGCGTTTTTAACTTTTAATGTATATTTGATGGTTCAGTGAATTAATATACTGTTTGTTTAACTTTTCCTAAAGAAGCATTAATATGAACATTAAGCCCTTGGAAGAGAGAAAAAAATACAAAGATCGTAAGTCTAATTTTTCCAGAGTCATTGATTAGCCAACAAAACTTGGTGTTTGATATTTTAAGAGAAGTTTATTTTTCAAATAAACCAAAATTATTGCAGAAACATAGAGTGTGGATATATAATATGTAGTTAATGTGGTGGTTAATACCAGTTCCCTATGGTATCTTTTAAAGTAAATGATAATAACGAAGCTATGCTTGTGAGGATTAATGAGCAGTTTGCCTGCTATATTAAACTCCATAATAATTATCCTTTTAGTTTATCCATTAATTATCCTTTAAATGGCACATCAAGTGGTAAGCACTCAAGTGTTACAAAGCAAAGTTAAAAAAGTGATACATTTGTTAGTGCTTTCCAATATAATTGGAAAAAATATCAGATTAAGCATAGTTGAATGGTTTTGCTCCCAAAGAGTAAATTTTAAAAACTAGAAGCATGCATCTTCCTGTCTTTCTTGGCCAAAGAAAGTCAATCTCTTTTCCTTGCATAAACAGCACTTTATAGTATTTTTACATATAGTTTGATACATCAGAAAAGATAAATACAAACACTTTTCACATAAAGTTAACTCTTAACACTCATCATCATCTGAAACATTTTCATATTAGGGTAAATCAATGAACCATCTAATCCAGTATTTGGTCTTTGACAATAAATAATGTTGAGTGCATTCAAATCAGACATCAGATCTCCATAAATGTATTTTATCAGGCAGTAGTAAACCATTGGGTAAGTTATTGGCCCAGTGACTTAAAAGCTTTCGCAATTTGATTTTAGCGTGTGTTTTTTTTTTCAAATCTACTTATTACATTTTTATAGAAAGTAATGTTTCCATGATATTTATTTTGGTCTAAGTAGTGAAAGCCACAGATGAAGAATATATACACAGAGCCTCAAAGTGCATCTCTCTATTACTCTACAGATCTTGCTTTCCAGATGCATGGATTGTTTCCTTGTTCTTGAATAATGGAATAGATGAATAAAAACTCCATTGTTGAGACCCACGCTCCATTCCCCTTTACTTTCTCCCTTCTAGATCTTCTTTGTTCTTCCCTGTATTTTAGATCTTTCCTCATATGAACGTCCCCTGTGGTGTCATTCTCTTACTTCCCCTTCCTCATTATCCACTCCCCTTCCTACCTCACGGCCTGTGATCATTTTCCTATTATGCCATTAAAAAAAATAAATCTGATTCTCAAAGTGAGCCTGTTACTGGCTGGTTGGCCCAGTTGGTTGTCAGATGGTGCTAATGAGACCCAGGTCAGGCGTACATCCCCATATGGGACTGTTAGTTATTTCTTTGCTTAATGGCCTCAGACTGCACCTCTGGTTTTGACCAGCTCTTTAATAAATGTATTCAAATGGTCAAAAAGGAGTGTGGGTATATATGTACACGTTCAGTCGTGCTATTGGAAAACTCATACAAAGTCTCCTTTAGTGGATATTCAGTTCCCCAAGTGTTTGGTTCTGCTACTGCTAGTGCCAGCAGAGAATGCTAACATAGATGAGTCGCAGTCCTTATCCTAAGAAAGTTTACTGTCTGCTGACTAAGAGCCCTCAAATAATATGAGGCAGGATGAAATCTGTCTGAAATAGTGGTACTAGGAAGAGGTGTAAACACACAAAGGACAAAACAGTGAAATCTGATGGGGAAATCTGGGAAAACTCCATGGGAAAGACAGCAGCTGAACTAGTCTTAGAATGGTTGGAATTTGCTCACTAGAAAATACATATAAAATAGAAATATATTTCATCTCCTATATATAGGATGTTACTGAAAGAGCAGGAAAGGGGGGAGGTATATATGCGGAAAGAGGAAATTCATTTAGCAAATATTTACTGAGCACTTAATATGTGCCAGTGCCTATGCTAGGCATGGGGAATTTAGAAGTGGATCCAGCATGGTGTCAGCCCTGGAGGCACTCACAATCTTCTGAGGGAAATAGGCAAATAGAAGTTATAATACAATGTGGGAAGTTCTGCACTTCAGATAAACACACTAAGGAGGGTTTCTTCCCTTGCTTTTAAAAAGCTTACAGTCATGGCAGACATCACTAATTGATTATGGCACCATTTCTTCTGAGTCCAAAATCCTTGACATAAGACAGCTCAGGGTGAATGTGTTTTATATCTTCTCCCAGTTTGTCCATGATTAGACAACTGAGTAACACATATTCAACCCATAGGTACAAATACATAAGGAAGGCAAATCAGATTTTCTGTCTCTGAGAAACTGACCCAGGAAATACCAAGAAACAACAACGAAAGTTTTGAAACAGAAGGAACCTTGGAGGAGTTTCAAGGAAGCAGAAGCTATGGATAGAGAGAAGTACAACAGCAGGAGAGAATAAGGCAGCTAGAATTGATAGTAAGGCATATGAAAAGGAGCAAAAATATGTGAAAAAGAGATCAGGCAGATCACGAGAGACACAGAGAAAGGATTTGGTCCATAAAGAAATCTCCCTAGGTTTCTTACAGCATTCTTGTTCCCATTCATACACGTATCCCATAGCAAAATCCCTTTCTCTCGAGGTCTTAGTAAGACTCTGGTCCTTTCACCTAAAGTTGTTATTGTTGTTCAGTCGCTAAGTCGTGTTTGACTCTTTGCAACCCCATGAACTACAGCACGCCAGGCTTCTCTGTCTTTCACTATCTCCCTGAGTTTGCTCAAATTCATGTCCATCAGGGCAGTGATGCCGTCCAACCATCTCATCCTATGTCATCCCCTTCTCCTTGCCTTCAGTCTTTCCCAGCATCAGGGTCTTTTCCAGTGAGTCAGCTCTTTGCATTAGGTGACCTAAGTATTGGAGCTTCAGCTTCAGTGCTTCACCCAAAGGGGCTTACCTAAATGACCAGGTTAGGACCCACTGGGAAAGACTCTTAGCTTGGGTAGGTTTGGAATGTCCAAAGACATTATAAGATAGGCATTTTTCACTTTGTGCAGTGAACACATTATACACAAGGATCCATGATGAATCAGTTTCCTTTATAGTTTACATTTTAATATTACAAATGTTTTTCTTCATGTCTTCATTCTGACTGGCCTTCACTTAACAAGAGGCATCCATGAGAATTGTTAGCTGATGGCTTCTCATTCCCATCACATCGCTGGGATAGCACCTGTCCTCCTGCTTCATGTCCTGTGTACGTGCCTCTCCTTTCCAGGGTGTGACTTAAGGGTAGGGTGTCAGGTTTCTTCTGCTTGGGTGTCTCAAATATCTAAATCAGACCATACTCAGTAGTAACTCAATAGCTATTTGTCGAATGAAGTATGAAGAAGTATTCAGTTCTGGGAATTTCAAGGTACTCTCAGGTTCTTCATATATATATATTATAACTTAATGGAATGGCCATGATTTATTTTTGCAAAGGAACACAAACCCTTCTTCCCCGAACAACCACTCCCCTCAAAATGAAGGAAAAAAACAGACTTTTTTCTTGCCTGTTATATTAAGTGAATCTCTAAATAATCAGTGAGTAACTGTCCTCACCCTGGCATGAGGAACCCCACATTGGGGTGAGGAGCCTCTCTTGCAAATATTGCTGGACAAATCCTGGGCAGATGGCCAGCCACCCTTACCACCTTGTAAAGTCGTCTGGTACGAGGGCTGCCTCAGGCTGGGGGCTAGTTCAGTGCCCACCCAGGAGGCCATGAACGCTCGAGGACTCTGGGTTTTAGAGAGCTGTGGTGCCAAGCCAACTCACTCCAGCACCATCCTTGGAGATAATCAGTGAGTCATCAGGACCACAAACCTCCCTGAACGTCTTTCGTCTGTTACATCTAAGCAGACGTCTGGGCCTGGATCTTCATCTTCTTTCTCTCTCTCTCAGTCCTATTGTGCTCCCCTGCTTGGGTCTCATTTCTTCCAGGATTCTTCATTCATTTTGGTCTGTTGTTCTCTCTTTTTTGTTAGGACACTTTTTATCAAATGTCAGGTAATCCTTTTTTAATTTTGGTGCATTTTTTTCTTAAAACTTTTCCTTTTTAAAGTATAAGTACAGTACATATATGTACAGCTCACTGAATTTATCACCAAGCAAATGGCTACATCACCTGGCCTGATCCTACTCTTTCTCCAGGTCTCACATCAAGCGCTCACTCTTTCCTGGGCTGGGTCCCTTTGCTGTACCTCAGTGCCCCAGAACTTGCTTCTGTTCCCCTTCGTAGCACTCACCACACTTCCAGGGCCTGCCCCTTACCGTCTCCGGCTGGCCCGTGCTCTCTGTGAAGTCAAGAGCTGTATCGACATTGGTCACTGCTCTTTTCTCAGCCCAAGCACATAGTAAGTGCTGAGTAAGTATCTGAATATATGGTCGGGTAGGAGGGAAAGAGTGAGGGAAAGAAAGCTAATGAGAGAAATTTGTTTCCTGCTTTCAAGGAATTCATTCTCAGGGAAGACAAGACCATTCTGTTGTGAAAATGACTACGGGGAGCTCAGGACATTATGGCAGCCCTGAGAAGAACTTGTAGTCCCTTAAACTAGGATTGGCTTTTTTGCTTTTTGCTTTTTAGCTACACATACAAATAGGAATGCGTTTCCTGGGAAATTGTGCCTGGCTGAGGGAGCAAGTACCTGCGCAGAGGTGTAGAGGTGTCTGAAAGCAACTGAGCACGCTCAGGCTAGGCTGGAGTCAGGACCAGCAGGCAAAGAGTGAGCAGTGCGCCTGGGAAGGCAGGAAGTGAGGGGTCCCCGACCAGCAGCCCAGTCTGGCCTAGATCTGGATCATGTGGACAAAGTCCCAGACCTGTCCCTCTTTGATCAGGCCTGTGACTTCAGGAGGGCTTGGACCTGAGCCGCACACCCCAGCATAGCCACAGATCCTGTCCTCTCGGCCCTTTTCTGCTTAGCTGACCCTGCCGGGGTCTCTCCAAACTCACATGGTCCCTCAGGAGGTTATGGGGGCGGTGAGTATGGTAAAAGGGAAGAAATAAGAGTGTTCAAGTCAGAGTCCCAACTTCTCCCCTTAATAGTTGTAAAATCTGGAGCATTTCTTTACCTTTGAACCTGTTTCCTCATCTGTAAAATGAGATAATGGGAGTTATTAAGTGTTAAATGTGAGAAGTGATTTATAAACTGCTTAACACACATTTAGGATCCAGACCCAGTGTTTAAAAATGCTATAAGGGGTTAAAAAGCACTTTCAAATAAACAAACAAAAAGTATAAACTCTTACACTGATTTATTATCCTTGGTCTTCGTTTCCTGGTTGGTAAAGTACAGGGGCCAGAGCCCAGAACCCATTGCTTGGTTCAAGCCAGTTTCCTGTTATAATGGCAAATATTACCACCCGGCAGGGGTTGTGAATGAGGTCCCTGTCACAAAGCACATGGCCTTGTTCCTTAATTGCCAGGGTGGAATTAATTTGCTCTTCCTGTTTCTCTTGTGACAGGAAGTAGATGTCCTTGAATTTCAGTTGATTAATGGAGGCCTCTGAGCAAAGTGCTCCAGCCTCTCTTACTTTTAATCTTTATGCAATGCAAGGCCCTAATTTGATAATTTTTCTGTTTTTTTAGATGGATCACCTACTGGTTGAAAATATTGAACGGGAAACGTTTCATCTCTGCTCCCGCCTCATTAATGGGCCATACCGGCGGACGGTGAGAGCCCTGGTCTTCACATTAAAGCATCGAGCTGAAATCCGGGAGCAGGTGAAGAACGGCATGCTGCCAGTCGGCACGTTTGTACAGACCCACAAAAAGTGACCTGAGAGTGGTTCCAGCACTGGGCTGGGCAGAAAGGAAAATGGGCTTCTCTCTGCCATTCAAAGATTCTTTTGAGTTTGGGCGACGGTTGATGCTGGCTGTGCTAAATTTTCCCATGGTGCCATTCCTTCAGACAGAGGATGCAGAGCCCTGGAGACAGGCCTGCAGGAAATGCTTCATTAGCTGGAGTGCGCTGGGGCTGCCTAACAGGACGAGTGCTCGCTGTCACTAGGAAGCGCAGTACGGTTGCCATCACCCAACACAGTGAAAGGGTGACGGATTTCACTGTGAGTATGCCAAGGACACCTCTAAACCTCCCCCACGTCAGGCAGATGAAGTTACTGCTTTATTTCACCACCCTGCAGGTAACTGAAACTCAATTACCGCTGCTGCTCACTCGGTTCCATCCCCCCGAGTTTAGATAGCTCCAGTGCCTCTCAGAACTCCCCTGTCTGTTCTCTTTGCGCTACCCCAGGGGTGAGCCTGCCGAGCCCGCCAGCTACCCCTTCTTTCCAGAACTGACTTATCTGAATGTTTCAGCTCTCCCTGGAAGACCTTCCGCACATTGGTCTCCAGAGCCCCCATGCTGGGGTTTCTAATGAGGAGCTGGCCTGAAGCATGCCCACTCCTTGGAGTTTATTTGAATATGCTGGCTGCCTCCATTTAGGGCTCTGTAGAAGATACATAATGAAATTGCTCTTGAGATGAATTACTGTAAGAGAAAAATTATATACATATGTTTTTTAAAACAAAATACCTGTATATAGGCTTGCTTAAACAATTATGGAAATGATAACTTGCTTTTTTTAAAAAAATAATAAACTGGGGCTTTTTTCCCCTAAAACCAAAGATATGGCTTTTTCACTGAAAAGTGTTTTGAGGTGAGAAAGAGTATAGTTGGTGAAAATAAAGAATGATTAGGCAGGAATTTAGGGAGATAGAATGAGACCCAAAAAAGACTTTTTAGGTTAGGGGAGACTGGAGCATGTTTGTAATCTGAAAAGAAGGAGCCAGTAGAAGGGAAGAAGTTTGGGGATTTCGCTGGTGTCCAGTGGCTAGGACTCTCTGCTTCTACTGCAGGGGTTCTGGATTCCCTGGTCAGGGACCTATAAGGTCCTGCTAGCCTTGGGACTTGGGCCAAAAAAAGAGATTTAAAATCCAGAAAAGGAAGAGAGAGATTAAAAAAGCAAGGACACCGTCTTGCTCTCATTTTCTCTCTCATACACACAATTTTTTTCTGATATTCTTGATAGTAAGTTGTATACATCGAAGATCTTTATCACGAATGACCCGTAAACAATAAACTATGCTGAACCTCAAAAATATTCAAGAAAATGCAGAATAAAGCAATAATACAATGCCATTTTCACCAATAAAACTGGAAAACATTTAAAATTAAAATGCCAGCTTCTGTTGAAGATGTGGAGAAATGGTCCCTTTTTACACTGATGGTGGGAATATGAATGACCACATCCCTCTTGGAAAATAATCTGCCAATATTTGCTTATATTTAAGACCCGTGTATACACTGACCCAGCAGAGAAGTTTCCTAAAGAAACCTCTTGCAAGGACAGTCCTTGCAAGGACATTGTGTGCAGCTTTATTGTGGGAGGAGGAAGACTGACAGTGAGCAGTCAGTCATTGAAAAGAAAGTATGACTTCTGCACCCACTGACCTGAAGGACTGACCAAGATATATCATTAAGTGCCGGGGTGGGGAGTCGGGGGGGTGGGGGTGGTGGGAATTTACAGAGAAATGTCTTTAATAAGAATCCAGTTTTATAAAAAGGAAACAAGAAAAGAATCTATATGTGAATATTTGTCTTTGTACAGGATTATATGAGCAGTGTATGAAAGGGTATGTATCGGACTATTTCCATTGGCTGCCTTAGGGAGGAGAGGGGAGCCGGAAGATGGCATGAGAGAAAATAGGAGATGGGGAAGAAAAAAGTCTGTAGCAAAATGAAATATGCCAATGTAATGATGTTGAATGTATTTGTATGATTTTATATGTACTTGTGTTTATATTTTTGCTGTTATAGTGGATTAAGCTTATCAGAGATTTGTTTATTTTAGAAACTTTTTTGTTTGTTTGTGTTTCAAAGTAAGGACAGAAAGAAAGGGCCTAACATTGTCTACCTTCTAAGTGCTAGATCCTTTTCCTAAGATAATTTATTAGCGTTTACAGTGATCTTTATACAGTTTTAAAATGCCTGTTGAATCATCTCATCTATTTTATTACTAAGTTTTGTTTCAGTTTTTTAAGATTTTTTCTTTTATTTGGCAGTCATTTGCTGAGCACCCATTCCATGGTGCCTTGTGGATACCTAGCAGGAGCTACAGATGAGACCCTGAAGCTTACCAAGCAGAAGTATCTTATTCAGTTTCCCACTGCTAGTAACTCTGGGAGATTGAATAATAATTGCTCAGCACTGTGCTGGGCATTTTTTAAAATACCCAATTAAAGATGAGAAAAGTAAGGCTCACAATAGTTTCATAACTTACTTAAGGCCACACGGATGGTGAATAGCAGATCTAGGACTCAGAACTCAGGTGATTTGCCTATATATAGCTTCCCTGGTTGATTTCATCCACTCTCCTGGTTTCAAGCATCTTTTACATGCTGGTGGCAATTCCAGTTTGTATCTTCAGCCCATCCCTGTCTCCCAAGTGTCAACCCCTAGATTTCCAGGATCAAGTTTGAAGGGTCTTTTGAGCATCAAGTGAAAGTATTTGGACTGATGCCATGCAGGAACTGGTTAGTATATTGGATAAGTGGCTGTGTAGAAGAGAAGCTGGAGCAGGGAGAGAGACTGAAAATAGGAAGCTTCATTTATAAACAGCCAAAGGGTTCTGCTAACTTAGGAACCCAGAGTAAGTTGAAGACAAATCGCTCTATGGCTGAAAGGCTTTGGTGGTGATAGTTGAAAAGTAAAATGATTGCAGAGATGTGCTTTGGAGATTTGGAAAGCAGGCTGTGTTATTTGTGGCTGTTTTCTCCTTGATACCTGTGCAGAATTTCCATGAACACTAATGGAGCTATTCTGAGTGCTTGCTGAAGGGAAGGAAGCTTGCCGACATCCATCCAAGCTTTACCACCCACTAAGAAGCACCTCTGAGCTCCAGCCTCTTAAAAATGAAAGGGTCAAGTCATGAAATGGGGTGAGGAAAATTCCTGGGACCTCTGAGTTGCCCGTAAGTCTAGGCATGAATATGTCTTCTAAGTGTGTTCAGTTGCTAGAGAAAATTCAGGTGAGTAAATACTCTTAGAATCTGCTCCAGCAGCTTATTGATCCTTTTCTTGTGGTTGTTAAATTGGAGGTCCTGGTCTTTGGAGTAGGGAGCTTGTCTGTTCATTCACTCAATAAACAAATGTTGCCCAACTCCTGTGTTCCAGGGACTAGACTGGCACTGGGGGAACTGTAGTAATTAAGATACAGTTTCTACTTTTCAGGAATTCTTAGTCTGGTGGAGAGACAAACACATAGGAAAATAATTACAGTATAGCATATTAAGTGCTTACTGTAGATATTTATTTACAATGTTGAGAAAGTGGAGAAAGTGGTGATTAATACCATTCTAAGGGAAAGGAAGTCTTCACACAGAGTTCTTAGCAGAGGGGTCAGTATGTGTGTAAAAGCACAGAGATGTAAAGTGCATGGCTTATTTCAGTAAAGGCAAATAAAATGGGTGGTAGAAGCTTAAGGGTCTTAGGAATGGAGAGAAATTGGGCAAAAAAGGTAGATAGGGCCCTGGAGGCCTTGTGAAGGAGTTTGGACTTTGGCCTTCAGATCATGGGAAGGCATGAGAAGTTTCTGAGGAAGTGAGAGATCTAATAAGATGGTGCGTTTTAAAAAGATAAAGATGTTCCTGTATAAACAGATACATAAGAAAAAAAACTTAATGATTTAACAACAACAACAAACAAGGCAAAGGAAAGAAACACTAGAGATTCAGTAAACTAGAGATTTTTTTTATTTTTTGGACAAATGAAGTTTAGAGTTGATGATACACTCTAATGATATCTGAGAGTCCCAAGTTTGAAAAATGGCAGGAAGCTCAGATAATTCGTTTACTGTGTTCAGTGGTGAAGGAACAGGCAGCTGGCCTTTTTTCATTTATGAAATATCAGGTTTTTAAACTTGTGCCTGTCAGCCTTGGTTTTCTTTTGCTGCAGCCTCAGGCCTCAGAGCCTCACTCTGAGATCTGTAATGTGTTTTGGATGCGTTTATCACAGCCAGATGGGCTGAGGGATCAGTTCGTTACTGCCCATTATTGCTATCAAAGGGAGTCCATCCAGAAAACAAGGCTTTGGAGCTTCGATTAGTTTGCTGACACTGCCTCGGTTTCAGGCGAGAGATGATTTGATTGGATAACTTTGTATTTTCTTTTTAAATCAACCAAAATGATACAATTGCTGTCAGGAATAGGCTTACCCATAAGTTAGGAAGGTTGCTTTCAAGATCCCAGATGACCAGGATGTCCAATCAAATGCTACTTTTTCATCTTGTTAAAATCTTTGATTTAGGGACTTTCCTGGCAGTCTAGTGGTTAGGACTCAACACTTCCACTGCTGAAAGCCCGGGTTCAATCCCTGGCTGGGGAACTAAGATCCTACAAGTCGGGCAGCATGGGCGAAAAAAAAAAAGAGAGGAAAACCTTTGATTCAGTGCATATTTATTGAGTTCTCATGTGCCAAGTCTGAGGATCACGGGGATAACTAAGATAGTGCAACCATTTTTAAAAAGCAAACAATTACGAATTACAGGAATTCAAAGAAGAGGAAATAAGCCAATAAACATATTAGAAAACGCTCAGCCTCACTGGTAATCAGGGAATGGCAAAGATTAATGCCATCCTTAAAGACCTAAACGTTGCAGGAATAGTGTTCCCTTTGTCTCTCTATTTAATTCACTGGTCTGTCCCCTACAAAAATCAGATGTACCTTGGAAGGTGACAGTGAACCCAGCAAGATCAGCCAGGTGGTCGTTCTAATGGCAGATGTGGTATCTTTCCTGGAGTACATTAATATGTTCTCCAGTACATAGTATGTAGCCACTGCTGTAGCGAGTGTTTTTCTTCTTTCCACTTGGAACAGACAGAAGTATACATTTACAGTCTTGCTCCAGGGCTAACTCTCGTGCTGTCTTACAATCTAGTCTTGAAAGACCCGCACCAACTAGGTGTCTTGCAGAATATCACACATATCTATTGTACTAAACCCAGCAGCTAATTGAAACAGATGAGCAAGAAACAGCAAGTATACTGGAAACCTTAGTGAGACACACGCATTGCAGAGAATGGGAGAAAACGCTACCAAGATTCAGGAGCCTGATGTTGTTGCTAAGTTGTGTCCGACTCTGCGACTTCCATGGTGTGCAGTGCACCGGGCTTCTCTGTCCTTCCGCATCTCCCGGTGCTTGCTCAGATTCGTGTCTGTTGAGTTGGTGATCCCATCTAACCATCTCATCCTCTGCCGCCCTCTTCTCTTTTTGCCCTCAATCTTTCCCAGTATCGGGATCTTTTCCAATGAGTCAGCTCTTCACATCAGGTGGCCAAAGTATTGGAGCTTCAGTTTCAGCATGAGTCCTTCCAATGAATATTCAGGGTTGATTTCCTTTAGGATTGACTGGTTTGATCTCCTTGCTATCCAAGGGATTCTCAAGAGTCTTGTCCAGAACCACAGTTTGAAAGCATCAATTCTTCAATGCTCAATGGTCCAACTCTCACGTCCATACATGACTACTCGAAAAAATCATAGCTTTGACTAGATGGACCTTTGTTGGCAAAATGATGTCTCTGCTTTTTAGTATGCTGTCTAGATTTGTCATAGCTTTTCTTCCAAGGAGCAAGCATCTTTTAATTCCGTGGCTGCAGTCACCATCCGCAATGACTTTGGAGCCCAAGAAAGTAAAATCTGCCACTGTTTCCACTTTGTCCCCTTCTATTTGCCATGAAGTGATGGGACCGGATGCTATGATCTTAGTTTTTTGAATGTTGAGTTTTAAGCCAGCTGTTTCACTGTCCTCTTTCACCCTCATCAAGAGACTCTTTAGTTCCTCTTCACTTTCTGCCATTAAAGTGTATCATCTGCATATCTGACATATCAGTGAAATTTTTAGGGGCCGGTCATTGGGGATTTGCCAGAGACATTCCCTCCAAAGTAAAAGACAGAAGTGTTGCATCTCCTCCTCCATTATGAAGGAAGCTCAATGCCTCTTTGGGTTTTGGAGGAAGCCTATTCCATACCTAGGAGTACATACTGTTTCCTCCCATATATCCTCCCATGTATCAGATAACACAGAGGCTGCCTGTTTGGGTTTTTTTTAATATATAATTTTATGTATTTGTATTTTGGGCTGTGTTGGGTCTTCACGGCTGCACAGGCTTTTCTCTAGTTGCAGGGAGTGGGAGCTACTCTCTAGCTGTGGTGCGTGAACTTCTCATTAAAGTGACTTCTTTTGTTCTAGGGTTCTAGGGCACATAGACTCAGTAGTTGTGGCCCCTGGGCTCTAGAGCACAGGCTTCATAGCTGCAGCTCACGGGTTTAGTGGCTCCACGGCATGTGGGATCCTCCCAGACCAGGGGTCCAGCCCAAGTCTCCTGCACTGATAGGCAGATTCTTCACCTGAGCCAGGGAAGCCCCCAAGGTTGTCTATTTAGATCAGGACCCGGAGTTTAGGTCGGAATGCAGCAGCAGGTCCAGGCTGTGAGACGAGTAGCTTTGCTGTGTGGCCCATGTGATCTGGCAGAACCCATGGTATCTGAGGCAGCTGCAGTGGGAAAAGATGCCTGTGGAGTTTATGACAAGGCCTAGTAGGAGAATCGCCATCTAGACCCCTGGGGTTGGAGCAGGGCCATGTCATCTCTAGCCAGGAATGACACACTTTTCAAAATACAGCTCCCGATTTGCTACCAGGTTAGATCGTCTGACTCTGCGTCATCAAGTTGACCACACAGCCAGGGCTGCTCATTGTGAGCTGGGTTCTATCAGATCCACCAAGTCGGAAGGTCAGACAAGGCCTGCAGTAGTTCATCGTGAGACAGATGTGGTACAGCTGGGATTGGTCACAGGACCACAGGGCAGAAGGCAGCTGCATGAACAGGTGGCCCAGGCACCTTGCCACCCGCCACCTTTGCACCAGTGTCTCTTCCTCTGCTCACTTACAGCTGCCTGGAGAGCTCCTTATATCCAGCTGAAGAAGGAAAAAAAAGCCAAAATTTGTTTATGAGTGGGTAGGCGCAGTACGTGTGAGCAAGCCAAAAATAGACTGTTGCTGCACTGCAGGCCTCACATAGGGGTGTCCTTGAAAGACAGTAAAGGAGAAAATAATTCCAGTGGGCAGGGCTTTGAATAGCACACATAGTCATCCACTCTGTGAAAAGAAAAGGGGCCCAAGGATGGAGTATTACTGGATCTCATGGGCAGCAGTGCATGGTTTGGCTGCTTGGTTGGGGATCTGGAAGGATAAGATTAGAAAACCAGGGACAAGGAGACCTGGGCTAGAGACGTATGGATGAACCTAGGGAAATGGGCACCAAGTGTGAAAGTCATTGAATTCTGTGTTAACACCAACCAGACAGAGGGAGAAGCATTAAACAGCCGTGTGTATGCAGTCAGCCTATAAGACCATCCCAGAGTTGGCAATAGGGGTGTCAGTAAACACTAACCATGATGGCATGGAGAGAGGGAATGTATGGGCCCATTAGCATGGGTTCCCACTCACCAAGACTCGTCTAGCTATTGCTGATGCTAACTGTTAGAGCTACCAGTAACAAAACCCCACTTTCAATCTTAGATATGTCTCCTTCCTTGAGAAAAATAGCCACTTGACAACTTGATTACGTTAAACCCTTTCTACCCTGGAAAGAGCTGCGATTCATCCTTCCTGAAATAGACATATATCCTAGGTATCTCTTTGTAGGGCTTCATCCTGCACAATTCTGCAAAGATTACAGGGTGTTTAAGCTACTGGCATGGCATCCAGCATGACTCTACGTCAATAGGCACATGGCCATGGAGGCAACTCATCTCTCCACACACTGCACTGTCCTTAAGATGCCAGTTTGGAACTGTCTGTAGAAGGCACGGCTGAGCCACCAGCTCAGAAACAATACTCTGTGAGGACAGGATGCCATCCTCCTAGAAGCAGTATATCAAAGACCGTTACACAGCGCTTTGTCTCCAATAGGGAGAATAAATACTTGGGTCCAGGAACCCAAGATGAAAGCAGGAGTGGTCTCCTACTTATCATCACTCCCCACAACCCTGGCATCTGCAGGGTGGGAGGTCTGGTTCTCAAAGAGGCAACGCTTCAGCTGGGGAAACATCAAGATGACTATTGAACTTTTCACCATGTCTGACACCCAGGTACTTTGAGATCCTCGTTTCCAGGGACCAGCAGGCAAGAAGCAGAGTCACCATTCTTTCAGCATAATTAACCCTGATCATCGGGAAGTGATAAGGCTGCTGTTAAGCACTGGAGAGCAGAGAGGTATATCTTTCATACCCAGCTAATCCATTTGGAAATCCCTTGGCATTCCCTTGGCAGATTGTTTAGTCGCTCAGTTGTGTCCAACTCTTTGTATGACTCCATGGACTAGCCCACCAGGCTTCATTGTCCATGGGATTTCCCAGGCAAAAATACTGGAGTGGGTAGCCATTTCCTTCTCCAGGGGATCCTTTCCCAATACTTACAGTAAATAGTGCAGGAGCCGTGGCCTGAGAAGAATCAGGTGACCGCAGGCTCTCAGGCCGGAGGGTAAGATCATGCCACCACATAGGTCACTGAGCCCAGAAGAGGTGCTAGCTGAGGGTAAGGGGAGTCTAGAACAGGTAACAGAAGAGGAAGCTGAGTATCAACTGCAGACAGTCACAGTGGTGAGGGTGGCAGTTTGTCTCACTAACTTTTCTCTGTAAGTTTCCCACAGGAAAAGGCCCACCAGAATCCTGGAAGAGATGCTCCCAGAACTTAAATGAACTGGGGCTGGATGGCACAAAGTGTGGGCTCTAGAGGGTGCTGCCCTGTGTTGCCCAGACCTTATCCCTGTGACTGGCACCCCCTTTCCCCCTCAGCTGGCAACCGCTTGCTGGGAACTCCCTCAGCTGAGGAGAGTTACCTCCCCCCAGGTCAGACCCCTCCCCCAGGGCAGGTTGATTCCCGGTTATAAAGGCTTATTTCCACTGTCCCAATTCAGCACAACTCTGAAGGACCGGAGCTTCACAGCTCTGTGGCACCAGCTGAGGTCTTACTACTCCATCCCTCAACTGATCTCTGCCTAATCTTACCCATTTCCCTCCCTCCACCCGGGAGCAACCCCTAATAAACTTCCTGTGTGCTCATCCTCATCTCAGACTCTCCTCCCTAGACCATACTCAAAAGTGATGGGAATCAAACTCTACCTCCTGGAGGAGGGTACAGTATCTACATATATTATTTGGAATTCTTCCTAAGGAAGACTTGCCCATTCCCCCCTAGTCATTATTTATTTTATGTACGTATGGACTCATACTTATTTTACACTTTGGGTTGTAATCCAATCTGGGTTTTTTTCACAGTGACTATCAACCCATGTATAAGGCAGAAAACACAAGCAACCATACTGGATGAAAAACAAGTGCTGTGACTTGTGAGATTTCTTCCTCCAAAGCACTTCACGACTGCCTTTGAATTGGGTAGTCATTGGCTTGTTGCTTCAACTAACAACTTCAGAGAAGCTACTTCAACTATCCATGATTCGATTTCTACATCCGCATAAGGGAATGTTTGATGAGATGGAGTCAGAGGTCAAGAAAGAGACAATTTTATGTGTTTATAGGTGCACAGCTATTTTGTTACCTATTAGTAGACTTGAAGTTCTTAATGGCAAGGGTTATCTTCTCTTATTTATGTTGGAAAATGAACCCAGAGCTAATAGCCTTTGAGAACATTGTGTAAACATAATTAATATTTATATCCCCTATCATAATGCCATATAGTTCTCCTTCCCAGCTCTTTTAAGTGGGATTTGGTTTTCCTCTTCTTCCTCATCTTTCTCTCCAGTGGCTGAAATCCACCCAAGCCCTGGCATCCAAGTCCCTGCCCTACAGGCGTCTGCTGGCCACTTTGGCTTCATGCTTGTGCCTCTCATCTACCTGTAACTGTGGCCACACTGATATCCTTGTCACCCAGCAAAATTGCTTCCTGACCACTTCCCTCCTCTAGCCAGGCCCTGTTATGGGTCACCGAGATGAACCAGTTAGGGGCTCACAGTCCAGTGGAAGGACTGAAGCACTGATTCACAGCAGTCTGACATGCCCGAGTAATGAAGACTGTGGGAGTATCGTGGAGTGGGGACCAACTCTGCCTATTAAGTGTCTCAGTCTGGAGACAATCAGAAAGGCTTTGCGAAGATTCTAATGTTGGAGCTGGACCTTTTTTATTTTTTGCCCTTGCCACACAGCTTTCAGAATCTTAGTTCTCTGATTAGGGATTAAACCCATACCCTCGGCAGTGAAAGTACAGAGTTCTAACTGTTGGACTGCCAGGGAATTCCCTGGAGCTGGGCTTTGATGGATGTATAGGAGTTTACCAGGTAGTGAATGGGAGAAGTGATATTCTAGGTACAAGGAAAGGTAGTGCAAGTCAGAGAAATGTCAGAGAACAGGGGACAGTGATAAGTGTCTGTGTTATTGTTTAGTCGCTGCCATATCTGACTCTTGTGACTCCATGGACTGTAGCCCTCTGTCCATGGAATTTCTCAGGCTCCTCTGTCCATGGAATTTCTCAGGCTCCTCTGTCCATGGAATTTCTCAGGCTCCTTTGTCCATGGAATTTCTCAGGCAAAAATGCTGGAGTGGATTGCCACTCCCTTCTGCAGGGGATCTTCCTGACCCAGGGACCAAGCTCAAATCTTCTGCATTGGCAGGCGGATTCTTTGCCACCGAGCCACCAGGGAAGGCCTAGTGTCTTGTGGCAGGAGGCAAAGTGCATGAAGGGGAAGAATGCCTGAAGTGGGACTGGAGAATGGGGTAGGGGCCAGACTATGAAGGGCCTGAATTCTGGGCTGGGAGTTTCTAAAGGTTTTGAGATGAGGAAATACCCAAGTAAAGTTATAGGTACTGTAGGAGGGGCTTGATACGTGGGTGGCTGTGAATCAACAGATACGGAGCACCTGTAGCACATCAGACACTGTTTCCCCCTCCACCTTAATATGCAGTCCAAGGCAGGGACTGTGTCAGGTTCAAAATCTCTCTACGTGCAGGAGTCCCACCCCTCCTGCCTAAAGCAGAGAGCTGAGGAGGCAGTAAATGTTGGATTGCTTCAGAGCCAGGAAATGAATGCTTGGCTCCTGGGAGGGTCACTTCAGAGGTCGGCAGCCCACGTGGCCACTGGGGACATGACTGGAGGCCAGCCCACCGGGGAAGGTGCCCGTAGCATTGTGCCTGAGCTGATCAAATATCAGCATTTTTAAAGGGTATTATTTTGGAGAAGCTGTGTGGCAGAGGAGAATCAAAATATTAATAATCAAACTCCCAGCTGTCATGGAGGGAGCTCCCGAGGTGTGTCAGATGCTGTGCTAGGTAAACTATACTCTGGACCTTATTCACCTTGTTACCCTCAAAGGGAACCCGATCCTTACTTCTCTCCCATCTCCAGTTGCCGGAGCCTCTTATCTGTCTTCTGGGAGCAGTCTTGTCCCTCCTGCAATGGATTCTCCACCCAGCAGCCAGTGTGACATCTAATACCACTGCAGGTCACGGCACTCAAAACCCTCCTGTGGTTCCCGTCGCACAGTCCTTCCACAGCCTACAGGGTCCCCCATGTCCTGACCTCTGCCACCGGTGGGCTCTGTCTCATCTCCTACCCCGGCTCCAGTGCTCTGGTTTCTGTCCTCAAACTCGCTGACAGTGGCCCTTCTTTGGGGGGATATGCTTCTGTTGTTCCCTCTGCCTGGCACACCTGACGGGCCAGGGTGATTCACCTTCTCAACAAGGCCTCCCCTCACCCTCTCATTAGGCCACTTTCTGACACATGAGGGCTTTTTTTCTGCATTGGATTTAACCCCATCTGAACTTACCTTAGTCACTTATTTATTTACTTGTGCTTTTGTTTTTGCCTCTCCTAACAGAGTGCACGGAGAAGGCAATGGCAGCCCACTCCAGTACTCTTGCCTGGAAAATCCCATGGACAGGGGAGCCTGGTGGGCTGCCGTCTCTGGGGTTGCATAGAGTCGGACACGACTGAAGCGACTTAGCAGCAGCAGCAACAGAATGCATGGGAGCTCCCATGCTTCATGAGAGCACCTGCAACCTTGTCTGTTTTCTCTCCTCCAGGTCCCCAGTGCCTGGCCCCCAGCAGGGCTTTGTATGTATGTGCAAGGTAAACAGGACTTCCAGGCTGGCCCACAAGGGCCCATGAAGCCCAGCCATGGGCTCCTTGCTCCCTCGGAAGAGCGCCTCCCGAGCGGAACTGACAGATGGTGTGGAGCCCAGAGCCGAGGCGCTGCTTTTATTAGTGAGTTGCTTTAGCTCGGAATAGGATTAACATAAATATCATCCCAGGCAAGTGGATAAGGCAAAGCTCTGTTAGTTACATCAGATTTTGTTTCCCTGCCACATCCAGAACAGTCCTTTTCCAGGGTAAGTACAATTCATGGCTGAAGGTGCTGCTCAGAGAAGTCAAGTGGGGTGGGCATGGGGGTCCACACAGAATCCTTCTCAGTCCCCTCCTCACTCAGTCCCCTGTCCACACTGACCTCCAGAGTGACCTCTCATGCCTAAAATCCAACCCTACTACACCTGGCAGAAACCTTTTACTGGCTCCCGCTGTGTCCGGATGAAGGACAAAAGCCTTACAATGATGAAGATGAAGATGTGTTGATGGGAGGTACCACATAATTCTCTCAAAATCCTCCCAATGGCCCTGCAAGGCAGACCACTCTCACCATCCTCATTTGTCAATTGAAAATCTGATGGCTCAGAGAGGTTCCATGACTTGCTCAAGGTTACTCTGCCAGTGAATGACAGAGACAGGCGCCAAGCCCAGGCCTATGGACCAATGGTTTGATGTACGTTCAAGGCCAGCCTCCTACTCCAATGAGGCTGCCATGATCCTCCAGGTGCCCAGGTGTCAGCCTAACCTTTCTTAACAAGAAGCCCAGTCAAAGGCTAGTATTTGCCCCTGAAACTCCATGAAACTCTAGGTAAGAAGCACCCCTTGTTTTAGCATCCTCCTTCTCAGCTCCATCAAGTGTTTCATCTTTGCAGGAGGGTGTCATTTTCCACAAAGAGTTCATAATAACTATACTAATATGTATAATAACTATAAGGCTAAGAGTTATGGGGTGTTATACGTCAAGACTGCCAAGTATTTTATATGCATTATCTCACTTTTTGAAATTCTATTAATATATCTGAAAAGGAACCCTCTACACATGATTAAAACAAAACAAGAGATTACAAAAAGGTGTATGGTAAGCAGTAAGCCTTCCTCCCTCTTCTGCATCCCTGCCTCCCACTTCCCCTCCCAGAGGCTACCCTGTACCACCCAGTTCCTTGGCTGTCCCGAGAGCCTATGAATGACTATCTCATTTAATCCTCTCAACATCGTTGGAAGTAGATGTTATTATTCTTATATCCCATATCAGGAAACAAGTTCAGAGACAGGAAGTCACTTAACCTCACACAGCTTCAAGTGGCAGAGCTGGGATTTCTCCCCAGATGGACTGCCTCTAACCCTGTGCAACTTCAACCCCAGGCCTCTCTGCCTCCGCTAGGAAGAAAACCGGGCAGCTGAGCTGAGAACCGCCCACTGGGCAGTCCGCTGGGTGGCCTCTCTGACAGGTTTTGCCTCACTTATCAGTCTTGCAGCAAAGAATTCAGATTTGGACCTCAGTAAAATGACAAGTTATGACCTGTCAGACCTTCGAGGTTATTGACCAGTGCTAGAGACCTCAAATACCTCTAGTCTTCAGTTCTTGCTGTTTCTTGCCTCCTGGTACCTTCGTGCCCTTGCTTTGCCCTCTGGCTCTGACAAGCTGACAGTATAAAGAAGGTCACATGAGACCCTGAAAGGACACAGCTGTGCACCTGGAACCCCAAACTTGTGCTCAGCTCTGCCCCTGGCCTGTAGGGCTCAGCAGGGGCGGGGATCACCTCATCTTTCTGCACCTCGGTGTCTTCACTTGTAAGTTGAATAAAAGTGAAGTCGCTCAGTCATATCCAACTCTTTGCCACCCCATGGACTGTAGCCCACCAGCCTCCTCCATCCATGGGATTTTCAGGCAAGAATACTGGAGTGGTTTGCCATTTCCTTCTCCAGGGCATCTTCCCAACGCAGGGATTAAACCCGGGTCTCCTGCACTGCAGGCACTGAGCCACCAGGGAAGCCCAAGATGAATAATTACATCTAACTTAAAAGGTTTGAGGACCCTCAACTGAGGTGATAAAAGCCACATGGCAGTAGCAAGGCCTCATGCAAATGCTATTCCTTTTAATAACAATAAAAGTTGGAGGCAATCTGGTAGTCTCTAGATGAAAACAGCTGGCTACTCTCACAACCGCTGTCTGCTCAGTTCTTTCCATGCCTCCCACCAACCTGCATCTGTCAGATCTACTACAATTTAAACAGTCGTTTTTGTCTCTTGTCTTATTAGTCCTCGCCAGGGCCCTGAGAGGCGGAATGCAGCAGGAACGACCACCCCCAGTCTTTGTTGTTGCTGTTCAGTCGCTAAGTTGTGTCTGACTCTTCGTGACCCCATGGACCACAGCATTCCAGGTTCCTCTGTCTTGCAGTATCCCAGAGTTTGCTCAAATTCATGTCTACTGAGTCGGTGATGCTATCTAAGTATCTCATCCTCTGTCACTCCCTTCTCCTTTTGCCTTCAATCTTTCTCAGCATCAGGGTGTTTTGCAAAGAATCAGCTCTTCACATCAGGCGGCTAAAGTATTGGAGTTTCAGTTTCAGCAGGAGTCTTTCCAATGAATATTCAGGGTTGATTTCCTTTAGGATTGACTAGTTTGATCTCCTTGCTATACAAGGGACTCTCAAGAGTCTTCTTCAGAACCACAGTTCAAAAGCATCAGTTCTTCAACTCTCAGCCTTCTTTATGCTCCAACTCTCACATCAGTACATGACTATTGGAAAAAAGCATAGCTTTGACTAGATGGACCTTTGCCGGCAAAATGATGTCTCTGCTTTTTAATATGCTGTCTGGGTTTGTCATAGCTTTCCTTTTCAAGAAGCAAGCATCTTTTAATTTCATGGCTGCAGTCACCATCCGCAGTGATTTTGGAGCCTAAGAAAAGAAAATATGTTATTGCTTTCACCTTTTCCCCTTTTATTTGCCATGAAGTGATTGGGACCAAATGCCATGGTCTTAGTTTTGGAAAACCAAGGTTCCAAGAGGGGCAGTGCCTTGCCTGAGGTCACAGAATTAGTGAGAGGTGGGTCCTCATACCTGGTTGTGTCAATGCTCTGCCCTCTCCCACAGGAGAGAGCCCGTGTTCCTTAGCTTGGCCCCTGAGCTCACTGGGATCAGGCCCCCGCTTCCTATGTTCATCTCTCAGCACACCCCATTATCTACGGAGTGTATCGTCATTCCTCAAATGGCAATGGCCGTTCTCAGCCCCTTGTCTTTCACCCGGTGCTCCCACCGCCAGACGACCTGGTGGGCTCCTGCCATCCTTCTTAATTCCTTCTACAGTCCCCGTGATCGGTGCCTGCCAGTCTGTTTGCACTGTTGTTGTCATGACTGTGCTGTGGACCACTTTGCACTGTGCCCCAGGGCCCCGTCTCTGGAGCCAAACTACCTGCGTTGAAATCCTGGCTCAGCCACCAACTAGCTGAGTGATGCTAGATGAGTTACTTAACATCTCTGTGCTGTATCTTCTCAACTGTCTCCTGAGGGTTCCTTCTGGCACTGTTGTGAGAAGTAAATAATACATGAAGAACAATAAGCACAGGGCTGACACAGAATTCTCACTCAATATTAGTTCTCATTGTTATCATCTTTTATGGGTATTCAGTAATACCTCCTCTCTCCCAGCCCCTGTGCTGAGCACACCAAGCTGACTGAGACGCACTATCTGGCTGCAGAATCCAGGGGAAGAAAGAGACATGTAGACACTCCATGACAAAGCATTCATTCTAATCGGGTCGCTGTTTGCCTTAAACCACCCTCTGCCCATGTTCAAGGGCTCCGAGGAGCAAACAGCATTCTGTAGCCACTCCCTCCCGGCCATGGGTGGCCTGGGTCCTGGGGCCCCACAGCCTGTGGACTGTCTAATCCACAGGGAACGGTTTTGTCGGCTCCCTTTCTCTCCATGTTAACCCCAGAGACAGGAAAGAGCCAGCCGCAGTACAATTTATCTCCCAGGGGCTGCTTCCTCAGCTGAGATTTACGATTGTGCTTGTCACTGTGACCCTGCAGGCTCAATTACAGATCTGCTTCTAGGCTAGACAGGGGGGCAGGAACCTGCCTAGATTTGCCGAACAGCCCCAGGGGAGAGCCACTGGCCCTGTCAAGTCTGGGACCTCAGAGAGCTTGGGGCTCACCCAGGTGCTCCGCTTGTCACCTGTGAAGAAACTGAGGCCAGAAATGAGGGTTTACTCCGAGCTGTGCTTGGGAAAATAGGCCCAGTGTGAAGTGGAATGTAGCCTCCTGAATACCATCAAGGGAGCTTATTTTACTGTACATGAGTGTATTACTTCATTTTACTCAAATAGCTTTCTTCTGTTTAATAACATGAGTTTAATTTCTGTTGCTTCTTTTTACTTTTTTAAAAAATATTTATTTACTTATTTGACTGCATTAAGTCTTAGTTGCGGTGTTCGGGTTTCTCTCTTGTTGTGATATGCAAGCACCAGAGCATGAAGGCTTATTAGTTGGCAGCGCTCAGACTTAGTTGCAAGGCGGTATGTGGAATCTTAATTCCCTGACCAGGGATCGAACCCACATCCACTGTATTGGAAGGTGGATTCTTAAGCTCTGCACTGCCAGGGAAATCCCTAGCTTTCTTTTTATATAATTAAAATATTTACTATGGAGCCATGCTTTGAAACCTAAACCTAAAGCAAAACATCTCTATGCTTCCATAAACAAAGGCATAGTCTGTCTACACAAACACATTAAGAATGTATTGGACGCAGCCTAAACACTGCTCAAGTTTAATGACCTGTGATTACAAAATGGAGTCCAATTTTTGTCCAAAGGACGATGATCCTGAGCCTCACTCTGCATACGTGGGAGTTTCTCTCTCTCAAAGGGCCCCCCAGGTGTTGCTAGGAATCCTCAAGAGTAGCCACAAGCCAGCCTGTCGATGGCAGCCCCCATATTTGCCTGTTCTTCCTCTCCAGCTTCGGACTCCATCTTCATCAGTATCCTCAGCCAGTGACACCCTTGGAAGGAGTCGACTGCCACCACTGTTCACGGTGCTGTCATGGGGACAGTGTCAGGGCTTAAAAGTGCCCCACACTGCCTTTGCTCTGCGTGTAATAAGCACTGGGGCCAGGCCCCTGGGTTCAGGTTCCTTGACACCCAGTCCTATCGAGTGCAAGGAGTGGACCCCCTTGTGGACTGAAAGCTTGTCAACCTAGGGGTCCTGGGTCAGGCCACCTCCCCTCTGAACCTGAGGCATCTCAACAGAGACATAGAGGTGATAATGTCCCCTTGGAAGGCTTGTTGGGAGGATTACATGAGGTCTATATACATGAAGGCTGGCACATATCAGGCATTCAATAAATGGCAGTTACTGTTATTATTGCTTCCCTGATAGCTCAGTTGATAAAGAATTTACCTGCAATGGAGGAGAGCCTGGTTCAATTCCTGGGTCGGGAAGATCTGCTGGAGAAGGGATAGGCTACTCACTACAGTATTCCTGGGCTTCCCTTGAGGCTCAGCTGGTAAAGAATCTACCTGTAATGCTGGAGACCTGGGTGTGATCCCTGGGTTGGGAAGATCCCCTGGAGAAGGGAAAGGCTACCCACTCCAGTATTCTGACCTGGAAAATTCCATGGACTTTAGAGTCCATGGGGTCACAAAGAGGCCTTTGCCGGAGAGGAGCTCGGGGCAGAGAGGTGAGCTGCAAGGTCCCGTCTGGTCAGCCTAGGCTCTGGTCAGGAAGCCAAAATCTGACTGATTTGGCTGAGTCCCTTCCCTCTCAGGAATTTGAGTGGCCACTCCTGGAGAATCTGCAATGACAACTATACATCCTTACTAGCTGCACCCCCTCCCATGTCTCTGTTGAGATGCCTCAGGTTCAGAGGGGAGGTGGCCTGACCCAGGACTCCTAGTTGACAAGCTTTCAGTCCACAAGGGGGTCCACTCCTTGCATTCGATAGGACTGGGTGCAGAGTCAGACACGACTGAGCGACTTTCACTGTTATTATTGCACTGTCTGTGGCTGGGTTTCCCCAGGAACAGTCCCTAAAAAAGGATTTCAGACAAGAGGGAGCACCTGCAGGCATATTGGAAGGTGAGACAAGGAAAGGAAAGAAGTGGAGGATGTTATCAAATTTTTTTTTTAATTTTTTTGTTTTAATTTATTTATTTTTGGTTGTGTGGGTCTTCGTTGCCGTGAAGGCTTTTCTCCAGTTGTGGAGAGTGGAGGCTACTCTCTAGTTGCGGTAAGCAGGCTTCTCACATGGTGGCTTCTCTTGTTGCAGAGCACGGGCTCTCGGGTTTCAGTAGCTGTGGCACGCAAGCTCCGTAGTTGCAACTCCTGGACTCTACAGTGCAGACGCAATAGCTGTGGCACGTGGGCTTAGTTGCCCTGCAGCATGTGGGATCTTCCCAGATCAGGGATTGAACCCCTGTCTCTTGCATTGGTAGGTGGATTCTTTACCACTGAGCCACCCAGGAAGGCCCTCAAATAAGTTTCTGATAGCCAAGGATTCCACCAAGGAATTCTGGATGATGACATAGAATGTGCCTCAAAGTTGTCCCAGTCAAGGGGTGAGGGAGCTGGAGAGTGTCTCAGCCCCTCATTGGCTGGGATCTGCCGTGCTGTGCTGTGTTCACATTGGTTTTGGTATGGCAGTTTGAAGCCCTAGAATGTCAGGGCATGAGGTGGTCAAGTGGATCCATGGTAGAGATGAGAAGCAGCCCTGGAGAAGAGAAGCTCCAGCCCAAGGTCACTTAGTGAAGCAGAGAGAAGCCAGATCCAAAGCCCTGGGTGTCTAGATCTCCCACCACCTATGTGGGCATCTCCTCTGAGCTAGCAGGGAGTTGTGTGTGTTGGGGGGGGCGTGTCCTGGGAGCCATCTGGATGCAAGGCCAGCCCTCCCTCTAACTTTTAGTGCTCCTGGGGTCTCTCAGCCTCTCCCAGATACCTTTCCTCTTCCCATCTGATGTGCCTGGGGCTTATGAAAAACCTCAGCTTTAGAGAAAGGAGAAGAAAACTGTTATGGAACCCTGGAAATGCTGGTTGAGCAGCCAGAAGCTTTTGTTTCTCCCTTCTCCACCTACATACTTCTGAGGGCCACTTATAGACAGGGGACCCCAGGGACTTCCCTGGTGGGCCAGTGGTTAAGAATTCATCTTGCAATGCAGGGGATGTGGGTTTGCTGTCTGGTCAGGCATCTAAGATACCACATGCTGCAAAGCAACTAAACCCTCACCACCACAACTACAGAGTCCTTGCCCAGCAACACAGATTCTCCATGCCACAAAGACCCAATACAGCCAAATATTAAAAAAAAAAAAAAAGGGACTCATTAGTGTTCCCTCAGATAAGCCCTTCCCTACGCAGAGCCAAGGGACCTGCGATGTGAGGAGGTCCTACGGAGGCTCTGGGAGGTGGGGTTACAGCTAGTGAGGATGTATAGCAGTCACTGCAGATTCTCCAGGAGCAGCCTTTCAAATGCCTGAGAGGGAAGGGACTCAGCCAAGTCACACAGTCAGATCCTGGCTTCCTGACCAGAGCCTAGGCTGACCAGACGGGACCTTGCAGCTCACCCTCTCTGCTCCAAGCTCCTCTCCTGCAAGGCCTCTCGGGATTGTCCCTACTCTGCACCACTGCAAATCTGTGTCACTTGCCTGGGTTATCAGTGCTTTCCTCCTTCCCAGATAGAAGTCAAGGTCATTGGTTCTTACCCAGAATAATGTCTGCAACATCGGCACTGCGGACCATTTCATCCTTGAATTCCTCTCAATTTTTCCAACATCACAGTCTTCTGGTTTCTCCTCTTAGGTCTCTCAGGCCTCTGTGGATTGTTTCATTTGTTCACCGAGGATTTATGTTGCTACTTGTTTGTGTTAATCATTGCACTTGGGCCTGGTTACTCAATGGTGAGCAAGATGGTCAGGATGAGCAGGAACTGCCTTCCGGAACCCTCGGGGTCCTGTTCTGAGCCTCCTCCCACCTGCCACCTCTCTACTCCCTCCTGATAATCTCAGCTACAAACTGATGACTGTCAAACCCCCCTCTTCTGCCCAGACTCTTTCTTGAGTTCCAGATCCACATAGATCCACATCTCTAACCCCTTGGAGGGCATTTGCATCTGATGGTCTACAAGCAACTCAAATTTGCAAGGTCCAAACCAAGCTCATGATCTTCTCCCAAAACTTATCTTCCCCTATAGCTTGTCTCAAGAGCAATGAACTCGGGAGACATTTTTCACTCCTCCCTCTAGCACTTACAACACCTGCCTTCTAAATCAGTGCAGCCCTTCTGTCTTCCCATGTCAGTGACCTATGCTTGCATCCATCTTCCTCATCCAGACTTGTCCCCTCCAAACAACTGCATGGACTCAGCTAGAGGGATCAAAAGTAAACCCAAACAGCCCAAAGGTTCATCAACAGATAAACAATTTGTAGTACGTACAGTTGGCCCTCTATATCCACAGGTTCTACATCTACGGATTCAACCAACTGTGGATCCAGAATATTCAGGAAAATATTGCAGAAAGTTCCAAAACACAAAACTTGAATTTGGCAAGGGCTGGCAACAATTTACACGGTACTCACATTGTATTAACAACTATGTACTTTGTATTAGATATTGTAAATAATCTAGAAATGATTTAAAGTATACTGGAAAATGTGCCATTTTATACCATGTAAGGGACTTGAGCATCTGTGTATTTTGATACCCACAGGGGTCCTGGAACAGTCCCCACAGATACCAAAGGACAACTGTACATACGGTGAGATTTATTCATCCATATAAAGGAATGAGGGCTTTCCTGGTGGCTCAGGCAGTAAAAAAAAAATCTGCCAGCAATGCGAGAGCCCTGGGTTTGATCCCTGGGTTGGGAAGATCCCCTGGAAAAGGAAATGGCTACCCACTCCAGCATTCTTGCCTGGAGAATCCACCTGGACAGCGGAGCCCAGCAGGCTACTGTCCATGGGGTCACAAAGAATTGGACATGACTGAGTGACTTAGCACAGCACAGCATGTAAAGGAATGAGGTGCTGATAGACGGCAATGCAGATGAACCTCAGAACTACTAAGTAAGGGGAAAGAAACCAGACGTAGAAGGTTTCATATCATATGGTTCTATAAATGAAATGTCCAGAATAGAAAAGTCCATAAAGACAGAAAGCAGAGTGATTGTTGCCAGAGGCTGAGAGGAGGAAGAATGGGAAGAAACTGCTTAACAGGTAAGGGATTTTACTTTGGAGTCATGAAAATGTCTTGGAATTGGTTGTTGGCTGAACAACATTATGAATGTACTTAATGCCACAGAACTGTTTGCTTTAAAATGGTTAATTTTATGTTATCTGAATTTCATCTCAGTAAATTATTTTTTAAAATACCTTCTTACACTCATTAAGATGGCTAATATCAAAAAAGCAAAATAACAAGTATTGGCAAGAAAATAAACTGGAACCTTGTGCATTGTCAGTGGGGGTGTAAGACAGCACAGCTGCTGTGGAAAACAGTATGGTGGTCTCTCAAAAAATTAAAACTTGCATCACCTTATAACCCAGCAAGTTTACATCTGGGCATACAGCCAAAAGAATCGGAAGCAGGGTCTCCAAGAGAGATTTGCACACCCACGTTCAAAGCAGCATGATTCACAATAGCCAAAAGGTAGGAACAACCCACGTGTTCATAGAAGGGTGAATAAATAAACAAAGTGTGGCAGATACTGAATAATAGAATATTATTCGACCTTAAAGAAAGATGGAAATTCTACATATGCTACATGGGGGAGCCTTGAAGAGATTGATTGAAATAAGCAAACACTGTATGATTCCATGTATATGAGGTACTTAGAGTGGTCAAAACCATACAGACAAGAAGCAGAATGGTAGTTGCCAGGAGCTGGTGGGGAGGGGAGAATGGGGAGGTCTTGTTGAATGGGTAGAGTTTCAGATTTAAAAGATGAAAGGAGAGAGGGCAATGGATGGTGGTGCTGGCTACACAACAGTGTCAATGTATTCATTTATTTATTTTTTAATCTGAGGATAGTTGCTTTACAACATTGTGTTAGTTTCTGCTATACAACAATGTGAATCAGCTGTGTGTGTATATCCCCTCCATCTTGAACCTCCTTCCTACCCTAACCCTCCATTCCAGGCCTCTAGGTCATCAGCGAGCACAGAGCTGAGCTCCCTGTGGATACTTTAAAAAATGCTTTATTTTTGTAGGCTTTGAAAATTATTTATTTGGCTGCACAAGGTCTTAGTTGCGGTACGAAAACTCTTAGTTGTGGCATGTGGGATCTAGTTCCCTGACCAAGAATCGAACCCCAGGACCCTGCCCTGGGAGCACGGAGTCTCAGCCACTGGACCACCACAGAAAGTCCTCAGTGATGTGAATGTATTTAATACCACTGAACTGCACACTTAAAAATGACTAAGATGATTAGTTTTATGTTATGTGTATTTTACCACAATAAAAAAAAATTTTTAAGTAAATCTGACCTTGTCAGTATCTTTTGAATTCCCTGAAAAGGCCCCATTGTTCTTACGATTAAGTTCCAGCTCCACAGTCTGGTACCCAAGGCCGTCTATAATCTGGCTCCCTACCCACTTCCCAGGCCTCATGTCCTGCTCCTCCCCACATACATTCTTTATTCCACACACTAGTTACAGTTTGTCACACCAGCCAGCCATTCTCTCTAATGCTCTGGGCCCCCTGCATACACTATTCCTTCTGCCTGGACACTTTCTCCCACTTCTCTAGGCTCACACTTCATCCTTTAAACCATGCTGAGGAGTCTTTTCTCTAAGAAGCCTTTTTTCCCCCTCCCCCATCCCTGTCCCAGGGCTTCTGGGCCCCCTCCATCATATGACACTCATGTCACAGTATCATCCATTTATGTGTCTGTCTTCCCCTGCCTCCCGGACTTTGTGCTGCAGGCAGATCTTTACGAGGTTCTATGCATCTCTGTGTATGAGTCAGCAGAGAAGAAAGGAGGAACATTAGCGTGGAGATGACTGAGGTGGTAAGCTCTCAGCCTAGGTATGTGAGTCAGACAAGAACACAAGAAGTAGGGATGAAGGGCAGTGACACTGAGCCCTGGAAGCTTCTTGGAGGCATGGGCATTTGAGAAGGCAGAATTTCTACAGAGATGGAGGCCTCCAAGGAGCATGGATAAAAGCATGGAGATGGGAACCTGCTTGGCATGGACAAGGAGCGGAGAACAGCCAGTCATATTAGGGCAGTGATTCCTCATAAAACTGTCAGAGCCGCAGAGCCTTACAAATGAAGTTTTGTGAGGACCCAACACACAAGACATACAAGTAGATATGGTCTGGTTGAAGTAGACTTGAGTGGTCTCAAAGCCCAGTTCTGTCCAAACCACAGCACATCATCTTCTTGGCCACCACACACATCACCCCCATCGTCACACACACCATGTTACCTCAGCCGTTACACATACCACCCTCACTAGCACACACACCGTTACCTCAGCCACCACACACACCATTACCTCAACCACCACACACACCATTACCTCAACCACCACACACATCATCCCCACCACCATACACACCATTACTTCAACCACCACATACATCATCCAACCAACACACACACCATTATCTCAACCACCCCACACACCATCCTCACCACCATACACATCACCCCCACCACTACACACACCATCCCCACCACCATACACACCATTACTTCAACCACCACACACACCATCCTCACCACCACACACACCATCCCCACCACCACACACACCATTATCTCAACCACCACACACACCATCCCCATCCCCACCATGACACACACCACTACCTCAACCACCATACACAACATCCCCACCACCACACACAACATCCTCACCAGCACACACACCATCCCCACCACCACACACACCATTACCTCAACCACCACACACACCATCCCCATCCCCACCATGACACACACCACTACCTCAACCACCATACACAACATCCCCACCACCACACACAACATCCTCACCAGCACACACACCATTACCTCAACCACCACACACATCGTCTTCACCACCACACACATCACCCCCACCACACACCATCATCACAACTATCACATACACAAATACCACCATACACACAGCATTCACACACACACACACACACACACACACACATCCCATTACACACATAGCATCTTTCTCTACAGAACATAGTCAGAAAACCAGCAGCACAGTGGGTAGAGCAATGGATACAAGTATCACTCTGAGAACGATGACAGCTGGTCATCAGGGCCCTGTGGGCAAGGTTGTGGAGCTCCAACTTCATCCTGGGTACAATGAGGAGCATTGGAGGGGCCTGAGCAGGAAGATCCCCAGGTGAAATAGAGGGGCCTCCAGTCAGGGCCCAGACAGACCCTGAAGGACAGAAAGGGGACCAACGCCATCCCTCCTGTGCAGGGTAGGTAAGGAGTGTCCCCAGACCAGCATGGCAAGAATTCTCAGGACATAGAAACTGGAACCAAGTCCAAACCAACATTCTTACTCATTTTTGAGCCATGCCCAGACTCCATGGTCTCTCCAGGTTCTAGATGAACTCAGGGCAATGGCTGGAGGCAGGGAGGCCAGGAGAGGTTGCCAATGACAGCGTAGTGGCAGTGGGGATGAGAGAGACAGGAACACACTGGAGAGACGGGGACACGCGCAATTGACTGGCTGGATGTGGGAGGTGAGGGAGGGGAAGGGATCAAAGAGGAGCCCAGGTATCTGTCAGAGTGGCTCACTGAGAGAGTAGCACAGGAGGGGAGGAGGCTCAGGGAACATGATGACTCCCCTGGAGGCTTGTGTGGCAGTCGTGCTGTGGGGCAGCGTGGAGCTGTCATCTAGAGCAGAGGATGAGGACTGAACCTAGGAGAGAGGCCTGGATGGAGACCCAGACTGGGAGTCACCAAATACCACAGAGATGGTAACAAAACTCCCAGGACAGACAAGACTGCCCAAGAGCCTGCTGGGTGAGGGCACAGAAGCCTCCTTAGATCCTTCACACTAAGCTAGTGGAGATTGTCTCCACTGCGCTGGATGTTGCCCCTTTGACACACTCACCCATCTAGGGGACTGACAAGTCCAATTTGCCCAAGGCTTCCCTGATTTTAGGACTGAAAGTCTCATGTCCTGGGGAGCCCCTCGGTCCTGGCAAGCCAAGGCAAGCTGGGACAACTGATCACCTCTCACACATACCAGTTTTAAGGATTTGGTCAGTGTCTGTCTTTCTCAGCAACGGTAATAGGACTTAAGATTAAAAGCAAGGTGAAGGGTGCCAGGAGGATTCAGGGCCATGTCTGGGATGTTGGAGAAAACCTTCCAGGAGGCGTTTAAATCCTTTTTTCTACTGGGAAATTGGCACAACCAGGATGCAGTTGCTCAGGCTGGCTCCTTGGTGGTTTGACCTGCCAGATCCCTCAGACCATGTTTCCCTGTCACATTCCATCCTCCCCAGGGAGGTCATCAGCTTCCCTGGGATGCCGCAGAGCCCACCTTGCAGCCCCACAAGGTGGCGCTGTGCCCAACGCCAACCCAGACCTCTGCCAGGTGGATGGGCAGAGTGGCCTCCAAAGCATCTGTCCAACCCTCTGGGCTGGCTCCCCTACCCGCCTCAGGCCTCAGGTCCTTAGGAACTCTCTGGTGGAGGAAGACACCCACAGTGCACACAAGGGCTCTCTCTCACCAGGCATGTACACACTCTCCTGCCCACACAGGCCCCCCAAAACCCCAAACCAGACATTTCTGGGGGAACAGGCTCAGTAGAACCAGGAGGGACCTCAGGGATCACCACTCCCAGTCCCTTCCAGAGTACACACACATGCACACACATGCATAGGAGCACCCCTTTACGTGAGCACATGCACGTAGCCACCTTCTGCAGTCAAACACCCCTCCCTTTGCTTTCCTCTCAACCTCCCTTTCTCCACGACCCCCTCACAGCCCTTTGGTGGGGATCAAAGGAGACACTGGAAGAGACGGGCTTTCACAGAGCCAAGCAGGCCGGGCACACGTGAGAGTGCAGTGGGCGTAATGTTAGACGCACATGTATGTTTCCAAACGCACCCACACATGCAGCCACACACAGCCCCTCACACCTGTGCCCCCAACCGCACTCACTGGAGCTCCTGTGCGGCTGCGCACGTGAAAGCCAGTGCAGGGACGCACGCACACCAAGGCACCTGCTATTCAGAACTGCAGGCCTGGTCTGGACACCCCACACCCAGCGGGCCCCTTCCTTCCAGGTTCCCTTCACTTTGAGATGGAGCCGGCAAAGAGGACAGGTGTCCAGGCAGGGTTTCCCCAAAACTTCAGACTAGCCCCTAACCAGCCTCGATCTCAGCTCTGGATGGACAGGTGCTCTTGTGACCTGGCTCCACAGCTAGCCCTAGTTCCAGCTCCTCTCCACTGGCTGCGTGGCCTCAAGCCAGGCCTTCCCCTCTCTGGTCCCCACTCTGCTCCTTGAGGCTGGATTGTCCTCTGTCAGACCTCAAAGAGGCTTGGGGGTCCCAGTGAGAAACTTGGGCAGTGAGGGACACGCTGGTCTCGAGGGTCCCACCCACATAAATTGGAACTCCCTTTCCGCCTCTGACTCTGGGTGACCATGGGCATCCTGAGGAACCTTTCCAGGAGTGACGCAGTTAGTAAGGAGTCTGGCACAGGGCCTGCTACACCACAGGCAGACCAGAAGTCTTTACTTCCTTCATGACAGGGAACCAACATTTTGTGTTGGGGATTGTATGGACAGGGTCAGTTGTAAAGAAAGCGTTTCCACAACCCTGACACAGCTGGAGGTGCCTAAGGACAGGGAGCTGCAACAGAGGGGAAGGGAGTGAGAGGCTCAGAGTCCCCCTGACTCCTTCCCAGCCGCCTTCCCTCGGCCTGGCACCAGCCCTGCCAGGCATAAGTGAACCCAGGGAGGAGTGGGTGCCCAAGAGCACGGGCCTGTGGCCTGGATATTCATGCTGTGTGCATACGTGTGTGTGCATACATGTGTGTGTACGTGTGTGTGCAGGAGGACATCGCTCCAGTGCCTGAGAAAGTAAAAGTGTTAGTCACTCAGTTGTGTCAGACTCTTTGTGACCCCCTGGACTGTAGCCCACCACGCCCCTCTATTCATGGACTTCTCCAAGCAAGAATGCTGGAGAGGGTAGCCATTCCCTTCTCCAGGGGATCTTCCCAACCCAGGAATCAAACCTGGGTCTCCTGCATTACAGGCAGATTCTTTACCATCTGAGCCACCAGGGAACATGGGCAGACTCTCCCAGATGAGCCTGTGGCTTAGGTTTGAAGTCCAGAGACACTTCTGGGCTTTGTGATTTTGCTCCGGTTACTTCACCTCTCTGTGCCTCTGGCTCCTCACGTATAAAACAGATTATAAGAATAATAAAATTTCAAAGCTAGCACAGGCAATGGATTAAAGAGAGGATACATGTAGAAAGCAGTTAGCCAAGCACCTGGTAGCACACAGTTGATATTCAAAACACTGTTGGCTGCTATTTCATATGCAATCAGCACTGTGGGCTCATTCATTTATTCATTTTTATTCATTCACTGACTATATCTCTTTGCCAGCCCAGGCTTGTGCTAGAGGACAAGGACACAGAGATGAACTGGATAGGGTCCTTGACCTCCAGAAGCTTCCAGAATGATGGAGGAGACAGATCTGAACGCTGACAACGACAGCAAGGCAGATGTTGACAGAGGCAGCTGGGAGACAGAGGAAGGGAGAAAAGGGCCCCTGGGACGGAGGAGAGCCTCCTTCTTGGCCCCACACACCCTGTACACCAGCCCTCTTGGAATACTCCCTGTTTGTGACCATCCTCCTGGTTTCCTACCTCCAGGCCTTTGCCCACGCTGCTCCCTCTGCCCAGAAAGCCCTCCTCCCATTCTGCCTGGTGACTGCGGTGCATCTTTGAAGGACCTAGCCCCAGTGGCACCTCTTCTGTTCCACCCAGACCAAAGGGCTCCTGGCTTTACCCACCACACTCATCAGGATCGAGCCGCCTGGTTGGTGTGGGGTCAGCACGCACAGCCTCCTGCAGTTGCTTGTTTCTAACCTTAGCCCCATCAGTAACTCTCAGGGTGATCTTGAGCACATCACTTTACTTCTCAGGCCTCAGGTTCCCCCTCTGCAAAATGGGCAACACCTCCTTCTCAGGACAGGTGTGAGGATCAAAGAACAGAATGTTTGGGGAAAGCAGTTTGCAAACTGTAAAATGCTGGGCACTCATCCAGAGGAGTTTTTATATTCAAACAGCTTCCTTCCCTCTCCTGGGTGCGAGCCAAAAGGTGTGTACACCCCACAGGCTTGGGCTGTGAATACCTGGAGCTCAGGTGTGGGGCAGTTTCTGTTTGGGGTTTGTTTGTGTTTGAATTCAAAGACAGGGAAACTCCCTCATCCAGGTGATGCGAGTGGGGCCTTGTCAACAGAGTGGCCAGGGGAATCCCAGGGGTTGGGGTCCCTGATGGCTACCCATGGTGATCAGGTAGAAACTCACCCCCCAGGAAGGAGGAAGGGCCATGAGACTGTACTGCAAGGACAGGGTGTCCCTTGGAGTCAGGCAACTTGGGTGTGATTCCTGCTCTCCTGGGTGACCGTAGGCCAATAGCCTTCTGTCCGGGCGTCAGCTATAAAGCCAGTGCACAGGATTTATGATTTGGGGAGCCTGACGTGGGCATCCCAGATCCCCCAGGACTTGGCCCTGCTGTGTGGGAAGTATCTCAACAGCCAGGCTTTGTCCCCACCTGCGCTTCTGGCCTGTCACCTCCACCTCCACTCCCACCTGGTGGACTTGGGGATCCCCAGTCTTTAATCTCTAGCCATGTCCTGCCTGAAGAGCCCTTCCTCCCCTCCCTCTCTCTCCCTTCGCCTGTTCAGTGCCTCCGCATTCCCCAGAGCCCCACCCAGGCGCCACCACCCCCAGGGGACCCTCCCTGCTTCCAGGCAGTGCTGAGGCTCCTCTGCTGGTCCTAGTGCTCACCCGCCTTGTGTCACTGTTGGTTTAGGAGCAGGCTACCCACGCCATTCATATCGCCTTGTTTCCCTAACACCTATAAGTTCAGGATCAGGTACTCAAAGGCATGAATGAATATCCCTGAAGGGGATATTCTTGGCACAAACATCAGCAAGACCATCTGGGAGATTCCATGTGGTTTTGATTTTGTGGAAAGAGCCCTAGAAAGAGCTGAATTCAAGTTCCCTCTCAACCGCTTACTAGCAGGTGGTCTTTGGTAAACTCCTCAGCCTGGCTGAGCCTCAGCTTCCTCATATGTAAAGTGGGGTGGTGGTGCAGATTAGAGTGGGTGGGGCACCTGCATGCCTGGGGACTCAGTGAGCGGGAGCAGTTACTGTTATATCTCCATTTCTGCAGCAAGACCAAAAGAGATGGTGTCCAGGCTCTTTGCAGCGTAGCCCCCAGAGCTGGCCAGGCATGCTCAGTGTAGCCCAGGTGAAGCCAGGGTGCTGAGATGGCCGGAGCAGCCTTCCTAGAGCCTGGGTGGGCTTGGAGGAAGCCAGCAGAGGGCAGTGAGCCCACTGATTTTCTGGGAAGGAGCCAGTCTAGAGCCTCGCTGACTTCAGAGGGGAATGTGGAGTAGCCCTGGGAGGCCCTAGGCTCAGTTTCTAGGGCAGCTGGGCCTGGCTTCGGGCACCACGTGTTCCAGGCCTTCAGGGATGAAATAGCAGGCCAGGGTGGCCACGGGTTTCTGGAAGGCTCCACCAGGAGCAGCCTCTGACCAGGTACCCATGATGGGGCAGCAGTTTGTCAGGGCCTCTCTGGGACCTCGGGAATCCCAAATCATTTTGCAGCTTCAGGCTGGGGCTGGTCAATACTTACCACAGTCATGCTCCACACTGGGCACTGTGCCCCGAAGTGCTAGCACTGCCAGACTCTGAAATCAGACCCCTGATTAGAAGCCTGCTCCACCACTAACTAGTGATTCGACTGTAGGTGGGACACCACCTTCTCTGCCCAAGCTCGTCTCCTGTGAGGCCTAAACAAGCGTGTGTAGAACAATTCATGCTATCAGCATCAGCCTTTTTTTTAATGGGAGCTATAAGCTGTGACCTCAAGCAAGTTACTCAACTTCTCAGCACTTCAATTTCCTCATCTGTGAAATGGGCCTCATAACAGTACTCTTGTCCCACAGCATTATTACGAGGATTAAAGGAACTAGCTTATGGGAAGTGCTCAGATTCTTAGAACACCAGGCACAAAGTGTTTAATATCAATATCTGAAATGTATTCTGGGGACCTCCCTGGTGGTCCAACGGAGAAGAATCTGCCTTGCAATGCAGGGGACATGGGTTCGATCCCTGATCTGGGAAGATCCCACATGCTTTGGAATAACTAAGCCTGTGTGCTGCAACTACTGAGCCTGGCGAGCTCCGGAGCCCGTGTACCACAAGGAGAGAGAATCTGTACGGAAGATCCTGCACGATGCAGTGAAGATTCCATGTGCTGCAACTAAGACCCGACGCAGCCAAACAAATATATTTTTTTAAAGTTCCTTTCTGTCGGTTAAAAAAAAAAAACCCACACACAGAAAAAAATATTTAAAAATAATAAAATATTTTCTGTTACAGCTACAAATGTGAGCTACGGTTGTTACCTGATTTTCTTATTGACTCTCCTCATCTGCTCTCCTGTTAAGTCTGGGATCTGCAGACAGATCTAGTTAGTGCCTGGGTTTGAATTCTGCCTCCACTGTTTCTTTGAATAAAGAATAATCATAGTTACCGTTTAGAGATTTAAAGAAGGAAGTAAGTACAAAAAAAATCTAGAAAAATGCCTGGCCTAAACTTCAAAAAAATGCTTCTACTATTATTCCCAATTTACAGATAAAGAAATTGAGATTTGGAGAGGTTAGGGCAGAGCCAAGCTGAGAAACCTACTCCTAAGTCCAACTTCTGACACCATCTCTGCCTCACTTCTCTCTGGATCCCAGTGCCTTGGCCCAGTTCCGGGCTTGTGGTGGGTGCTGGAGTAGTGTCTCTTAAGGAGACCCAGAGAACCAAAGGGTCGACAGACCAAGGTTACTTGGCCAGGTAGTGGCAGAAACAGACATGAACTTAGCTCATGAGCTCACTGTGCCCAGCTGGTTTACTCCCGAACAGTGCGTGTGGTACCAACAGTTCAAGAGCCTTTCTACATGGTGGGCTGTGTCCCAGGAGAAGACATCAACAGCTAAGAGTGACCACATGGCCCTCTTGGTCCAGTGGGCTTCACTCTGAAGCCAAGGACACAAGGACTGCTTCCATCACAGTCCTGAGAGAAGCAGCTGCCAGCAGCACCTCCTGAATGACCCGGGAGGAGGCCCCATGTGGGGTGCACTCCCTTGTCCTTTCAGTCCTCACAGTGACCTCATAAGTAAGGTCTTTCTTGCCCCATTCTGCACATAAAGATACTGAGGTTCAGAGACGTTAAACAACCTGCCCAGGGTTGCATGGAGTCAGAGAAAGGACTGGAAATGGACTCAGGTCTTCCTGACCTACAGGCCAGAAGAGGTGTTTCGAGGATCAGCACAGCCATTTGCAAGGGCTCCCTCATCAATAACATTGGCCCTGTAGGCCCAGGCTGTCTGGAGGAGCCAAAGCTCTGGGCTGGGGGAAGGCACAGTTCAAGGCCACATGCCAATAGGGAGGGACCTGGGGTCTAAGCCGGCTTTCTCCGCAGACCCTTGCCCTCTGAAAAGGGGAAATAGTCGGTGAGCAGGAAAGCTGCGCCATGTTTCCCATGCCGACGCTTCCAGGGCTGGGGCGCCCTGGCTAATGGGTATCATTTCAGCCCTTTCATTTCTGGAGACACTGCGCTGTCATAAAGACTGTCATTTCCTGTGGCTCACGCAGGATAATCAGTGTGCTGGCTGCCCGGAGGGCTGGGAATGGCAGTATCTGGGCACGTTTGTGAAGACAAAACCATCCTCTCTTTCTCTGCCAGTTCAGTCCTTTCCCAGGTGGGCACAGCCCTCATGTTTGAGACCGTTCGCCTGAGGTCTCAAAAGGCTGCAGCTCGCTACGTTGTCCCCCAGCTCAGTGATGCACTGTCTCTCTTCGCCTAGTTTCAACATAACATCACCACGTGACCTTGAGCACAGCACTTTCCCTCCCCAAACCTCAGTTTCTTCATCCGTAGAATGGAGACAACTATGTCTACCTCACAAGTTGGCTTAAGTGAGATGACATGTCTTAAATCCCTGCCATGTAGGGTGCTTAAGAATAGTAGCGATGACAGTGACAGTACTGAGGGTGATAGTGATGCTAGTCACATTTTGGAAATAGGGAAACTGAGGCCAGAGAAGGAAACGGGCTCCCCCAAGGTCACACTCATAAGTCAATGGTATTAAGTGAGAGTTTTGTTGACTTGGGCTTTGTCATGCATTATCTCACTTAATCCCCCCAGGGGGCTGATGCAGTTGGCGTCACTTTGCAGGTGACAATATTGAGCTAAAAGAGATGGGGTGACCTGCCCAAGGTCACACAGCTAGCAAGTAGTGGGGCTGAAGTTCAATTGGGGATGGTCTGTCTGCAGAGCCGCAGCTCTGGCCTCCGTGCTGGAGCGCTTGAAGACTGGCAGCTGAGGGTGGAGATCGAGACTCCCGGATTTGTGCACACACGCCATCCCATCTTGAGCCCAGCCACAGGCTGGGCTATCATCTCCCCCACTCTGATGAGCTGATAAGGACAAGGTGAGCTTCAGTCCAGATGCCACCCCAAAATCTAGCCCATAGTGCTTGGAGGGCAGAACCCCAAAGGTGTCCTCAAAGAGGGCATGCTGTGTGTCCAGTCTTGCCCATTCAGGGAAATTGAGACCTGGGAAGTTTGTGAGGTGTTCACAACTCAGGCTGGTGAAGGAAGCCTGGCTCAATGGCTTGAGGAGTCTGAGAGTAAGAAGGTCAGTGGGAGAGAAAGAGCCTGGGGCCTCTTCTTCAAACACCCCAGAGTCTCCTGCTGGCACATGACCCTGACTGACCCCCAATTCATCATGGTGCCACACCCTCATGGCAAGCCAGGACCTGTGGTCCCATTCTGCAGGTGGGGATATCAAGGTTCATAGAATCAAAGTACCTTGCTCAGGCTCACTCAATTAGAAAGAAGAGCGTGGACTTGAACCCAGTTCTCCCAATGTTCAGACTACTCTTTTTCCCTTGCTTAATTCGTGTCTTACTTTGTCAGCTCTTTTCTCTCTAGTTCTTTTCTCTGCAAGTTACCAACTCGTCTGGCCTCCCTCTCCCAGATTTGGCTGCACTCAACTGGAAGCATCTGGAAGTTAGGAATCTCCTCTGATCTGCTCTTCCCTGTATGCCTGGTGCCTAAGCCAGTAAGTCACAAGGCTGGAAATCAGTGGATGTCTGTTGGATTGTTGAAGGGGTTGTAATGGGACTACAATTTTTTATATTGATGCCAGTGGTCAGCACAGTCAATTTCTGGTGTCATGAAAGGACTCACTTGAGTGATTCATTATGCAAATATAAAGGTGAACAAGGGAAAGTGATGTATTATAACTGTATTTTTTGTTCATTATTCGGTAACAAGATTGCTCCACTTCTTGATATATAGTGCTCTGGGGAGGACAAGCAAATTCTCATAAGGATGCCAGAGATATTCTCACAGGAAAGCACTGGGAATCCAACCCCTGCTCACTGTGGTGTAAACCTGGAAAAACGTGGGTGGACTGGAATAGCTCTCAGTAGACTGGAGTATCTCTGAGTGAAGTCCAATAACAGGAGAAGGTCAGAGGGTGCCAAAGAAAACTCATCTGGAGGAAAAGGATGGACTGGTGAGCTAAGCTTGACATTAAGGGTGAGGGCAGAGACACACGGGATTTCAATCAGTGTTTCAGGCCAGGATCACTATGTATGCGTGCCTGCTAAGTCGCCTCAGTCATGTCTGACTCTATGTGACGCTAAGGACTGTAGCCCATCAGGCTCCTCTGTCCATGGGATTCTCCAGGCATGAATACTGGAGTGGGTTGCCATACCCTCCTCCAGGGGATCTTCCCGACCCAGGGATTGAGCCCCACCCCCCAATCTGTTACAACCCCTGCATTGGCAGGCAGTCTCTTTACCACTAGCGCCGCCTGGTAAGCCCGAAAGATCACTAAATGTTTAGGGAAAGACACCAGCATGAAAGAGCCACCAGTCCTCAGTCTCCAGCCTCATCACTGAGTCCAGTGTGGGTGTCCACAGGCAGGGCTCTGTCCACCTGGCGGGACTGGCGTCTGTCAGGATGCACACAGCCCGTCTTCAACAATCCTCTCTGTTCCTGGAGTTTGGAGGCAGGACTGGCCTGCTTTAGACAAAGTCCTCGGGGTTCCTGGGTCAGTTCAGGAGAGTGGAGGCCCCTGGATGGATACTGAACTTCCCACTAATGAGGGCTTAGGATGAGCAATTAGTTGGAAAATTAGGAGGTGACTTATTTGTATCCTGAGATGGTGAAGTTCTCATACAAGTTACAAGTCAGTTTTATCAACTCTGTCACCAGTGACCACAACCGTATACACTGACAAACAGCACACACAGGAGGGTTCTTTTCTAGAGCAGAAAATCTTTAAAATTAATGACAATGAAAACAACTGCACACCTGTGCATGGCATGCTATAGTTTACATAGCTCTTACCCATTTATGCTCTTCTCTGAGCCTCATGCCAAACCTGGACCAAGATAAGTAGGATAGAGTCAAGGGCCCCAGGAAACTGAGGCTCAGAGAGAAGGTAGTGACTTGCCCATGGTCACTAACAAGTCAATAAGACCTGCTCTCACCCCTACTGTGGGGTCCCAGGGATGTCAGATGCCAGGTCCCCCCGCCTACAGCAGCATCAGGACCACGATGGCAACCACCATGAGGACTCCGGCCAGGATGCAAAGGCCCAGGAAGACGATGTCACTGGTGTCCTGGGCTGCCATGGCCACGGGGCCCTCCAGTGCCTCTGCCTCATCCCCGGGGGGTGCCTCCTGAAGGTGCTCGGCCGTGGCAGCATAGGGCCCGAGCCAGCGGGAGCCGGACAGCAGGTGCACAGAGGCCTCCTTGCGGCGTGGCTCGCAGCGGACCTCGTACTCGTGGGTGTGCTCCTGCCCCCCAGCTGAGAAGTCGATGTACAGCACGCTGACGATCACTGAGGTGTTATTTCTTCTCTGTGGGGGTCAAGGGGCACTTGCTCACTCCTAAGGGGGCCAGGACTGCCCCTGCGGCCCCAGCAATGTGGGGACTCAGTGCCAAAGGGGCAGAACTCCAGAGTCTGGGTTCCAGTCCCAGCTTGGCCACTGACTCCTTCCCACTCAGAGCCTCAAGCTCCTTGCACCCCCTGTCAAAGGGGAACTACCAGGATGTCTGGAAGGACAGTATAAGATTCGATGGGTCAGTATTTGCTCTGGCTTCAGGGAGGTGGAATCTATGACAGACAGCAACTGTAACAACAGGGACATTTGCCATGTTCCAGGCTCTGCATTTAAGTGCATTATCTCATTTAATTCTCATGACAACCTCCTCTAATTGGTACCATTAATATCCCATTTGCCAGATGAGGAAAGTGAGGCCCAGAGGTTCAGTCCCTTGTCTGAGGCCACACAGCACACAAGTGATAGGGAATATATTCTCCCCAGAGCTGCTCGATTCTTAACTGTGCTGTTAACCACCACACCTCACTCAAACCAAAGAATGTAGAACCAAAGGGGACTTTCAGGGTATCTAGTTCAATCTCCCTTCCTTGGCAATACACAGATGTGGCCACTGAGGCCCAGCAAAGCCATAATTTGCCCAGAGCTAGGTCCAGAAACCAGTCTCCTGCCTCCCCATGAGATGCCGTCTCCCTGGTGTGGTGTGACTTTCCTTCTGGAATCTTTTGGCCCAGTTGTGTCTACAGCGATTCTGTGTCCCTGTGGCTGAGTCCAGGTCAGTCCAGCTTATCACCCAGGGTTTGGGAAGAGCCACTGAGGAGTGAGATGCGGGGAGCCTGTCATGCTGCTGCCCTCCTCACCTGCACGGATGAAGGAGACAGGAGTCCAGATGCCCTGAGACGGTGGGGCTTTGGGGCTGGGGACTGAGGGACAACGTTTTGACAGACAGTCTGTTGTGGTCTTGACTGGAGGCTGCAGTTACGCCGGGATACTCTCCCCAAATCTAGAGCAGCCATTACACTTCTCAGACCGCCCCAACTGCCCTGTCTGGTTGCGTTACTGCTGAGCAGTGCGTGTGTGCTAAATCACTGCAGTGGTGTCCCACTCTTTGCAACCCCATCGACTATAGCCTGCCAGGCTCCTCTGTCCATCGAATTCTCCGGGCAAGAATACTGGAGTGGGTTGCCATACTCTCCTCCAGAGGATCTTCCCGAACCAGGGATTGAACCCACATTCCTTAAGTCGCCTGCAAATTGGCAGGCAGGATTGTTACCTCTAGCACCACCTGGGAAGTCCCACTTATGAGCTGAGGCTTTTCTAAAAATCAAAGCTGCCTAGAAAGTGCAGACACACAGGAGGAAGCTGCCATCACTGGATGCTGGGCAGCCCTTTCAGGAAGAGACTGAAGGGGAGCTGCAGATCTGGACTTCGGTGGACCAGGAGCCCGTGTAGGTCTCTCCCAACTCTGGGCTCCCAAAAGGCTCTGAGACCGCATCTTCTGCCTCGTGCCCTCAGCCTGTCTTGCCACCATACTCTCTGAGGAGGATCAGAGCCCTGAAATTTTGTGACAAAGTATTGGGGGGGGTGGGAGAGACAGGATCTGAGAGTGACAGTGGGCCCAGTGAAAGGGCCAAAGTGAATCCACGTAATAACAATGGAGAGAAAGCCACACAAAACAGGTGTGTGGGAAAGGGTCAGGGGCTTTTGATGAGTGAGACTGGAGGAGGAAAGACAGTCCACACATGCGTGGTGTTATGGTTATGAGACCAAGTCTCTGCGGTCTTTAAGAAAAGTACAGAAAGGTTGGGGGCTTCCCAAGTGGCACAGGGGTAAAGAATCCTCCTGCCAATGCAGGAGACACAAGAGATACAAGTTCAATCCCTGGGTTGGGAAGATCCCCTGGAGAAGGAAATTGCAACCCACTCTAGTATTCTTGCCTGGGAAATCCCACGGACAGAGGAGCCTGGCAGCCTACAGTCCATGGGGTCGCAAAGAGTCAGACATAATTAAGCAACAAAGCACGCGTGCACAGAAAGGTTGTCCTGCTTTTGGCCACTTGAACTGCGCATCTGTGAAAGCAACTCAATGCAGAGACTGGTCCTCATGGGTCTACGACTTGTACGTGTTACACTAAGAACCCATGAGTCTCAGGTTCCCAGTTTTTATGTTTCCATGATATTGACGCCAAGCTTCTATGATTATGAGGCTCTAAGTTCTAGCAGAGGTTCTGCAACTCTGAGACCCACCTTTGTTCTAGATGTCATGATTCCCTGCTTCTGGTGCTCTCTGTCCCCATCATCTTATGATTCTATGGAATGTGGTTCTGCCCCTATAGAAAACCGCTCGGGGATTTAGGGCATAGGGTAGAGGCGAGGGCAGATTATCTTGGCAGCCAAGACTGACTCCCACTTCTCCTCTACTCAGGTCAAAAGGATGGTGGCTGCCAGGAGGCTGGGGAGCAGAGGGGGAACTGGAAGAGCCAGAGGTACACACTTGGTTAATGCTGGGTGTGGGGGAAACACGGTTTGTTGGAAATCAGGTGATTCTGCCAAATCACGAATCCTCAGATACCAAGGCCTTTACCCTTTCCAACATGCCCCTAAGAATACAAACACCCAGGGTGCTTGGGCAACCACCCAGTGATGCTAAAGACCCCAAACCTGGGTTCCAGGCTTCCAAAATACAAGGATAGTAGAAAATCTTCATTTGCACACCTCGCCGCCTTTGGAGGGAGGTGGATCCTGTCACTTGAAGGGCTCTTTTGTTTTGCGGAACCCAGAAAAGGATTTGGATCATAAGGTAGTCCAAAGGGACCCCCTCCCACAAGGGGGTGGGCAGGCGGGAGGCAGTAGTGCTCAAACACCTCTATATGTTAGAGGTGGGGACTGTGTGGCCCTGGGGAGCTCCAGGGAGGACAGGGGACAGCAGGAAAGCCTCCAGAAACGTCAGGACCTTGACAGAGGGGCCTCCAGTAGGGGCTGTTGGTCGTCAGCAGGTTTGGCAGCAGGATTGCCCTTCTCCATCTCCCCTACTTGAGCTCCTTGTTGTGTCTACATTGAACAAGTTTGCTGAGGAGAAGGAGAGGCTGAGTTCCATATCCAGGAGGTGTGATGACCAGAGCCAGGAAGAGAAGCTGAATTCTCAAGTCTGGCAGGTGCCTCTCCCCAGGGATCAGGGCCCCCGCCTCGTGCCAGCCCTCATCCCCCTACCTGAGACTCAGTGCCGCAGGTGTCAAAGCGGGCTTGGATCCGGAAGTTGCTGCCCATCTCCTGGGCGGCACAGCTCCGGCTTCCCAGGTAGACTTTGGTCCGTTCTAGTGGGGCCAGCGCCTGTGCAGAGATCAGGATCTGGAAGTCGGTGCGGGAGCAGCTCACGTTCATGGGCACCACTGGGGATGGATGGGAGAGGGGAGCTGGAGGCCATGCGGGCAGGCAGTCTGACCCCCGCACCTTCCTCAAGCCCCTGGCCAAAGGGTGGTGGGTGGAAAACCGAGGCCCAGAGCGTGAATGGCTCATATGCAGTCCTACAAGGACATATTTACATGTATTTATCCATTTAACTCCATCAGGCTATGAGCTCCAAGGCAGGCACCATTCCTACTTCTCAGAGTCCTCTAAGCCCAGAGCTTGAAAGGTGAATATACAATTGAATGAATGAATTTTGTTAATCATAATGGAAGCTACTATTTGCTGATCATGTTTGCCATATACCAGGCAATTCATTCAATCACTTAACAAGTATTTACAGCCTACGATGTCCAGGCACTATCCTGAATGCCAGATATAGAAATGAAAAGAAAAAAACCAGCCTCACATGCCTACCTTCTTCAAGTTTATATTCTAGTCGGATGAGGGAGCAATAAAGATGTAAAATACACCTAAGTGTCAGAGTAGTCGAAGGAAAATCAAGGAAAGAAAAAGATGGAGATGAGGAGAGCAGCATGTATGCATGGATGGGGTTGGTGGGGCGGGCAGGGGGAGTTGCAGTTTGAAAAGGGTAGTAAAGAAAGTCTCATTCTCCCTCCTCATAACGACCCCATGAGGCGGACACGTCTAAGTCCATTTTACAGTTTTAGAGCTCCGAGCTCTGAGAGGTGACACTGTCTGCAGTGTCCAAGCTGGCATTTTAACCATCGAGTCTGTAAAGATTCCACGGTTCCTGGTCTCTCCACCCTGTGCGGGAGCCCCCGCACCCCCTCCCAGCCAGGACGTTCTGACTCTAAGCCACTGGGTCTGTGCGAGCCTGTGTGTGCATGCTTGTGTGCTTGCGGGTGTGTAGGGGGCGGTGTTTGCTGGGTCACGGGTGAGGTTAGGAGGAAGGACGTGGGGGTGGGGAGTTGGAGGGAGGAAAAGGAAGGAGCTGGCAGGCAGAGGCCAGGAACTCTAAACCCCTCTCCGGGAAACGCCTCAGACATATTTCAGCCTCTGGTGTCTGGGCAGTTGGCGATTTATGGGCCTGCCGTCTCCCACGATGATCTTGGTGGCGCTGAACTGTGTGTCACCCCTGATTGATGCTGAGGCCGTCCTCCAGCCGGGAGGCCGGCTACAGCCTGGGCCACATCTGGATCCTGGCCCAGCACGAATGCCCTGTCTGACCCCAGGCTCCCAAGGACATCAGGGAGAGAGGGGGCGGGTGGGAGTGGGGCCCTTGCATCTGAAACAGGAGCCAGGAGAGAAGAGGCCCACCCTCTGTCTCTGGAGGGACCAAAAGGAGAAGGGGCTTGTCCAAGATCACACATGGCTGGGAGAGAACCCAGGCCTGGAAATAGGCCCATCAGAACAAAGGGGACTTTGCAGCACCTTCAGCCGGTATCTTCAGTTTACTGAGACCTGTCAGCCAACTGTGGCAGAGCTTGTGGCACTTGGATCTCCAAGTGCCATCCAGGAAGAGGTCACTCTAACAGAGGAAGAGTCCTCCTGCAGGTTTCTGGGTGGAGGTGACTGAAGCAGACAGAGGGGGGCTCTGCTCAGGTCACTTCGCTGCCGCTAGCTTGCTGCAGCTCTCCTGGTTCCTTCTCCTACAGGTCAGCCCCAGTGGATGATCAGAGTGTGTGCACGCGTTAGTCACTCAGTCGTGTCCAACTCTTTGCTGTCCCATAGACTGTAGCCCACCAGGCTCCTCTGTCCATGGAATTCTCCAGGCAAGAATACTGGAGTGGGTTGCCATGCCCTTCTCCAGAGGATCTTCCCAAGCCAGAAATCGAACCCAGGTCTCCTGCATTGCAGGTTGGTTCTTTACTGTTTGAGCCACCGGGGAGGCCCAGCAGTACTTGAATGTGGCCCTAGCCTGTCTGAGCTCAGCCATGAGCCTCCCCTCAGTCCCTCTCAGCCACACAAAAAGCAGGAATGTGAGTTCTAGCCTTGCCTGTGCCACTGCTGCCTGTGTGACATCAGCAAAGTCCTATCCTCTCTGCATCTCCGTTTCTACGCCTGCATAAGAGGCTCTAGCCTGGTCAGGTAGAGGGCAAAGTGGGTCCAGAGAACAGGCTTTTCTGGGCCCATGGCCCAGGGAAGGGTGGTGAGAGGAGGGAATAGATGGTAGATGCTGACAGCTGGCAAATCTAACTGGCACTATGGAGGATGGAAAAGCTGAGGGCCAAGTTCCCTAGCCAACTCTGCAGCTAGGCACAGCCATATGATCAAGCTTAAAATAATAGGATCAAGAAGAAGAAATTTGAGTGCTTCCAAAAATGCTTTTACTTTCCTGATAAAAGGACATTTGTGGCCGGCACTTCCCCTACCCTCTTCCAGACTTGAGCATGGACATGATGCCTGGAGTTGTGGCAGCCATATTGTGGTCATGAGGCTGAGAGAATCTCAGACATGCAAACTGGGATATTGTTGAGTCTAGCAGCTGACTAGCTCTAGACTTCTTGTTATAAAAGGAAATCAAAGGTCTTGAAAGATCAGTAGTTTTTCAAACCACGGTCAGTCAGGACTTATGACTGTACAAGCAAGGTTGTTCAGCATTATGAACATAAATAGTATCACCATATTTTGTGTATTGCCCCTGGATATGAGAATCAACCATAACACAAGAGAAGTCAGGGGGCCATGGGGACAGATAGAGAGGAATTGGGAATCGTAGATTTGGAAGCTTGAAAAATAGGTCACTATAATAGTGAAAATAAGCAGGAGTCACATTGGTACAGCCTCAGAGGCCCCAGGGCAGGAGTCGGCAGTGATGTAGCCACCATAGAAATTGGTGCAATAGAGGAAAGAGGGATGGAGGAAGGAGACTGGAAAGTCCTGGGACCCCAGCCTCACCTTCCCCCACAGCACACCCTCACCCTCTACCCCAGCTGACCTCCAATGTAGGCCACAGAGAAGCCCCTGTGGGTGGTGCTACGGTCCGTGTGCAGCACAATCAGGAGCTGGTTGTGGCTTGAGGTGACCGGGGGTGGCAGGTGGTGGCCACACCAATTCCCCAGCAGAGGCGCCTCCTCACTGGCCCCATCAAAGGCTGCTAGATGGTCAAAGTCGCAGGTCCTGGTCAGGCTGCTGGGCTCCTCTAGTTCCAGGTCTAGGAAGAACACCTTGACCCGGTAGCCAGGAGGCAGGCGGATGGTCCAGTGGCACCGGAGGTTGTTGGGGTAGGGGCTGGGGTACTGCGGGCTGGAGAAGTTGCCCTGCACCGCAGTGTACTCCTCCTGGCATTCTCCTGGATTGGGGAGAGCAGGTCCAAAGGAGCAACAGTGAGAAGGGTGGAGACTGTTATCTTCTGCAACAATAGCTTGGGCAGCAGGCACCATAGGGATCCTAAAACCACCCGGCAGGTTGTGGGCACCATGCAGAAAACCAGACAAGTAATCCCAAAGGCTGCTTTAAACTGTAACTAGCTGAAAACTGGGACTCTCACTCCATTGGGTAATCCATTGCCTGAGTGTTGACCCTACTGGGAATTCAATAAAAATGTATAATACCTGTCCTCGGAGTTAAGTCCAAACCTGGACTTGATGGGCAAGGTGGTTCATGACCTTGCCCCTTTTCACTGAGCCCCAACCCTCCAGCCTCACCAAACATCTCCTAGCACTATGAGCACACAAACCCTCTCTGTCCTCCATGCCATATACTGATCCTGCTGCTTGGGCTTTCTTGGTGGCTCAGTGGTAAAGAACCCACCTGCTAATGTAGGAGATTTACGAGACATGAGTTTGATCCCTGAGTGGGGAAGATCCCCTGGAGGAGGGCACGGCAACCCACTCCAGTATTCTTGTCTGGAGAATCCCATGGACAGAGGAGCCTGGCAGGCTACAGTCCCTAGGTTTGCAAACAGTCAGACACAACTGAAGCAACCATGCACTTCTTGAACACCCTTCCCTTCCTTCTGCCACTGTTTAACTCCTTCGAAGCATTGCTCAATTCTTTCCACCTCCAGGAAGTCATCCATCATTCTTACTATTAGATATCACAGATCACAGCGAGTATTCACTGTTTTCTTCTCCATCTCCTCCACTAGAGTTTAATTCCCAAAGGTTCATCCATTCATTTGTACAAACATTAATTGAATGTCTTCTGTGTAGCAGGTACAAAGATAAATCTATAGGAACTCGCAGTCAGGCAGAGGAGATTGACATGCAAACCACATAAAGAAGTGACAAGCGTTAGATCATTGCTATGAAAACACTTCTCAAAGGAGCTGAAGGAAGAGAATTATTCAGAGGGTATCAGGAAGTCTTCACAGCGGAGGTGACACGCTTGTGCCTTGGCATCAGCCAGGCAGGAAAGAGTGTGCTAGAACATTTCAGGCAGAGAAAGAGCAGGAAGTTCCAAACCCAGAGGCAGAAAAGTAGAACTCCTCCCCCGCCCCCCAGCATGCACAGAGCCCTCTGGGTTTTGCTGCAGTCCTCCCACCTGAGAAGTAGTAGGCCTTGAAGCCGCGGCCTCCGATGTTGAAGTCAGACTTGAAGACCACCTGCAGCTCGTGGCCCAGCGACACAAGTGTGGGGGGCCTGGCACTGCCGCAGTAGTGGTGCCCCTGGGCGGGGCCGGGCCCCCCAAGCACAGCCACGTAGTCGTACGTGCACTGCTCACTGCCCTCCACCTGGAAGTCCACGAACACCAGCTTGACGGTGGCGGGGCCAGCAGCCCGGATCACCCAGTGGCACTCCGCGTTGTTGGGGTAGTTGTTGGGGTACTCGGGGCTGACGAGGACCCCTGACAGGCCAGTCAGGACACCACCACACACATCTGCAAGGGAGCCCACTTGAACTGGCACCCTCCCCTGGCATCCCCATCTCCTCCCTTGGGAAATGCCACTCCCACAAGTGTTCACCCGGACGCTTGGCACCACCCACTGAGTACTTGTTAGGTGGCGGGCACAAGCCACCATTTTAGCCCATCACCCTAAGTGTCGGACACGACAATGACTGAACAATAACAACCGCAAAGTGACCCCATGAGGAAAGCAGGGTGGTTCCCCCAGGTTACAGCCGGGAAACTGGAGGCAGAGAGAAGTTAAGCGACTTACCTGTGTGAGTTAGCATTCACCCAGACAGAGCCCAAGAGAAGGGTCTGAGCCCCAAGTGTTTATCTGGGAGAGACAGGGGACCACAGGTGGGCACCGAGGGAGACAGGGGGGAGAGTGGGGGCACTCACCCACCAGCCCCTCAGAATGCAGGCTGAGGGCTGCTGGTGGTAGAGGTAGGCTGCCACAGCTTTGGTAAAAGCTCTCAGAGAAGTGGAGACCAGCAGGTGCCATTGACAAGGCCCAGGGACAGAGCAGGGCCCTGACAGCGGGTCACCCCGCTGGTATCAAGGAGCGTGAGATGTGACTGACTACTGAGTCTGTACGCTTGGCATTGTGAGTCTTACTGTCCCTCCTACCAAGGACAGTGGTGCACAGAGGCTGAGACACCTCAGACCAGGAATATTATCAAACCTCCGTAACAGATGAGGAAACTGAGGCTTAGAGGGAGGATCTGAAGAAGTAGAGATAGACTTGAAGTCTGAAGATAACTGTGTTCTCAGCTCTGCCTTCTACTGCTGTGTGACCCTGGACGAGTAACGCAGCCTCTCTGAGCCCCATGGAAATATTAGAACTCAAAAGACTTGTTCAATCTGACCCACCAGGCTCAGACTCATGCAGAGTTTGAGAAGTTTCTGGTGAAAGTCCTTTGGAACCTAGTGCGGCAGTATAACCAGGAGGTGTGTGATGATGAATGGTGTGACCAGCTGGAGGCCACCAGCAGGCAGGGGCACACTAGGTTGTGTCTCCTGAGACTGCAGAATCTCATCCCCTGGCAAGGCTGTATGAATGGAGTGCTGTGCCAGGCAGCTAAGGACTTGAGTTCTTGTCCCAGAGTTTGCCCTTCCCAGATGTGTGACCATGGGAAGGCACATTCCTTCTGTGGTCTGAGATGCATTGTTTGCGAAAACAGAGGATAGGTTTTGACAGTCTGTGAGATCCCTTCCAACCTCAATACCCTTAGCTTTCAAACTGTGTTAGCAAGGGCTTTCAAACTTAGCAGGGACTTTCAAACTATGTTTCAGGGCTCCACGGTGGCCCCGGGGCATCAATCTGCAGACATCTGGTGTAAATGTCATTCTTACATTGTATTCAAACTTTTTTTCTTAACTCAATGAAAGATAGAATCCACAGTCATATACCTCAACTGTAAAGATATAACTAATTGGAGACCATCAATATTTACTGATGTTTTCAATGTTTGGCTTTCCAGTGGTCATGTATGGATGTGAGAGTTGGACTGTGAAGAAAGCTGAGCACCGAAGAATTGATGCTTTTGAACTGTGGTGTTGGAGAAGACTCTTGAGAGTCCCTTGGACTGCAAGGAGATCCAACCAGTCCATCCTAAAGGAGATCAGCCCTGGGATTTTTTTGGAGGGAGTGACGCTAAAGCTGAAACTTAACGAGTCAGACACAACTGAGCGACTGAACTGAACTGAACTGAAGTACATGTTAAAAATACGAACTTATAAACTAAATGCTTACAATAAAATGCTGCCTTTCCCTCTTTTATATATCAGGGATTAACATAAGGCTCTACCTGATGTAAGGGTACTCCTGTTTTTTTTAAAACATTGGAAAACATTGCACATGGTATTATAACTTCGATATCTTAATCTAAAAATCTAGGGATCTAAAATCCCACTACTATTAGATCTGTCTGCAGTTCTTGTGTTTCAGCATTCTGCAAATCTATGCCTCGAAAGCCAGTGGGGACTAATGTCCACAGCTTGCACACGCGCGTGCACACACACACGCACCCGCCCCCGCCCACACCCTGGCCCTGATTGGTGCTGGTGGATGCTGTGCACCAGGAGCCTCTGCGGCACCCATTGTTTGAGCTGACGTGAGGAAGGCCTTTGGTTTTGGCCTTGGGAGAAGAGAGGACGAAGGAGCTTTGAGGGTGAGCAGAGAAGCCTGAGGAAGGAGGAAGGAGTCCAGCAGACAGGCACTGAGAGCAAGGCCTGTGCTCCCCTCACTAGCCTGAGGGCAGGTGCCAAGCCTGGCTGGGATTAGGGACCATGATGTAAGGGACGAGCTCAGGAAAGTCTTTGCGAAGGAGAGAATCACCAGCTCCGCACAGACCCTCTGCCCCTTCCACTGCTGAGGACTTGAGGGCTGGGGGGAACTCACGTGCCCATGACATAATAAGATGCCACAGAGGGGTGAGGAGCAGGGGCGGCACAGTGTCCCCTCCTGTGTCCCAAGGCCATTCAGGGGTGAGAGGACGAGGACAGGCGAGCACAAGAGGCCTCGTTCCTGAGCACAGTGAGACCCTCTGGGGGCTCCCAGGATAACGGAGGGAGAGGAGGGGAGCGCTGCCATGCAGCTGGGGACACACAACCACCAAGACTGCCAACAGAGGCCACCTTTGCCCGTGAGCTACGAGAGCAGGGGCATCCAGGAAACAGGGCGGCCTGCACGCTAAGATGCCTAGACCCGGCCTGTCTTACCTGCCCCCGCCGCCCTCCCCACCCCACCCAAGGCCACGCTCTCCACCGCCAAGTCCCCCTTGCCTTTCTGGTAGCCCGCAGAGAAGCCGCGGCTGGCCACGTGCTTGTCTGAGTGGAAGACCACGGACATGACGTGCCAGGAGGAGGTGAAGGGTGGCGGGGGCACCCTGCCGCAGAACCTCCCCAGCAGGTTGCCCTGGTCCCCGGAGGCACCGTTGTAGATCTCCAGGAAGTCGAAGCCGCAGGTGTCGTGGTACTCCAAGTCAAAGGCGTGGAAGGTGAGCAGCACGGAGGAGCCCTCAGCCACCACGATCAGCCAGCTGCACTCCGTGTTGTAGGGGTAGAGCCTGGGGAAGTTGGGGCTGGAGAAGTTTCCAGAAGGTGCTGAGAGCACACCCCCACATTTGACACCTGTGGCAAGAGGGAAGAATGACCCAGAGTCAGTGCTGGGGTCCTGGATCATGGCCCAGCTTCAAAGCAGGGTCTTTGGGATGGAATGAGAGAGCAAAGGCCATGACCCTAAATCAATTCATTCATTCATTTATTTGTTCATTCATTTACTTATTCTTCAAATACTGCCAAATAGTCTTTTACGCGTTCAATAAATATTGTTTGAGTGTGGGGCATTGTTCTAGGTGCTGGGGTTACGGCAGGAACAAATAGACAAAAATTCTGGTGGGGAAGATGGACAGCAAACATAATAAGGAAAATATGGAGTGTATTAACTAGTGATAAGGGCTCTGGAGAAAAATAAAGCAGGGGAAGGAGATAGGAAGTGTCAGGTAGGCCTGTAATTTTATAGGTAGAGGGATTGAAACTGTACCCTCTGCAGTGGAAGCGTGGAGTCTTAGCCACTGGACTGCCAGGGAAGTCCCATGGGCCTGTGATTTTAAATAAAATATACTAGGCACTAAAGATGTGCGTTGGGGAATTCAAAAATTAAAAGTAATATTACCCACCCCATCCTGAGTGAAAATGTGCAGTCTATTACAAAGTGTAAAGTACATTCTTATATGAATGCATTTGTTTATATTTTGAAAAAGAAAACAATGGAAGGAAACTAATAAAAATGGTTCTCTGTCACAGGAAGAAGTAAGCAGCAGGGAGGAAACAGGTGTGACTGCTAGACATCTTTAAATGCAACTTATTTTATAATTTTGACTTTTTAATCATGAATAATTTTAATATAATTTTTAAAATATCAAAAGATTAAGTAACCCCAATGCCATAGAAAGTGAAAGAGGGGAGTGAAAAAGTTGGCTTAAAACTCAACATATGGAGCCTATTATACAGAGTGAAGTAAATCAGAAAGAAAAACACCAATACAGTATATTAATGCATATATACGGAATTTAGAAAGATGGTAACAATGACCCTATATGTGAGACAGCAAAAGAGACACAGATATAAAGAATAGACTTTTGGACTCTGTGGGAGAAGGCAAGAGTGAGATGATTTGAGAGAGTGCATTGAAACATATATATTACCATATGTGAAATAGATCGCCAGTCCAGGTTCCATGCGTGAGAAAGGGCCCTCAGGGCCGGTGCACTGGGACGACCCTGAGGGATGGGATGAGGAGGGAGGTGCAGGGAAGTTCAGGATTGGGGACACATGTACACCGATGGCTGATTCATGTCAATGTATGGCAAAAACCACTATAATATTGTAAAGTAATTAGCCTCCAATTAAAATTAATTAATTAATTAAAAAAAACTCAACATAAAGAAAACTAAGATCATGGCATCCAGTCCCATCACTTCTTGGCAAATAGATGGAGAAACAGTGGAGACAGTGAGAAATTTTATTTTGGGGGGCTGCCAAATCACTGCAGGTGGTGATTACAGCCATGAAATTAAAAGACACTTGCTCCTTGGAAGAAAGGCTATGACCAACCTAGAGAGCATATTAAAAAGCAGAGACATTACTTTGCCAACACAGATCCACCTAGCCAAAGCTATGGTTTTTCTAGCAGTCATGTATGGATGTGAGAGTTGGACTATAAAGGAAGCTGAGTGCCGAAGAATTGATGCTTTTGAACTAGGATGTTGGAGAAGACTCTTGAGAGTCCTTTGGACTGCAAGGAGATCCAACTAGTCAATCCTAAAAGAAATCAGTCCTGAATATTCATTGGAAGGACTGATGCTGAAGCTAAAACTCCAACACTTTGGCCACCTGATGCGAAGAGCTGACTCATTGGAAAAGACCCTGATGCTGGGAAAGATTGAAGTCAGGAAAAGGGGATGACGGAGGATGAGATGGTTGGATGGCGTCACCTACACAATGGACATGAGTTTGAGTAGGCTCTGGGAGTTGGTGATGGACAGGGAAGCCTGGCGTGCTGCAGTCCATGGGGTCGCAGAGTCGAACACGACTGAGCGACTGAACTGAACTGATAATTGGAACAAAGGAAGTGTGCCAATGTCAATAGAAACTAAGACTTGCAGTATAAGAGGAGAGAGATACAAATTAAAACTAAAAAAAACTAAGTAGAACTCTTGAGATCCTTCATTTGAATTGAGAACATCAGTATGAACTTAAGATTTATTTTTATTTCTAAAAATATTAATTTATCAGCTCTGTTCACTAAAAAGCCTAAAGGCAATAATATTCCAGTAGTATTTTGTATTAGGATTATTATATCCAACTAAATTAGGTTAAGATTGTTATGTCCAACTAACATGAACCAGGACTCCTTAGAGAAATAGTCAGGGGCAGAAAACATACAAAATACACTTGGGACATCTTGTCAAGCTACAAAGTAAATAAGCTATCAAAACTGCTGGGATTGTGTCAAAAGACACAGAAACCTGCTGGAAGGGGCTCCCACTGGCTAAAAAAGGTATAATTGGAGCTTCAAAAAAGATTTATTGCAGTGAGTTGAAACCCATCAAATATATAACCATTTATGAATTCATAATGAACTAAAAAAATTAAAAGAAATTAAAATGGAACTTATTGATTTCTTTTAGAGATTTCTGGGGCAGGAAGTCATTTTCTTCTTGCTACAAAGAGAAAGAATTAAGCATTTAATTTGCCTTTCCTGTTATAAATTATATGCATTTCAGGGTAACTAAATAGCTGATGATGAAAAAGTATTATTTAAAGAAGACTACAGAAAGAATAACAACTTTAGGGACTTCCTTGGTGGTCCAGGGGTAAAGACTCCACGCTCCCAGTGCAGGGGGCCTGGATTTGATCCCTGGTCAAGGAACTAGATCCCACATGCTGCAACTGGGTTCACATGCTGCAGCTCAAGATCCCTCATGCTACAACAAAGACCAAAGATCCCACATGCCGCAACTAAGATCCAGCAGAGCCAAATAAATAAATTTTTCTTAAAAAAAGAATAACAACATTAGAAAACATAAGTTTGCAAACCTTAATGAAATCGTCATCATCATCATCTATCCTAATCATGGAGGGAAAAGGTAAATGAGGAGAGGTAAAACCTACTGAAGTAGATAAATATTCTCTGTAAAATTATTTCAACTTTGCTAATGTTTGAAAATTTTTATAATTAAAAAATACCAGGCTTCTCTGGTGGCGCAGTGGTAAAGAATCCACCTGCCAACGCAGGAGATGCTAGTTCAGTCCCTGGTCTGGGAAGATCCCACATGCTGCAGAGTGGCTAAACCTGTGGGCCACAGCTATTGAGCCTGTGCTCCAGACCAGGCGAGCTGCAATACTGAGCCCGTGTGCCGCAGCTAATGAAGCCCGCGTGCCTGGAGCCTGTGCTCGGCAACAAGAGAAACCACCGCAGTGAGAAGCCCTTCACTGCAAATAGAGAGGAGCCCCTGCTCGCCGCAACAGAGAAAAGCCCGTGCAACAACAGAGACCCAACACGGCCAAAAATACATAAATTTTAAAAATTCATTTAAAAAATACCCCAAAAGTTACATTTATAAGAAACTTTATGGTGGATGGATGAGGCTAACTGAACCCGCTGGTCAATCTTAACATCAAAGTGGAACACTGGATAATAGGTGACCTGATGAAACACCTATAATACCTTCTTATAGAGGAAAAAAAAAAAGGAACCTGAAGCTAATGAAATCTCTGGATCTGTCTACAGTTTAGAGGAATATGGAAGCTAGAGAAGAGTCTAAATGACCTTATGAGGACACATGCAGCCCAGTCCAGAATGTGGGAAATTCTAATGACCCAGGTGCTTCAAAGTAAATAAGGTGGCAGGGGGAGACACAACTAATATATTTTTTAAAAGGCTCAGCTAGAAGAAAATATAGAGGGTAAGTTCCTTGACTTTGGTCTCAGCAATAATTTTTTTGATTTGACAACAAAAGCAAAAATAAACAGGTGTGACTACATTGAACTAAAACCTCCACACAACAGAGGAAACTGTTAATAAAATGGAAAAAGAAAAGTCTATGGAATGAAGAAAATATTTGCAAATCATACATCTGATTAGGGGTAAATATCCAAAATATATAAAGAATTCATACAACTGAAGGCCAAAAAGAAAACATAGTCTGCTTTAAAATGAGTAGAGAAATTGCATAGGAATTTTTCCAAAGAAGTCATACAGGTGCATGAAAAGGTGCTCAACATCACTGATCATCAAGGAAATGCGAGTCAAAACCGCAATGAGACACCACCTCCCATCTGTTAGGATGGTTATTATTTAAAAGATAAGAAACAACAAGTGTTAGCAAGGATGTGTGGAAAAAAAGGAATCTTTCTGCACTGTTGTTGGGAATGGAAACCGGTGCATCCTCTGTGACAAACAATATGGAGGCTTCTCAAAAAAACAAAAAAGGGCTCCATATGATCCACCAATTCCACTCTGGGTATATTTCAAAGGAACTGAAAACAGCATATCGGAAAGTAATCTGCATTCTCATGTTCACTGCACAATTATGCACGATAGCCAAGATATGGAAACAACCTAAACATCCACCAACAGATGAATGGAGATACATATGACATCGATGTTACTCAGCCTTGAAAAAGGCATTCATCCTGATATTTGCAGCAACATAGACATTAAGGGCATCGTGCTAAGTGAAATAAGCCAGGCAGAGAAAGACAAATACTGTATGGTATCACTTATATGTGAAATCTAAAATGTCAGACTCATAGAGCAGAAAAGTGGTTGTCAGAGAAGTCAATTAAAAAGAAAGAGAGAGAAAGACTCAAGAGTCAAATACCAACCAAAAGCAATGTGTGAACCTTGTTCAGATTCTGATTTGAACAAACCAATTGCAATAGGATTTTTTTTTTGTTTTTGCAATAATTGGGGAAAATGGAACATGAACTATTAGATAAAATTAAGAAATTGTTATATAATTGCAATACTATTGGGAATATTTATCTATTGAATATATATCTGTTAGATATACTCTGAAATATTTATGGGTAAAATAGTATATTTGAGATGATCTTTAAATTTCTCTGACCCTCCCCTGTCCCACACCCTGCTAAAATGGAGATGGGGGTAGGATAGAAGAACCAGAGGGCTTCCCTGGTGGCTCAGATGGTTATGAATCTGCCTGCAATGCAGAAGACCCAGGTTCAATCCTTGGGTGGGGAAGATTCCCTGGAGAAGGGAGTGGCAACCCACTCCAATATTCTCGCCTGGAGAATTCCATGGACAGAGGAGTCTGGCGGGCTACAGTCCATGGGGTCACAAAGAGTTGGACATGACTGAATGACGAACACTTTCACTTTCTTTAGAAGAACCAAGAAAGGCAGAATGTTGACAATTGTTGAAGATGGTTGATGGAGACATCAGGATTTATTATACTATTTTCTCCACTTAGTGTTTGAAAATGTTCATAGTTAAAAGTTGAAAAAAAATGATCAACACATTCTTAGTCACCTTGTCAGTGAAGCTTCTCTCAACCACCCTATTTACAACTGAAACCCTTTCCCCATCCCTCTGCCCTTCTCTCCCTTTCCTGCTATGCTTTCTCCATAGCACCCACCACCACTGAATGTACTGTTTACTTCCTCATTTGTTCAGTTCACTGTCAGTCTCTCTCCACAAAACTGTAAACTCTATAAAAGCAGGGATTTTCATCTACTTTGTCCTCTGCTGTAAATCAGGCATCTGGAAGAGCTCCTTGCATAAAGCAGGTGCTCAGTATATATTTGCTGAATGAATGAACGAGTGAGTGATCTTGTATTATCTTTATAATATCCCCATAAAATAGGCAGCACAGGTGTTACTGACTCCATTTAACAGATAAGAAAACTGAGGCCCAGAAAGGGAAGTTACCACTGTAGCTGACATCTTATTTTGGTCCACACAGCACCCATTCCTCTATCTCTTCCAAGAACAAGCCCCTGATTTTAGACACTGCTCTCTTCCCTTGCCTCCATATGATAACCCTCTTGCATCTTTCCCTGACCCAGGGAAGACACGTGAGCCTAGCTGCGAAATCCTGAAGCCTCCACCACTGCCACAGTGACTGGCCTGGGGGGTGGGCCTGTGCCACCAGAATCCTGCTGCAGAATGCCCAGATGAGAACCTTTTCTTCCCTGGTCCCTAGGCTGGGAGTTAGAGCTCTGGGTGGGACCATGCTCAGGGCCTGTTGAGAAAGCTTGTCAGCAGACAGCAACATCCACGTGACAAGCCGAAATGGCCTGGAACCCAAGCGGCCCAGCTCAGCTACACACTTGCCTCCCTGGTGACAGAGCCAGAGCATTTCTCTTCTTGCTTAAACTCATCCAGGTTGTGTTTCTGTCCCTGGCAACCGAAAGCATCTTGAAGATGCTTCACCAAAGTTCCTGTAAGAGAGGCACATTTGTCAAGCATGTGCACTGTACATGCCTGCGCTGATTCAGAATGGGTCCCTCCCTGGGGTGTTCACAGCTAGGGGGGAAGATGGGGGGAGTTAGGCAAATGAGACAAAGCCATGCGGTATGAATGTGCTGGGGCCACACGGGGGACTCTGGGGTCCAGAGGGAGGAAGGCCAGTCTTGCTGGAGCCAGCCGAGTAAGAGGAGGGACACGAGAGAAGGGGATGTTTGGCTAGGAGGAACAAAGGCTTCATAAGTTGGGGAAGATTTGGAGGGAGGAACCAGAAACAACTAAAGCCTCAGACTCACAGTCACTTAACCTCCCTGAGCCTAGTCAGGCATCTGTGAAATGGGCATAATGACCTTGCTGGGTAGCTGTGAGCACAGAGAAGAGAAAGCTGTGTAAGGGCTACAAGATGCACACCCAGTTCACAACAGGTCATCTGGCCCTGGGGGCAGGTCAGGGCGGGAGTGGTGTCTGATCCATGCCTTTATGTCAAGAGGATAGAGGGACATCCTGTCCAGTGACTGTTATTGTCATTCCCTCAGACCTTCCCACTGGATGGGAAAGGCCATTAGAAGGTTGGAGCAAAACTCTTGTGGGCCAGGAGGACCCAGGGGCCAGCACAGGTAAAAGCTTTGTCCTTCAGGCACCCTGACCCCCAGGGCCACTCCAAAGCCTCTGAAGTCCCAGTGGCTATAAATAGGAACAGTTAGCTTCTCTGATCACCCTGGCATGGAGTAAGACGCCTGGGTGCCTGGCCCATCTCTGCCACCAAGTAGGTTTCCTTCCTGAGACCCCCTTGAGCCTGCAGGAAGACAAGGCACAGATAGCCGTTGGCTGAGCCCCACTACATACAAGCCCCTCAAAGATAGGTGAGTGATACTGCCCTGGCTTCCCAGACAGACTCACAGAGGACTGGAGCCCCACAAAGGACCTGGGACCAGGGTGCCAGAAGAGGGTTCTAAGAGCTCCAAGGAGGGGCATCTGAGGCTGATGAAGGGATGTGGAAGTCTTCCTGGAGAAGCTGGTGCTTGAGCTGAGCTTGAAGGATAAGCCAGGTGTTTTCAGGTGGAAAAAGAGAAAAGGGACCTTCCAGGCAGAGGGCACAGGGGGTGAAAGCCCTAAGGGTGAAGGATCTCCTGAAGGGGATGTGATCCTTTGCCAGAGCATGGGATGCCCAAGGGATGCTGGGAACCAAGGCTGGATGTTATACAGAGATTGGAGTCAGACCTGGGTGAGGGGGAGGTTGGCTTTATAGAGAACTTTGATGTCACTTGACTGGTGATGGGGAAGTACAGCAGGCTCTCAGAAGGAAAATAAGGACTCCTTCCAGCAACAAATCTTTAATCGTTCTCTGAGCCATTCCCCTCACCCTTGGTAAGCATGCAGTCTTGGACAGGTTACCTAACTTCTCTCTCCCTCAGTTTCCTCACCTGTAAAATGGGAGACTGATACCCACTTTGAAGTTTCTTGTGAAGATTAAATGCATTCATGCATGTTGCATGGAAAGTACCCAGCATATAGTAGGCACTCAACAAATACCGTCTTTCACCATCTCAGAAGCTGTACAACTCAATTCAGCCAACTCTCCCCAGAAAGGCCTTCCACTTTCTGGCCTCTCACGCAGAAACCTCCTGAGACCCCACCGCCCCCTGCCACCCTTCTGCCTCCCGCCCAGGTCCTGCCTGTCCCAGCAGCTCTTACCTTTCGTGGCTTGGGCTGTAAGGTCTGGGCCCAGCAGCGCCACTGCCAGCGGCAGACAGAATACCAGCTCCTCCAGCATCTCCTCATCAGGTCCCCGCAGGTCTGCAGAGCTCGGGGCAGGCCAGCACTTGAGGGTCTGAAGCAGGAGAAAGAGAGGTGAGGCTGCAAGGGCCTCCAAGTTAATGGTGGTGTGAATAATTCATCGGGCCCTCGAATTAGTAAGCTGATCCCCTGTGCTTCCTTCACTCCACCCTAAGGTGACGGATATAGTGTCACCAGGTTGACACTTCTGAGATCTGCACTGGCCACACTGGATGGGGAGAGGGCTGGGAGAGAATCTGGTGGTGGAGAAAGGGCACGGGTCTGGGGGCTAGGCAGATCCAGGATCGTCCTGGGTCAGCCTCCAACTTGCCAGGTGACCTTGAACAAAGTCATCCAACCCCTCTAGGTCTTGATCTGATGCCTCTATCTGGTGGGGCCACTCAGCCCTGCCTATAGGGCTATTGTGGAAACAAAATGTGGTAACACATGCTAAAAAACACAGTTGCGGCTTGCTACAGGTTTCCCCATCACCTGTCCACGTGGGAGGGGACAAGGATCCCTGAGACATGCATAGATGAGCTCAGAGGGAGAGTGAAGGGAAGAACGTAGCAGGAATAACAGAATGGGAAAACACTACGGGACAGCTCCCAGAGGCACTGGGGCTAAAGAACCTGCCTGCCATGCAGGAGACGAGAGGCGGGGGTTCGATCCTTGGGTCGGGAAGGTCCCCTGGAGGAGGGCATGGCAACCCACTCCAGTATTCCTGCCTGGAGAATCCCATGGACAGAGAAGCCCGGCGGACTACAGTTCATAGGGTCGCACAGAGTTGGACATGATTGAAGTGACAGCATGCACATAGCACGCACAATACAGTCATGGATTGCATGGCCAAGACTATTAAGTGGTCACCTTGTTGCTGCTGCTGCTGCCGCTAAGTCACTTCAGCCGTGCTCGACTCTGTGCGACCCCATAGACGGCAGCCCACCTTGTTATTGATCCACAAACCTGGCTCAAACAGCACCATGTGCCAGGCCCTGCGCTAGGATCTGGGCTGTGGCAATGCCCTCAGGGGTTCCATGTCCAACAGGAAGTAGGATCTTTCAATTTACTGTAGGAGACTATTTGGTTCAGCCAGGCCCCAGGCTCATTCCCTAAGCTCTTTCTCTGTGCAGAGCCTGTGCCAAGCCCGGGGCATCTGAGGTAAACATGGCCCATGCCTGCCTCCCAGTGAGGAGCCCAGCCTCTGCCGTGGCAGACACGGTCTGAATCCCGGCTCTACCCCTCACTGCTGGGCTGTGGGGCCCCCCTGAAGCTGGGCCTCCTGGACCGCGAAGGAGCACTTACAGTGCCTGCAGTGAGAGGATGAGATGAGATGATTGTCAGTGCCTGGCTCAGCGCACAGGAGCGAGGAGGGTTTTGCTGCCCTCTGAGGAGCTCAGACGTCCATCTGCCAGACCACGTGTTGCCTCAGAACCATCCTTTTGTCAGGAGGTCCCCAGGGGGCCCTTCGCTGCCAGCACGGGAAGGAGGCCGCCTGGAAGGTATTCAGCCAAGAGCATTAGGAATGCTCAGGCCTGAGGGACTGGCTTATGTGTGGGGCCAGATTGGCATGAAAAGAAAGGTGCTATGTCCTGGACAGTCTGAGGGGAATGGAGCTGCCACCCTGCCGAGGTCACTGGGGAGTGCTATACCTCCCATGGGACTGTCCCCTGGGTACCCGGGGCCTTGCAGCACCTCGCTGGGAAGATTCCCACTGTGGAACCCTGAGGACCCACCTCAAACTTCCAGGGGGTGTCTTGGCGTGGAGAGGACGCCCCTTCCTGCCACCGGCTTTGCAGCCCCTTGGAGCCAGTGGGCGCGGAGCTGTCCCTGAGGGTTGCTGTGAGTATGTCCAGTCAGGGGCGCTGCCGTGCTGCTTCTATCACCGCACAGTCCACCTCCAGGTGCCTCTGTGTCGCCATCTGCTCAGACTGTTTCCTCGGGCTCACGAACTCACCTAGTGTCTGGGCACTGGGCACCATGTATGTTGGTCTCTCTCTGGGTGACTGTCCATTGCTGAGTGTGAAAATGCCCTTTGTGACGACACCCAGTGCTGTGCACTCACACCTGTTCCTTTGCACACGTCTCTGTGTACACTTGAACTGCACACACCTGTGTAGGCACGTGTCCTTCGCTATGACTGTGGTTATCCACCTAGACCTGCATATACCCAGCTCTCTCCCTGGATGTATACACGTTTCCAAGGGAACGCCCCTCACTGGGTGCGTACGTGTGTCTTGAGTGCAAATGTCACAGCTGTGGGTGTGTGTGACACTCTCAGGGGACACACACCTCTTCACAGATACACACTTTATAAGTGCATGGCTCTTTTCGTGGGTACACAGCTATCTGCTAGTGCGCAGGTCAGTGTGTTAGTATAAACCTGTCCCTCTGGGTGTGCACCCAGCTCTGAGTACATTCGCTCCCACGGATCTGGTGTGCCTGTCTATGTCTGGGGCTCCTCTCTAAGCCTGTTTTGTTTTCAAGCCTGAGTCTGCCCCTCCAGCCCGGGAACAGGGACGGAGCCCACAGGATAGGAAGAGTGCTGCCTTATGCCTCCCTTTCCCAGAGGTCTGGGCCGACAAAGGAGGCTGGGGCAGAGGGCAGAGAGGATGTGCCCGCCCTGGGATTCCTGACTGGGACCTGGGGAGCCACATCTCTCTCTTGACTGGGACCCTGAGGACTCAGGGGAGCTTCCCAGGAGTCTGGGGACCTGGGGGGCAGGGGTCGGGAGGTAAGGACATTCGGGGCACACCCACACCTTTGCTCCTCATGTCACACCCCAGACTTCCTCTGCTGGGTCTGACTGAAAGCCACAGGTCAGCACAGTGTGAGTGAGTGTGTAAGATGCCAGAGGGGAAGGAGAAAGGGGCCGGAATGCAGAGAACTCAGGAGGAAGGCGGAAAGCTGAAAGCAGGGAGGCATGAGGAGGCAGGCCCCTGCAGAGCTGGGGCTGGTGGGGAGCTGGAATGGGGTCCTGGGATAGCAGAAGGGGACCCCTGGGGACTTGCTGGCTTCCCACACCCCTGGGAGCCACACACCAGCCCAAGGCTGGGACTTGGCCGAGAGGAGGAAGACACAGCCCCGCCTTCTCTCCCTGTGTCTCTGCTTTCTCTCACAGTCTTGCTGACCTGTCCTCCTTCCCAAAGGCTGAGTGCAAGGGCCACAGCCCAGGAATGACATCACAGAAGACCATATACACCAAGGATGAGGTTTCTGGGGAGACCCCGGACAAGGGTGTGACCTTCTCAGCCTCTGACTCCGTAGCTTCTGGGAGGAAAGTGGGGAGGGGGCCTAGATTGCCGCCCTTTGTGGGGACCATCCAGCTCTGGGCTCTTCCTGCCTGGGAGGGATACTGACCCACATTGTAGACAGGAAGCCAGGGCCCAGCCCGGACGGGGCCTGCCTGGAGCTGGGACTGTGCAGTGTGGGCACCCCCACTCCTGGGACACCCAGAGGTCTAGGGGACCAGGCAGAGAGTGCCCCCCACTCTGGGGGCTGCTCGCCCTCAGTGGTGCTGGGTCACTGCTGTTATGCTTGGTTTGGTGGAAAGAGTGACAGGTTTGGGTTTGAAACTCCCTGGATTTGGACCCATGTTTCCCATCTGACAGCCTGTGTAACTTTGGGCAAGTCACTTACTTCCCCACCCCCAACCACCGAGCCTCAGTTTCCACATGTGCCAAGGGGGTTCTAATCCTGCCCGACCTCCCTGGGCTGCTGTGAAGACCACACGTAAGATGCAAGAGGGCTTTGTAAACTGTGAAGTGCTGTGCACAGCAAGGGCAGCATGTTTCCCGGTGGATGAATGATAACTGGAGCCTCCAGGCCTTGAGCTGGGCACTGGGTTGAGCACTTTACATGGGTCTATTCTATTCTATTCATGTAAATTCATGCATTTCAACAAAGTTAAAAATCTTTATAACAACCTCACAAAGTATGAAGACTAAATGGCAACCCACTCCAGTAGTCTTGCCTGGAGAATCCCATGGGCGGAGGAGCCTGGTGGGCTACAGTCCATGGGTTGCAAAGAGTCGGACACGACTGAGCGACTTCACTTTCACTTTCAATCAGGGCTCAGAGAGAATTGCTTGTATTTGTTCACTTATTCAACAAGCATTTATTGAGCACCTACTAGGTGCTCGGCCAAGGCACCCTAGTTTGTGCACTTCATCCCACTAAATTCTCACAGTTCAGTGAGGAGGTATTAGTGTCCCCATTTCCAAACACCCCTTAGCAGGGCAGTATTGCTGTTTACTGTCTGTCTTGCCACCAGCACACGATCACCGGGAGTGGCAGAGATCTGTGTTTTTCAGCCCATTGCAGATTAAGTGCTCGGTAAACATCAGTTGAAGGGCTTCCCTGTAAAGAATCTGCTTGTAATGCAGGAAATGCGGGTTTGATCCCTGGGTCGGGAAGAGCCCCTATAGAAGAACATGGCAACCCACTCCAATATTCTTGCCTGGGAAATCCCATGGACAGAGGAGCCTGGTGGGCTACAGCCCATAAAGTCACAAAGCATCGGACACGACTGCAGTGACTGAGCACGTGTGCACATAAACGTGAGCTGAGACAAGAAAAGCAAGCCCTGCTAGCTCACACGTGGGGAAACTGAAGTTCAGAGAACTTGCCCAAGATGACTCAGCCAAGAAGTGGTGGTGCTGAGACTTCAGCTTACATCTGATGAGTTCAAAAGGCCGTTCTTACCGTGACACTGATTCTACCCACAAGGAAGGGCACTTGTAGGGAGGAAGAAGAGGTCTGAGCTCAATGCACACTGGGGACACAGGGCTGTAGATGCCTGGAATGGCAGAGCTGGGGGCCAAAGTTACTCTTGCCTTCTTTACTGGGAACCCTGGTCCCTCCTGCCTCCCACTGCCCAGCTGTGTTTCAAGTCCCTGGCCATCCTGGTCAGGGGAGCAGCCCTCCCTCATCAGGTCCTCCATCAAGAAAGGCGGCCAGCCAAGCTTCAGAGAGTCCAGCACAGGAGCTGCCAGGCTCAGCTTCCAAGGCCTCCTGGCTGTTCGCAGGCTAACTCAGGAGTTCAAGGTGAGAGGGAATGGCTCCAACTGGAGGAAGGGGTGGGAGCAGGGCCTTGGGCCATCAGAGCTGGGGAGGGGACTTCAAAGAGCAAGTTCAATCCCCTCATACCCATTTTCTGGCTGTGGAAACTGAGGTCCGAAAGACAGAAAGACAAGATAGAGCCCAGCTCTTGCTGAGTGTCCATTCTGTACCAGCCAGTGTGTCAAGCTCTTTCGCATTTGTTATAATGGCATCTGCTCCCAACCCCCTGCCCTAGAGACTGTGGACACCCCCAAAGTCAGGGTCCTCAAGGACCCAGCCTGCACACAGGTGGGTGTCCAGGAATGTTTGCTGAACACATGAATGAAGGAGTTAATTAGTGAAGTAGGAAGCATTTCGGAGAAGGCAATGGCATCCCACTCCAGTACTCTTGCCTGGAAAATCCCATGGACAGAGGAACCTGGAAGCCTGCAGTCCATGGAGTCGCTGAGGGTCGGACACGACTGAGTGACTTCACTTTCACTTTCATGCATTGGAGAAGGAAATGGCAACCCACTCCAGTGTTCTTGCCTGGAGAATCCCAGGGATGGGGGAGCCTGGTGGGCTGTCATCTCTGGGGTCGCACAGAGTCAGACACGACTGAAGCGACTTAGCAGCAGCAGCAGCAGGAAGCATTTTGCCATTGAGGAAATTGAGGGTCAGAAAGGGGGGAATTGACAACAGCCTCAAATGCAGCTGAAAAATGATCTCTGGATGCCAGGGACCTTGTAGAGCCCGTAGGGTGCAGGTGGGGCAGGTACCAGATGGCAGCAGACTGAGGAGTGATGGGAGACGAGGAAGGTTAAGGAGAGGGTGAAAACGTGAGTCAGAGAGACAGAGACCGAGAGATCGAGGGAGAGAGTATTCTCTGGACTAGGGGAGGCGAGGCAGGCTGCTGCTTTACTAACATGGGTGTGGTGGAAGGGTGCAGGGGACTTGGATAGGCTTCAGGTCTGGTTGGGTGGAGCCAGTAGGGACATTCTGGAGATTTTTCTGGAACCACTGAGCAGGTTACTTAGTAGAGACCCCCTCCTGCCCTCAGGAGAAAAGAAAGTAACTCTCAGAGACCTGACTGTGGGCCAAGCCCAGTGCTGGGTGCTGGGGCAATTCCTTTACTCCTCAAAGCAGCCCCGGGAGGAAACAAGATCCCATCTTCATTTTACAGAAGAGTAGTGGCTAACCCAAGATCATGTGGAACCCACCAGCTCATCCAACAAATGCCACTTCAACACTCCCTGTCTAGATGCTGTGCTGGTGTGCTGGTGGGCTGGTGGGGGCCGGCACACTACAGAGGCTGCCCTCAGGCCACATCACTTCCTCTGCCAGCTGTTCTACCCGGAGAGCATCCATTCCTTTGCCTATAAAACAGGAAAGCTCCAGCTGTCAAGATTGTGAGAATTAAGTGAGAGAGCCTAGTGGACACTGTTGATTGCCACTTCTGTCACCCCAGCCCAGCTGGAGGGACACACACTGGGCTTCCTGCATCTCCCTGCCTGAGGGCTGCCGGGCTGAGCCCACTCCCGGGAGGCCACAAGGGCTGGGAGCTGGTGCTCTGGGAACAAGCCTCAGCCCTTAGAGAGACACTAGGTGCTGGCAGATAAGCACCCCAGTTCCCTCGCCCCCAGGAGTGGATAGTGCTGAGTGCCTTCCGCAGTTGCTGGTGGGACCCCCAAGGATGGGCCCCAGCTGTGCAGGAGGAAGCCTGCCCGTTAACACTTGTGCTGGCTCTCCTCACCCTCCCTCGCCATGCTTCCCTAAGTGCCCTCCCATTAAACTTCTTGCACCCGCATCCTCATTCAGAGCCTGCTTTGGGGCAAACGCAGCCCGAAACAGATGACTAAAACTTGGCGCTCAGGAGACCTTCAGCAAGCGTTGCTTCCCTCCAGGCTCATTCTCACTTTTCCAGAATCGGACGTCTTCGAGAACACAGTCATGGCTCCAGTCGGACTGCCACTGGCCTGTCAGCATCATCCAGGAGCAGGTGCGGGCCAGGGCCTTGGGGTCGCGGGGAGCTGGAGGGGAGTCGGGGCCCTGGGCGTTAGGGCACCTATCACAGGCTGAGCCCCTTGGAAGCTCAGGACTACAGAATTGTACGTTATGTTCCTGGGTCCTTATGTTCCATGGTCTGTCCATCCCTCTGCTCCGACTCAGGGTCTGTGCTCAACACGTTAGGCTTTGAGCCCCAACTCTATATGTTCCCTGTTGCAAACACTCCCCACTGTCACCCCCCTCCTCTCCTCCCTCCAGGTGCCCCTGGGGGCAGCCAGGTTGCAGGTGACGTTCCCCTGGGTCCGGGCGCAGGAGCTGATGCAGGCTCACCTGCCCTGCAAGCTGGCTGGTGTGGCCTATGATCCGGCCCTATGTGCCAACCTGGCCGCCGTGCTGAGTGCCGAGATCCGGGGCCTGGTCAGGGCTGTCACCCTAACCCACTACAGGCTGGTGTGCTCCATCAGCACTGGGGGCAAGGGGCAGGTCAGTGTGGTGGTCTCCAGCAGGTGCCTGCAGGACCCACATGCAGACAGCTTTGCCACCCCTCTATGTGAACCCCATGCTCTTCTGCATGGCGCTGGTACACGCTATCTGTTTGGAGTGAGTCAAGCCAGGGTTCGATTCCTAGGTTGGGAAGATCCTCTGGAGAAGGGAATGGCAATCCACTTCAGTATTCTTGCCTGGAGAATCCCACGGACAGAGGAGCCTGGTGGGTTACAGTTCGTGGGGTTGCAGTCAGACATGACTGAGTGACTAACACACACACACACACACCGCGTGAACCCCACGCTCTTCTGGGTGGCGCTGGTGCACGCTATCTGTTTGGAGTGAGTCAAACAGATGAGGGGTCCAGGACTTGTGTAGGGCTCTGGACTCAAGCCTCACAGGGAAGACTCAGCCCCCAGCCCATCGGTCAGTGACCTGGGAAAGCAGACCCACCCATGCGAGGCAGGCCGCTTCCACAGCTCTTGGCTAAAAGAAAATGAGCACCGTGCCTCTACATGGCCCCTCCTCAGGCCACCCAGACCACACACACTGCTGATTCCTTTGCCTCTGGCTGGAATTATGTTAGCCATGTGCGGCTCCCGGAGGGCTGTACAGATCAGAAGCTCTGAGGGGCAGCTATCTATGTCTTTGATTAATAAAAAATGGGAAATAGATTAATAATGACTTAATACATGCAATTTGGGATCAAAATCTTCCAAAGCATGGGGAAAATAATAAAAAGGGGAGTTCCTGAAAGTGAAAAGTTTGAGAATAAGTGCTGTTGTCCAGAGGCCAGCATGAGCCAGGTGCTGCTGGGGAGGGCCTCTGGGAAGAAGAAAGGCAGGGGACTGGTTCTCACACCCGCTCTGGACCACGAGCTGTGCTTGGGAGTCACATGTGTTTCCCTCATCTTCACAAGGCCCTGGGAAACCACAGTACCATCCCCACTTTACAGGTGAGTAAACTGAGGCCCAGACAGGACAAGTTACTTGCCCTGGGTACTTGCAGAATCAGTAAGAGATCTGAACCTTGTTCTGCCTCACTTAAAAAGGAAAACAAACTACAGTAAAAAAAAAAAGGGGGGGGTGGGGCACGGGGAAAGAGTCCCAAACTGTGATGCCTGGAAAGTCACTCTGGTTTGAGTTTACGAGGAAAGGAGGGACAAGTGGAGGGGCGTGTAAGTGGGCACTGGGTACTGTTTACACTATTTACTGTTGTATCTAGACCAGGGCTTCCCTTGTGGCTCAGCTGGTAAAGAATCCGCCTGCAATGCAGGAGACCTGGGTTTGATCCCTGGGTTGGGAAGATCCCCTGGAGAAGGGAAAGGCTACCCACTCCAGTATTCTGGCATGAGAATTCCATGGGCTATATAGTCCATGGAGTCACAAAGAGCTGGACACGACTGAACGACTTTCGCTTTCACTTCACTTTCCCTGGGTCAAGAATATTCCCTCGAGAAGGAAATGGCCACCCACTCCAGAATTCTTGCCTGGTGAACCCCATGGACAGAGGAGCCTGGCAGGCTATAGTCCGTGAGGTCGCAAAAGAGTCGGACACGACTGAGTGACTCAACAACAACTAGACCGGGGCACAGGGTAGGTGCTCACAAGAGTTTCAGATCAAAGAATGAAAAGCTTGAAGGCATAGAAGGGCGCAGCTTACCCTGAGGTGGGAGAGAAGCAGTGAATGTTTTTAAGCCTCTAGTTTCTGAAGTACTTTGATGGCATATTTAATCTTATTTTTAAAAAGTTCTCTAATTATGGAAATATTTCAAACACAGAAAAAGGTAGAACATTAATAAAGCAGACAGCGGTGAACCCATCACCTAGATTTATCAGATGAACACCTTGCTGTATTCATTTCAAGTATTTTTCTAGTGAGGTGATAGAGATAAAAGTCCCCACTTCATCCAACCTCCTTCTCTTCTTTCTGTCAAGGGGTCACCACTATCCTTGAAACTGGTGAATCTCCTTCCTGAGCATTTGGTATTATTTTGTGCTTTAATTAAAAAAAAAAAGTTATTTGGCTGCACTGGGTCCTGGTTGCCACACACAGGATCTTCGCTCTTCGCTGCAGCATGGGAGACCTTTTCAGTTGTGCAACGCAGGATCTTTGGTTGTGGCATGTGGGATCTAGCTCCCTGATCAGGGAACGAACCCGGGCCCCCTGCGCTGGGACTTCAGAGCCGTAGCCACTGGACCACAGGGAAGTCCCTATTTTGTGTTTTTAAACTTTCCAAATATGGGCATCTTATTCTACCCTTCCTTTTGCAATTTGCTTTTCACTCTATTATGCCTTTAGAATTCAGCCATGTTGATACACATAAATCTAGATCCCTCGCTTCAACGGCTGTATGGTTTTCCACTGTACGCGTCTACAAAGCACACTTCATCTCCCCATTTTCTTACTGATGAACATATTTTCATTCTTGGTGGTTTCAAACAGTGCAGCAGTGGATAGCTTTATACACATCTCCTGTGCACCCACATCACGTACAACCTGTATAACAGTTGCAGCACATACCCCTGCATGGCCTTGGAGAATTGTTTAATGTCTCAGAAGCTTAGTTTCCTCATCAGTATCCTGGGGTAATTAAACAGCACACATTTGGTGATGACTGCATGCTTCAGTGTAGGTGAAAAGCATTTTGCAACCTGTACAGGACTCCACATGTTAGTAAGGTAATGCTCAAAATCCTTCAAGCCAGGCTTCAATAGTACATGAACCAAGAACTTCCAGATGTACAAGCCGGATTTAGAAAAGGCAGAGGAACCAGAGATCAAATGCCAGTATCCATTGGATCATAGAAAAAGTAAGGGAATTCCAGAAAAACAGCTACTTCTGCTTCACTGACTACACGAAAGCCTTTGACAGTGTAGATCACAACAAATTGTGGAAAATTCTTAAAGAGAAGGGAATACCAGACCACCTTACCTGCCTCTTGAGAAATCTATATGCAGGTCAAGAAACAACAGTTAGAACCAGACTTGGAACAACAGAATGGCTCCAAATTGGGAAAGGAGTATGTCAAGACTGTATATTGTCACCTTGCTTATTTAACTTATATGCAGAGTACATCATATGAAATGCTGGGCTGGATGAAGCACAAGCTGGACTCAAGATTGCTAGGAGAAATATCAACAATCTCAGATATGCAAATGATACCACTCTAATGGCAGAACTAAAGAGCCTCTGGATGAGGGTGAAAGAGGAGCATGAAATAGCTAGCTTAAAAATCACCATTCAAAAAACTAATATCATGGCATCCAATCCCATCACTTTATGGCAAATAGATGGAGAAAGTGGAAACGGTGACAAATTTTATTTTCTTGGGCTCCAAAATCACTGTAGATGGTGACTGCAGCCACAAAATTAAGACACTTACTCCTTGGAAGAAAAGCTATGACAAACCTAGACAGCATACTAAAAAGCAGAGACGTCATGGTGCCGACAAAGTCTGTATAGTCAAAGCTATGGTTTTTCTGGTAGTCATGTATGCATGTAAGAACTGGACCACAAAGAAGGCTGAGCACCAAAGAATTGACGCTTTTGAACTGTGGTGCTGGAGAAGACTCTTGAGAGTCACTTGGACTTCAAGAAGGTCAAACCAGCTAATCCTACAGGAAATCAATCCTGAATATTCACTGGAAGGACTGATGCTGAAGCTAAAGCTCCAATACTTTGGCCACCTGATGTGAAGAGCTGACTCATTGGAAAAGACCTTGATGCTGGGAAAGATCAAGGGCAGGAGGAGAAGGGGGCAACAGAGGATGAGATGGTTGGATGGCATCACCAACTCAATGGACATGAATTTGAGCAAACTCCAGGAGAGAGTGAAGGACTGAGAAGCCTGGTGTGCTGTAGTCCATGGGATCACAAAGAGTCGGACACGACTTAGGGACTGAACAACAGAGAACTCCATGAGTGTTCGCTGTTTATTATCCACATGTTTGATACCCAGGATGTACTGAGCACCCTTCCATCTGGGGACACAGGGAATAGGGACGGCTCCCAATGTGCTCACACGCAGAAGAGACAGTTTGATGCGTGCAGCACGAGAAAGCACAAGACTGCTCAGTGATCTAGGCCAGGGTGCAGAGGCAGGCACGGCTTCAGAGAGGCAGTGACACTAAACTCAGCCCCCTAAAGACAGAGGCAAAGTGAATGGAAGATGGGAGGATGGAAGGCTGGCTTGAGCAGAAGGAGCAGTAGATGCGAAGGGACTGAAGGGCGTAAGGGGACATAAGAGCTGGGCGTGGGGGAGTGGCAGCAAGATCAAATAAGCCCAGACAGGTAAGTAAATAAGTAAGTGAAAGTTGCTCAGTTGTGTCTGACTCTAAATTCTCCAGGCTAGAATACTGCAGTGGGTAGTCCTTCCCTTCTCCGGGGGATCTTCCCAACCCAGGGATCGAACCCAAGTCTCCCGAATTGCAGGTGGATTCTTTACCAGCTGAGCCATAAAGGAAACCCAAGAATATGAAGTGGGTAGCCTATCCCTTCTTCGGCAGACCTTCACAACCCAGGAATCAAACTGGGGCCTCCTGCATTGCAGGTGGATTCTTCACGGAGCTATCAGGGAAGCCCGGAGAGGTAAGCAGAGCCCAGACACCACACCCTGAGTAATAGGGAGCCACTGATGGATTTTAAGCAAGGGAGTGATAGATTCTGTGTGTTAGAAGCAGTCTAGGTAAGCTCTGGAGAGTGGCTGTAAACCACTATACCTCCACTCAGCAATGATGTCTCCTACACTTCAGGAGGTCCTCTCTGGTAGTCCAGAGGGTTAAGATACCACGATTCTAATACAGGGTGCATGGGTTTGATCCTTGGTCAGGGAACTAAGATCCCACATGCTACGCAGTGTGGGCAAAAATTTTAAAAAATTAAAAAAGGGCCTGGCTGCAGTGTGGAAGGGGTGTGGGGGAGAGGCAAGAGGCTGAAGGCCGAGGATGGGAGTGCTGCAGGGGTGCAGTGAAACACGATGAGGGCAGAGCCAAGGCGGCCACTGATTCTGCCCCATCACCCTGTGGCAGCATCACCAGCACAGATGGGAGGAGTGGGCCAGCCGACGGGCACCTCATCGTGATTCAAAGAGGTCTGTGCTTACACACCGCAGTGAGTCTTTGTATTGGGCTCACTTATCATCTTTCAAGGCACAGGACCCAGCCACCAGCTCTCAAGCTCCTGGATGATATGAGCCCTTCGGTATCATGGCAGCAAGGACGTGGCTGGGTCCTCACCAGGGTCCCAGGATAAGAAGCCCCACCAGCATCCAGACCACACAGATCCCATATGGAAGGAGGGGAAGGGGCAACATATCCTAACATAAGAGGGGCCGTTGGTTATCACTGGGTGGTAATATCTACACATCAGATACCTAACATGGGACAAAGACAAAGAACTGCCCAGGACCCTCACTCCTTAGGTGGGGACCCCTGACCATCCCTAACAACGGTGAGAGGCCTCCACCCTCAGCTCAGTGGTGTGTCTTAGCCTCCCCCAGGCTAGCCTAGAGCCAGCCATTCTCCCAGCGCTCTGTACTTCCCATTTGAGCATACTCATCTCTTTGAGAATTACAGCTTTAATTCCGTCTTCCTTGTCATACTGTAAGCTCCATGATGGAGCTTCCCAGGACTGCCCTCGCCTTGTTCACTGTTCTCCAACAAACAGAGTCTGGCTCCCAACTGGCCCTCCAGGAGTATTTGTGAGTAGTCTCAATAGGACACACCAACTAACAGGAAAAGGTGAATGAAGACGCCCCGACTGAGAGACCCTGAGAAAGGAAAAGTGCCTCACTCAAGGCACAGGAGAGGCAGTGAGGTCACAGTTCCTGTCTGGGACGCGGCTGCTCAGAGAAGGGCCTTCTCCTTACCCTAGGCTGAAAAGAGGCTTTGCAACAGACCAGGATTCCCTGAAGCTCAGTCCATGGAAGGCTGGTCTCAAAATGTTCTCTAGTTTAAAAATGCTGGGAAACCCTGGTTAAAACGAAAAATCTTTCTTCACCACTGGACTTTTCAGAACCTTTATTATGCTCACATGCTTACATGCACATAATTGCTGGCAAAGGCCACAGGCTGTATTCTCCACATCTACATGACCATGGAATGCTGTCTGTGAAACTTGGTTTGAAACCTTTGGCACCACCCCGCAATGGCCTGTCCTTATTTATTGAACACGGCACAGCACGGAGTTTTGTTGCAACTTTTTGGGCAGTATAGGAAAAACCTATTTCACAAATGAAAATGACTCCAAGCCCCAAGATATAAATGGGATAAAAACAGAACTGCTCTGGTTGGAGGGGGTCCTGGGGATCCCACCCAGCTTCCATTCCTTCACAGCAGCCATGCCAGGAACTATGCTATCCTACAGAGTCCAGTCTAAAAAAATCACTGGTACAGAATCTGTGGACAGGGCTGACATTATAAATCTGGCTTCTGATGCTGGCCCCGCAGTGAACTGTTTTATATTCGGCAGATCACATGGCCTCTCTGGGCCCTGATTTCCCCATTGATACAATGAATCTGATAGAAGAGATACTTTCTGGAGTTCTGAGCTTTAACCTCTGATATGATGAGGACTGGGCTTCCCAGGTGGGGCTAGTGGTAAAGAATTTGCCTGCCAATGTAGGTGGCATGGGTGGGTTCGAGCCCTGGGCTGGGAAGATCCCCTGGAGGAGGGTATGGCAACCCATTCTACTATTCTTGCCCAGAGAATTCCAGGGATAGAGGAGCCTGGGGGGCAAAGAGTCAGACAAGACTTAAGTGACTTAGCACGCACACACGCATGTGACGAAGACTGCGATTTTATGACTGCAAAATTCTAACTCTTCGATTTTATGGTCCTTTGATTCTGAGATTCCATGGCTTATTATTCCAATTCTGGGACTGCCTGTAGCCAGCTGGAGCTGGTGCAGCAGACGGAGCACAGGCTGCAAAAAAAGCAGAATTCATTATCTGCAGTGTGCTGCCCAGGAGCACTGGGTTCCCTGGGGAGGGCATGCCCCGTTCAGGATGGAGCGGGTGGCGTGTGGGGGGGACGGAACAGCAGCAGCTCAATGGGCAGAGCAGGGAGAGGGACCCAAGTCTCCCGACTCCTGCTCTATCTTTAGATCTCCATAGCAACCGTCACGAGGGTGCTGAGCTGCCTGCGCGGGCTGAGCTGGCTGCCTGCAGGAGGGAGGGGCATTAGCTTCCTTCCGTACCTCTTTTGCCAGGGAAAGGACTCTGGGCTGAGCTCTCGAGCCAGGAAAGGGAGACTGAGAGGGAAGCCCTTTGCAGCAGGAAAGGCCTGGGGCCAAAAGAAAGGTAGTCTAGGGCCCCACCTTGCTCTGAAATGTGGTCAGGTCAAAGAAGCCTTGACCTTCATTGTGTCAGGCTCACAGCACTAGAGGCCCAGACAGCAAGTTCTTCCTCCAGCCTCCCCTGCGGTCATTCCCTAAACAGTCAGTGAGCACCTCCTCTGAGCTGGCCTGGAGGCCACAAGAGATACACAGACTCCAGGGAAAGCAGGCTTTGGCTGAGGAATCAGGAAAGCCCCTCCCAGTCCTCCTTCTGCCAATTCCTACTCAGCCAGGACCTGGCTCCTTCCAGGAAGTCCTCCCTGACTGCCCACTGTATACTTTCCTGTTCAGGACTCCTAGAGCCCCATCCTCTCTCCTCCCAGCAGGATGCCTGTCGGAGCATCAGTGACCTCGTGGGATGGATGAGAAATGGAGGTCTGCAGAGGCAAAGATATTCGTCCCAGGTCACCTGGAGCACGAACACCGGTCTCCCATTCATGTCTTCGGATTCCAGTCCATGCTCCTTCCTGCTTCCCAGTGCCGGGCCCCAGGCCTGAGCTTTAGAAGTGAGGCCAGGCCTAGAAGAGGAAGTAGGAGTCCTTGGCCAGGCCTGCGTGCAGCAAGTACCCAGCCACGTCCTTGGTAAACTCGGCTGATCCACAGACCAGAGCGAATGGCTTTCTCCGACAGGTGCTGACCAGTTCTTCAAGCAGGTCCTGGTCCAGGCGGCCAAAGCGGGTCCTGTCCCGGTAACTCCAGGGGAGCTGCTCCAGGGAGTTCTCCTGGGAGGATGAGAGACGGGGGGGTGACTCCTGGGCATCCTCAGAGTTCACACAGTCAGCTCCTCTCTGCCAAACAAGGAACCTGAGCCAGAGGGGATGGGGGGAAGCATGCTTCACCCAGCCCCACCATAGGCCAGGTACTTCCTTCCACGTGGACTCAGGTCACCCTCACAGAAGCCTGTGGACCAGTAAGCACAGGTGAGGCACACGGAGGAGGAGGGATGTCCCTGGGACACATGATGATGTGGGGCAGCAGTGGGATCAGACTGTGGGTCCCATCATTTCCACTGCCTCCCAGGGGCTGCTGTCCCTGACACTCTGGAGGGAATGTTTTCTCACCATGACTGTGGGTCTCCCAGCATCTTTCCAAGGTTATTTATCACCATCACTCTCAGAGCATAACTTTTGTGCATTTAAGTTTTCGATTCACTTGTTGAGTTAACCAATGTCTACTGAGTGGACTCGATGGACATGAGTTTGCGCAAGCTCTGGGGAGTTGGTGATGGACAGGGAAGCCTAGGGTGCTGTAGTCCATGGGGTCACAAAGAGTCGGACACGACTGAGCAACTGAACTCACTGACTGAGTGGACTGTGCCTGGCTCTGTGCTAGGCAATGGGGACAGGATAGCTGCTCCAGGCAGACAGGGCTCCTGGCCTCATCTGGCTGTGCAACAGCGATCCCAGGCTGCCTTAACCAAGAGAGGGGTTTATTTCTCTCACATGGGGAGGCTAGCGGTAGCATTCCAGGGGTGTATGAGGCCCCAGGCTCTTTCTCGTTCTGTTCCTCTAGCCTTAGCTTCTGGCTTTTATCCCCAAGGTTACAAAAGAAAATCTCCACTACCAGTTGACTTGGAAAAATTTCTTTTAAGTAAATATTTTCTGGAAGTATAACATATGTATACATATGTCATATATTGTATATGTATTGACAGTTTGGAGAATTTTGACAAAAGAGAGGAAGCCATGTAACCAGCATCCAAAACAAATAAAACCCCAGCAGAACAGGGCTGTCACCTCTGCAGATGCTATTGAGGTGAAGCTGAGAGACAGGATGGAGAGGGGGTGTTGGGGCTGGAATGCAAGCTTTGCCACCAATTTCTGGTGAGTGACCATGACCTCTCGGAGCTACCGTGATGAGTGATGAGCGCGGGGTGATTGAGAAACCCTGAAAGAGGCTCCATGAGAACAGGCCTAGAATCCCAGGTGCGCTCAGAGCCATCAGACCCCGAGGGCCTCTGAGCACAGTGCTCTGCTGCTCACAGCCGATCCTCTCTGATGATCCGAACCTTCTTGTGTGCCCTTTGTGCTCTGACCTGTCCAACGGGCCCCCTCGAGGGCAGGAACCAGTAGGGCCCACTGGCCTTGCCCCTCCTTCCCACTGCCCAATCCTCCCTTCCTCCCTGACCAGTTCATTCAGTGAGGCTCACCCTGACTGTACACACCAAGGGATGCATGGGATCTGGTTGCTGCTCAAGTGGGGAGGGGACCCTCAACAACGAGGATGCAGTGGGGTGGGTGAAGGAGAGCCTGGGCCGTGACAGCAGAAACATCTACACCAGCCTGGAGGCTCAGGGAAGCTCCCAGGATGGAATTACACCTCGGCAGAGAGATGTGAGGGATGAATGGGCATTAGCTTAAGAAGTGGGAAAAAGTGCTCCCTGTGGGGGAACAACACGCACAAAGGCAGAAAAGCATGGAGCATTCGCAACCACGGGCAGACCAGTGACGCCAAACGCAGCATGCAGTGGATGGAGGAGGGCCAGGGTGCGAGGCTGCAGAGGGCTGGCACATAGTCCTGAGAGCCGTGGGGAGCCAGGGAAGGGCAGGAAGCGGGGTGGCGATGTGGTCAGAGCTGCCCTTCCAGCGACAGGATGAAGGACAAATGGGCAAGAAGTGGCCTGAACAGGAAGACCCTTGATGAGGCTGTCACTATGGCCCAGGCAGCTGGAGAGGAGGGAGCACGGACAGGCAGGAGGCCCCACTCACTCCATCCTCCCCCGCCTGCCCTTGCTTCTGACAGCCAGCCCACTCGCCTGCCCAACCCCAGGGCACCGCATCGTCAAACCCTGGCCCAAGGTAGAAGGTCCCGTACTGCTGGTGAACTTTGACTCTGCCCTCAAGCCCAGGCTCAAATGCCATCTGCTCTATGAAGCCCTCTCTGCTGGCTGCCAGCACCCTGAACACACTCCACAGCACCAACTCCCGTGCTGTTTTACACCAGCAAGCAAGAAAACCATGGCCTCTCCACCAACTTGCTGTGCTACCTTGGGCAAGGTTCTTAACCTCTCTGCGCCTCAGTTTCCACATTCATTAAAAGGCCATGATGGAAGTACAAGCCTCTAAAGATTTTGGTGGGGACTATATGAGTTAACACACATACAGTGCTTAGAACAGTGCCAGGCACAGAGAAAGTGCTCGATGAAGGGAAGCCCTGTCAGCCGTCTCTGTGGCTGTCTCCACATATATAGGTGAGCCCCTAGAGGCCAGGAAGAGGGCATCTTCCTTTTGAAGCAGGACTGGCCCTTCGCTCACCCCTCTCCCCTTGGCTGTCCACTAGCCCTCTGCTCCATCTCTGACCGTGGGTATTGCTGTGGCTGCTCACGCTCACCAAGCAGGACATCCTGGGTGATCAGGCCACTGAGCATTCCTCCTGATAGACAGGCCTGTGGACTCTGGCTCCTGGGGACCTCAGGATCTCTGGTTTCCTGACAGCCTCCCACCCACAATGTCGAGGATCACGGAAGCCTTTAGGGACACTCTAAAGCTGCCTCCGGAGTTAACTGATGAGAAGGGTGCTCCAAAGTACAGGGCAACGAGGCTGACCCTGAGCAGGAGAATGGAGGGGAGACACCAGCAGGGGACCCCAACCCAGGGTGTGCAGGAAAGAGAAACGAAGCTACAGACTAGGGGAAGGCACACGCACAAAGATAGCTGAAGGCCTAGCTCGAGGTAAGGGGCGAGACAGCCCCCAGCCCCGTGCCGTGGCCCTGAGGGGAGGGCCCGGAGGGGTGCCTGGAATGAAGGGCGGGACAGGGAACCAAAGGGAAGAGGGCTCAGGAAGCAAAGCCATTTCTAGCTAGAGTGGCTGGGGCTTGCACGGAAGAGAGATGTGGAAAAAACCCTAACAAATGCCAGGAACTCGGGTCCAGTTTACTCCACCAGCTGTTGACAGGGTGAGCGCCTCCTCCGTGCCTGGCACTGGGTGGAGCACTGAGAGACTGGTAACCGAGAAATATGTCCCTGCCTCAATCAGCTATGACAGCCAGAGGCCGTCTGTGCCTGGCCCACTGCTTCCATCACCAGGCCCCTTGCCCACACAACGGAGGATGCCGGAGGGTGGATGGCAGGCAGCAAAGCATGCTGGGTGAGAGCTGGTGCTCTGGAAGCAGTCAGCCTTGGGCTCAGCTCCTGGCCTCACCCTGTCTGGCAGCATGTCGCAAGCTGGTGCCTTCACCTCTGCGCGTCAGCTTCCTCATCTGCATGACGAACGCTGACGCTGTGGGTGCACCAGCGGCGAGAATGATTATTACGGCCCGGGTGAGAGAGCCCACAGCAGGCCCTTGGGAGGGGTGCAAAGGGGCAGCAGAGTCTCCATCAGGGACAGAAGTCATCCCCTGGGCTCACCTGGCTGAGGACAAAGAAGGTGCGGACATTCCAGAAACGGGCCTGCTCCTGGAGGAAGGGTTTCAGGTAGATGTCCTCAAAGGTCTTGAAGCAGCCGACCAGGGTGATGAAGGTCTCATCCTCTGCGTTGTCTGTGATGCTCTGGAGGATGGGCACCATGGGGGCCAGGCCGGTGCCAGCAGCCAGCATGAGGAGCTCCCCGTACTGGGGAGCAAGACGGTGCATGACAGGGCTGGGTTGGGAAGGGGTCTTACCCCACCTACCAACTATGGGGCCTTTTCCTGGGCATGCTTGAACTGGACGGTACTGTCCTTCTGGGGTGTCCTGCCCATCTGAGTTCCCTCTCTACCCTCTCCCGGGAACCCTCCGTGCCTGTGAGCTATAGCTTGTGAGGCCTATGGAACAGAAATCATGGAATTTGGGGGCTGCAAGGAAAAGCAGTGGTGCAGCCATCCTACAAATGCCTGGCTGCCTTCTAAAGCATCCCCACGGGACTCTGCTTACACACTTCTGCTGACAGGCAGCCCAGTAGATCAAACCAGCCAATCTTAAAGGAAATCAACTCTGAATACTCATTGGAAGGACTGATGCTGAAGCTCCAATCCTTCGGCCACCTGATGCGAAGAGCTGACTCATTGGAAAAGACCCTGATGCTGGGAAAGATTAAAGGCAGAAGGAGAAGAGGGTGACAAAGGATGAGATGGTTGGATGGCATCACTGATTCAATGGACATGAATTTCGGCAAACTCTGGGAGATGGTGAGGCTCAGGGAAGCCTGACTGCAGTCCGTGGGGTCGCAAAAAGTCAGCCATGACTTGGTGGCTGAACAACAAGCCCACTACTTCCCAAGAAGTCTGCTGTATTACAAGCTGACTCCCCTTGCCCGGGAGGGCTTCTCATCTCAATGACCTGAAACCTGCTCCAGCCAAAGCTTTGCCCACCACCTCCATCCTGGCCCTGCCCTCTGGGCTGCTTCCTCTGCCCCAAGGCCACCTTGCAGAGATCTGAGGACCCTGGCTTGGACCCTGAGCCTGCTCTTCTCTAGACTAAATGAGATACTATACCTCAGTGCCTGGCACAGTGCTGGCCCAGACAGCCAGGCAATAAAGTGAGCTCCCAAGGAGTCCCTGTTCCATCAACTCCTCCTCGCCAAACCTGTTTCCTGGCTGAAGGTCTCTTTAAGATCAGTGCTGTGCAGGTTAGTGCGTGACCCGCACAGTGAAGTGTTCACCTCTATGCTTTGTCGGTTTCTGTGCGCGCAGTCCGAGTTTCCACTGCATGCCACACTACTGCATGGAATGCTTCTTGGACTACCAGGAGCCATGCAGATGTCGGGGTAAACCCTCAGCCCTATGATCTGGGCAAGTTCTTTCACTTCTCAGAGCCTTGGTTTCTTCACTGGTTTAAAAAAAAAATAGACCTCCGCAGAAGAGCACCTATCTCAGAACCGGCATGAGGATTAAAGAGATGACAAGTGCCTGGTACGGAGCCTGGGACCTCACGCAGCTACATTCCTGCCCCTCACTGAGCCCTACTGCTGGCCCGTCATCCTGCCCTGTGCTCCGATTCCCCCAGCCTCCAGTCACGGGGTCTGCCGTGTATCACCTCTTTCTCCCATCACTGCTCAGGCTTTCCTCTGGGGAGCCTCCCCTGAGATACAGGCGGGTGTTCCCACAGCCTTCAGCACCCGGCTCACCCTGTGTTGTTGCCATCAATCTGTGTGCCCGTCTCCCCATCAGACTGGGAGCGTCTGGAGGACAGGGCTCATCTGACCCACCTCTGGGCCGCCAGGGTCCATCCAGCACTGGCCTGGCCCCGGGTGAACCCCTATGAATGTCTGTGGAACAAATGCAAGACAGATGCTAACGTGGCAGTCTCAGGGCCGACGCGAGCCACCTGCCACGAAGCTGGCTGCAGAGTGGCAAGACTGGCTTGCACCCTGGCACCCACACAGGAGCAGAGCGGAGTCTCAGCCACAGTCTTAGCGGCCAAACATTGGTGCGCGAGATGCCATGTCCTTTCCTTCACAGCCGGGCCCTGTGCCCTCCCAAGATAGCAAGTGTGGGGCTTTCCCGAGGGGTCTGTGGATGCCAAGGTCATAAGACTGTTATGTCTGGGAAGATGGCCTGCAGGTATTTTTTTATTTCTTCCTTTAGCTTCTTTATATCTGCAGATTTTGTGGGGGTTAATGAACAGGTACTACATTTGTAATAAGGAGAATACCAGTAAAAGCTATTTTTAAATTATGCAAAAAGAATAGACACACAGACAGAGCAAACAAACTTGTGGGGACTTCCCTGGGGGTCCGGTGGTTAAGAGTCTGCGCTTCAAATGCAGGGGTGCAAGTTTGACCCTGGTGCAGGGACTGGGAGCCACAGGCCGCGTGGCATGGCCAAAAAAGAAAACAAACTTATGGTTACCAAGGAGGAAAAGAGACAAGGGATGAATCAGGAGTTTGGAATTAACATATACACTGCCATATATAAACTAGATAACCAACAGCGACCTACTGTATAGCACAGGAAACAATACTTAATATTTTGTAATAACCTATAAGGGAAAAGAATCTGAAAAAGAATGTATATGTATGTGTGTGTACATAACTGAATCACTCTGCTGTATACCTGAAGCTATCACAACATTGTAAATCAATTATACTTCAATTAAAAATAAAAGAATAGAGAGGAAGAATGATTCATTCTTTTCCATTTGTTTTGCTTTGTTTTCCTCATTATAAAGGTAATAGGTACTCATTGTGGGTAATTTGGAAAATATAATGAAGAAAATAAAAATCACCTATAATTCCACCACCCAGAGCTGCTAACATTTTATTGCTTTATTTAAAAAAATACTTTTTCTGTATAATCTAACTTAAGTTTCCTAGCTTGTTGTGTATTCAGTATTTTACTTAGTATTGGTCACTTACAGCATAAGCATCAGCATCATTTATAAACATAATTTTAAAATCCAGGATAGTAGTCTATCAAGTATCTGTAACCAGTGTACCTAATTGCTCTGCTGTTGGATGTTCAGCTGTCTCCAATTTCTTGCTATTATAAATAAGCTGCAATGAACCTGTGCAAGAAGAAGCATTTGGATTCTTTTCCATAGGACAGACTTCAGAAGCGGAAGCGCTGGGTCAAGGATGTGAAGCTTCCTGACTCCCAGTGGTGGTTTAGTTGTTCAGCTGAGTCCACCTCTTTGCAACTCCATGGACTGTGGCCCACCAGGCTCCTTTGTCCATGGGACTTCCCAGGCAGGAATACTGGAGTGGTTTGCCATTTCCTTCTCCAAGGGATCTTCCCAATCCAAGGACAGAACCCAGGTCTCCTGCACTGCAGGTGGTCTCTTGTATTGCAGGCAGATTCTTTGCAAACTGAGACACAAGGAAGTCCCAAGTCCCCAGAACATACTGTCAAGTTGTTTTCTTATATGCACCAGTTGATGAGAAACTACTGTTTTTTCCTAGGAATGTCAGGGGGGGACTTGAACACGCCATGAAGATGAGGGGAAGACCCCTTGGCCTGGGAGGCAGGGGACTTCCAAGCAGCAAGTCACAAGGTATACTTAGGGAGTGGTTTCCATAATCTTGCAAATGACTCATGAAACTGGAAAGAGATCTGAGAGTCAGCTGGCATACGGGCCCTACATGCCGAACTTAGTCTGAATTTTTCCAAGCAATGTTCAGGCATGGGTGGTTCTGGGACATGGGCAGTTTTGTTTCTTAGTACCTATCCCATCTCCTCCCATGTCCAACCCCAAGTATACTCTTGGCATTAGGTCTGGGCTCAAGAATGGCACAATGAGATTCTATGGCCTGAAACATGAGAACCGCAGTCCTGGAGGCTAAGCTGGCAGGGGTCTTCTGAGGACACAGCGTGGGCACTGACCTGGTTTGGTTTATAGAAGAAGCCTCCGAAGGGTCCTCTCCAGAAAGCTGTGTCTCCTGCTTTCCAGGACTTGACATACCGGGACATCAGCCCAGTCTGGTAGCACTGGAAGCAAACAAAAGGAGGCCTCACTGGGACAGGCACGCACTGCCAATACAAACCACGTCAGCCTCAAGCTCAGCACTTTACACGTGTTGTCTCATTTAATCCTTCTAATCATCCACGAAGTTAGTACTGTCAGCCCCTGTTCTCAGATGAGGCCCAGACCCTCATCTGAGAATGAGAGGGTCATTCAGGATGAGAATGACTATCAGCCTTAACCACAGAGGTCTCAGACCAAATAACCAGGGGCCACACAGGTGACATAACCAACTGAAGAATCAGGTAGGAGACAATTAATGGCACCCAGCAGTCTCAGCATCAGGCAGACAAGAGTGAATGGTGCGGACTAAGGTGAACCGGTGAGCGGATACTCTTTTTAAAGGAGGAAGCCACCTTGCAAACCCCAGTCCACAGTCCACAGGGCCAGTGATGCCAGACCTTCTGACTTTGGAAAAGGGGCAGGAAATCCATATTTTTAAGAAAATTTTCCCATTTTTGAAATGTTAGCAATTAATTCAAAATTTTAACACACTATACAGGCCAAAACCAAATATATTTGCAGGCTAGAGGCAGTCTCTGGGCCACTCACTTGCAATCTCTGCATATCCCTACACTGTCTCCTGGCTGGATGAAAAAAATGAAGGTTGTGGAGGGGATTCCTCCATGGGAGAAGGGCAGTATGCACTTGCTGGGTGCCCACCCGCTCTGTGCTAGGCACTATGCTGGGGCTGCAGGGAAGACAGCTGGACCTTAAGCTCCGTGAAAGCAGCCAGTGCCTGAATCATGGAAAGGACTTAAACATCTGAATGAACAAATCAGTAACCGAGATCAGGCCCTAGTTTAAGGAGCTCACAGTGTAAGAGGGACCTAAGCCTCAGACACACACAAGGCAGAGACACCCTAATGCCTGAGGAGGTGCAGTCACTTCCCGTGGAGTGGGACTGAGGAGAGCTTCCTGGAGAAGGAAGCAGTGGGGCTGGACCTTGAAGACTGGGTAGGATCAGACTCACTGGAGATGGGAGCAGACGGGCACAGGGAATTCTGGGCATCAGGTGTGGTATGCTCAGGGGTAGGACAGCCCAGGTCATGCTCTAGGAACAGCAAGTGGACACGATAGAGTAGGGGTCAGGGGGGAGCACTGGGAGAGAGGACTGGAAGAGTGTTTGGAGAAATTATAACCAGGCCTGAAGGAGAGACTGGGCTTTGGTCACCAGACTTGCTTTTAAGCACTCGCAGCCACTTCTGGTACCATTGCTGCCTTCCTTGGGCACCAAAAGCATAAAGCAAAGAACGTCCTTGGCTGACCTGGAAGAGGTCTGGGGAGGAGGCTACAGTTCTTCTAACTTGCTGAAAGATACATTTCAGCCTATGCCTTGTTTTGTGGCCCCGGTCCTGGGGAGGCACAGCCCCAGGGGTGGCCTTAGAAGCCCTACGGCATAGAGAGAACTCAAGGAGACAGGAAGGATTTTTCTGTGCTTTTGGCACTCACACAGAGCCTGGCACAGGGGAAACCCTCAAAACACATTTGTTAAACAGAACTGACACTGGACTTGTTCTTCCATTTGGGATCATATTACCCAAGAGGCCTTGGGACAATATCATCTCTCTGAGCTTTAGTTTCTTCATCTGCAAAGTGGGGAGAATATGATCTACTCTGCAGGGTGGTTACAAGGTTGAAATGAGGTAATTAAAGAGCTTGACGCAGTACCTGGAGCCCAGAAGGTGCCTGAGAAATGGGAGTTCCCCTTTCCTGTCTTCAAGGGAGCGTAAACCTTAGAAAACCCGCCTGCCTTCCCAATTTGCCAAGACATTTCCAGTTCTTCCCAGCCAGCGGCTTAGGGATAATTAAGCATCTCTCTGAAGAGAGGCTTTCCGGTAAACGAAGGAGAAAATCAGCCTTGCAGCTGGGAGTGATCCAGCTGCCCCGAAGTACTGTCTCTAGGCTTATCCTTTCAATAGAAACACACCCAGACAAGCAGCTTGGGGAAGTGGGCCATTTGGAGAGGATTTGTGGAATCTCCCAGACAGACAGTTGCGTGAAGGGATCCCATCCAAGCTTATGTTTGAGGGAATAAATACTTGAGCTCTGAAGGCAGGCGGGGAAGGCGGGAGCCATAGATGGTGCTGGGGACTTGGAATCAGGAGGCCAGGGCTTACCCAGCACTTGCACTTCTTACTACCCGGGGAGCCTCAGGCTCTTCTGGGGTCTCAGTTTACCTGTCAATGAAAGGGGGATAATTTCTGTCCTACAAGGGAGACAAAGGATGTGAACACCTATCTCTAGGATTCTGTTTGGGAAAAGATCTAGAGCTATGCATTAGGCCGACTCGTGAAACTGCTGGTTCCGTAAGTCAAAAAGGTTAGCGTGTCAGCAATTTCATGTAGTTCAACCCAATTATTTTTGCACGTAATTCGAACTTCATGACTTCTTATACATTTATTGCCTACTCCTTGGGTCTCTGGGGCATTCTGCATCCAGCCCACTTTGTTCATCTCATCTCTACCAACTGCCCAGCCCACCTTGGCTGCCCCCACAAGCACATCTCCCTCCACCACTCAGACTGAGTATAGTTCCCACCAGACCCTGCTCTATTTCACCTCTCCCTGCCTTTGGTTATCCAGCCCTGGAACGCCACCTCTAATCTGTACTCCTTCTTCAAGGCCCAACTCAAATGCCCTGGCCCCTGCCAACTCCTTCCATAAGGTAATTTCAGTTAGCTTGGTCCCCAAGGCACTCCATGTCCCATCTTTTGCCTGCACACCCGCTCTCTTCCAAGATGAATGACTGGAAGTTCCCTAAATCATGCCCCCCTTGGCTGCTGTATATACGTACTGCTCAGCACTCAGAGCTTCCTTCCTACTCCTGAGTTTAACACAGAGCTCACACGCACAGCTTCCTCAAGGAAGCCCAGCCCGCTTTCCCTGCGGCCCCAGGTGCCCTGAGCTGGGCTGGGGCCTGCAGCATCTACCACCTTGCAGTGTCCCACTGTGGCCCCATCTGAGGGTGGGCACTGGGTCTGACTCCCCTGGATGCCTGTGCCCAGCACACAGAAGGAGCCCATGACTTGGTTCCCCTTTCCCTGGCTCAGTACTCACGCTCCGGCAGTAGTAAGAAGGTGAGGAGGAAGAGCTGTACCCTTCTCAGTCCAAGCCTTTTGTCCATAAAATCTATTGGGAACATGCCCTCTGTTGGTGATGCGGCAGCCCCTTTTCCCTAGAAAAGGGGGTGAGAAAAAGCCACCCCCCTTGTCCCTGCTCTTCCCTTCAGCCAGCCTCCTTCCATGTGAATCCTGGCTTTTCCCACGTCAAAGGGAAGTGCCCAACCCCGACCAAGTTGGCAAATGGCGGTCCAATCCTTGGCTCTTAGAGCAACCATGTGAGTTGACTTACCTTGATTAAAACTTCAAAGTATCCTTCTGCATTGGCGGGGCTGATGGGCGTATAGGCTCTCTGAATTTCTAAGTCATCTACTGTCCCTCTGGGAAAGAGATGCACTTGATCAGGCAGTCAGCCGGTCATTCAACAAATCCTTAGAGTACCTAACCTGTGCCAGGCTGGTGAAAGTGAAGCTAGGGGCCCAACCATTCCAGTGGTCCTCACTGAGGGGCAGGCAAGGTGGAGCAGAAGACAAGAGTCCTGGGCTCCCCCATGACTGCATGCTGGCTGACAGACCCTGGGCAGGTCACTTAAACCTCCAGTTGCTCCTTCTGTAAAATGGGGACGATCACCCATGCCCCTGCTATGTGGTTCCATTGGGATTACAGATGAAAAGGTGCTTCAAAAAGCACACTGACAATGTGAGCTATTTTAGGACATCACTGAGGTTTTTCCTGACCTCTCCCTGACCATAGCATGATCAAGATAAAAACAGCTATGTTTAACAACTGTTTCAGTTCAGTTCAGTTGCTCAGTCGTGTCCGATTCTTTGTGACCCCATGAACTGCAGCACGCCAGGCTTCCCTGTCCATCACCAACTCCCGGGGTTCACCCAAACTCATGTCCGTCGAGTTGGTGATGCCATCCAACCTTCTCATCCTCTGTCATCCCCTTCTCGTCCTGCCCCCAATCCCTCCCAGCATCAGAGTCTCTTCCAATGAGTCAACTCTCCGCATGAGGTGGCCAAAGTACTGGAGTTTCAGCTTTAGCATCAGTCCTTCCAATGAACACCCAGGACTGATCTCCTTTAGGATGGACTGATTGGATCTCCTTGCAGTCCAAGGGACTCTCAAGAGTCTTCTCCAGTACCACAGTTCAAAAGCATCAATTCTTCGGTGCTCAGCTTTCTTCACAGTCCAACTCTCCCATCCATACATGACTACTGGAAAAACAATAGCCTTGACTAGATGGACCTTAGTCGGCAAAGTAATGTCTCTGCTTTCGAATATGCTGTCTAGGTTGGTCATAACTTTCCTTCCAAGGAGGAAGCGTCTTTTAATTTCATGGCTGCAATCATCATCTGCAGTGATTTTGGAGCCCAAAAAAATAAAGTCTGACACTGTTTCCACTGTTTCCCCATCTACTTCCCATGAAGTGATGGGACCAGATGCCATGATCTTTGTTTTCTGAATGTTGAGCTTTAAGCCAACTTTTTCACTCTCCTCTTTCACTTTCATCAAGAGGCTTTTTAGTTCCTTTTCACTTTCTGCCATAAGGGTGGTATCATCTGCATATCGGAGGTTATTGAGATTTCTCCTGGCAATCTTGATTCCAGTTTGTGCTTCTTCCAGCCCAGCATTTCTCATGATGTACTCTGCATAGAAATTAAATAAGCAGGGGAAAAATATACAGCCTTGACATACTCCTTTTCCTATTTGGAACCAGTCTGTTGGTCCATGTCCAGTTCTAACTGTTGCTTCCTGACCTGCATATAGGTTTCTCAAGAGGCAGGTCAGGTGGTTTGGTATTCCCATCTCTTGAAGAATTTTCCACAGTTTATTGTGATCCACACAGTCAAAGGCTTTGGCATAGTCAATAAAGCAGAAATAGATGTTTTTCTGGAACTCTCTTGCTTTTTCCATGATCCAGCAGATGTTGGCAATTTGATCTCTGGTTCCTCTGCCTTTTCTAAAACCAGTTTGAACACCTGGAAGTTCACGGTTCACGTATTTCTGAAGCCTGGCTTGGAGAATTTTGAGCATTACTTTACTAGCGTGTGAGATGAGTGCAATTGTGTGGTAGTTTGAGCATTCTTTGGCATTGCCTTTCTTTGGGATTGGAATGAAAACGGACCTTTTCCAGTCCTGTGGCCACTGCTGAGTTTTCCAAATGTGCTGGCATATTGAGTGCAGCATTTTCACAGCATCATCTTTCAGGATTTGAAATAGCTCAACTGGAATTCCATCACCTCCACTAGCTTTGTTCGTAGTGATGCTTTCTAAGGCCCACTTCACATTCCAGGATGTCTGGCTCTAGGTGAGTGATCATACCATCGTGATTATCTGGGTCATGAAGATCTTTTTTGTATAGTTCTTCTGTGTATGCTTGCCACCTCTTCTTAATAACTTCTGCTTCTGTTAGGTCCATACCATTTCTGTCCTTTATTGAGCCCATCTTTGCATGAAATGTTCCCTTGGTATCTCTAATTTTCTGGAAGAGATCTCTAGTCTTTCCCATTCTGTTCTTTTCCTCTATTTCTTTACATTGATCGCTGAGGAAGGCTTTCTTATCTCTTCTTGCTATTCTTTGGAACTTTACATTCAGATGCTTATATCTTTCCTTTTCTCCTTTGCTTTTCACTTCTCTTCTTTTCACAGCTATTTGTAAGGCCTCCCCAGACCGCCATTTTGCTTTTTTGCATTTCTTTTCCATGGAGATGGTCTTGATCCCTGTCTCCTGTACAATGTCCATAGTTCATCAGGCACTCTATCTATCAGATCTAGTCCCTTAAATCTATTTCTCACTTCCACTGTATAATCATAAGGGGTTTTATTTAAGTCATACCTGAATGGTCTAGTGGTTTTCCCTACTTTCTTCAATTTAAGTCTGAATTTGGCAATAAGCAGTTCATGATCTAAGCCACAGTCACCTCCCAGTCTTGTTTTTGCTGTAGAGAGCTTCTCCATCTTTGGCTGCAAAGAATACAATCAATCTGATTTTGGTGTTGACCATCTGGTGATGACCATGTGTAGAGTCTTCTCTTGTGTTGTTGGAAGAGGGTGTTTGCTATGACCAGTGCATTCTCTTGGTAAAACTCTATTAGCCTTTGCCGTTTCATTCCGTATTCCAAGGCAAAATTTGTCTGTTACTCCAGGTGTTTCTTGACTTCCTACTTTTGCATTCCAGTCCCCTATAATGAAAAGGACATCTTTTCGGGTGTTAGTTCTAAAAGGTCTTGTAGGTCTTCATAGAACCGTTCAACTTCAGCTTCATCAGCGTTACTGGTTGGGGCATAGACTTGGATAACTGTGATATTGAATGGTACATTTAGCAAATACTACCACATGCCAGGAGCATTGGAATTAGAAAGGATCCTCAAAGGTGCCCTCATCCAAAGCTTGACCTGATGCATGAATCCACTGCATATTATCATCAAGGGGCCCGAAGGATAATCATGCAGACATGTTGTATTAAGTGCCTCTGATGCACCACGTATATTACAGGCAGTACCGCATTTATTGCAAACAGTAACCAAAATGAGGAAACCAAGGCTTAGAGAAGGGATGCCACTTGCCTGAGGTCACACAGCTAGGATCAAATGTAGCTCTGTCTGCCTCAGAGCCAGGTTACTTACCACTACTCCTCAGAGCTTCCCTGGGGCACCCAAGCACCCCTTTCTTGAACCCTACTATGTACAAAATTTTCTCCTCCAAGGTATGCAAAGATTAAAAAGGCTCATCCTAATGTATCAAAAATTGGGCAGAAACATTCAATAAATGCTTACAGAACAAAGAACTAACAGAACATGTGGCATGGCTTGGATGCAAAGGGCACGGTGACATTTGCTGTGACAGAGGTGAATCACAGGCACTCTCATCTGGGGAACCTCAGAAGGCCTCCTTGAGCTGGGCATTAAAAGATGAGCCAGCCACTAACACGTGAAAATGGGGACAGGAAGTAAAGGGAAGAACCTAGGCTGTGCTTAGTCACTCAGGCGTATCCAACTCTTTGCCACCCCATGGACTATAGCCCACCAGGCTCCTCTGTCCATGGGGATTCTCCAGGCAAGAATATGACAGTGAGTTGCCATGCCCTCCTCCAGGGGGAAAAGCTTAGAGGTAGTTTAATGTAGGGCAAGCCAGGAACTAGTGAGAGGGGCAAGCATGGGGGGTGGGCAGCAGAGAAGAACTTGGTAGACAAGGAAGCTGGGGCTGTGGGTTGGCGTGTTGCTGGGGAGGTGCTGTGGAGCACCAGAGGGGTCTGAATGAGGAGGGATGGGGGTGTCCTGAGAGTGACAGAGACAGTGGAGAGGGACCAGACCAGAGGCAGGCCGTTCTGGGCATCCCTGACTTATGGATGGAGAGTTTCTTGGGCTCTGACCTGTCCTGTGGCTCCTAAAGAAACAGTGACCTTTAAGGACCGGCCAGCCAGGCCACAGGCCAGAATGAGCTGTATATACACACCAGGGGTCCGTGTGAGGCAAGTGACCAGAGTGTGATGAGCAATGAGCTCTCCCCTGGTTTCCTTCCTGGCTACACCTTCTGTCTCCTTTGCTGGCTCTACCTCCTCTTGAAAACACTGTAAATGCTGGAGTTGCCAGGGTTCAGTCCTAACTCCTTCCTTCTTTCCATGTCCCACATGCTCCCAAAGGCCATCCCAGGGACAACGATATACCTGGATGCTTCCCAGATCCACGCCTGGAGCTCAGATCTCTCTGCTGAGCGTCAGGCTCAGAGAGCTGACTGCCTGCTAGATGCCTCCACCTGGAGGTCCCAAAGAGTCTTGTCCCTGGGTAGGTGGAGGTGGGGATTGAGGTGGAAGGAGAGGACAAAATTAAGCTGGGAGGAAGAAGGCAGTGCCGAAGAGTGAAGGGTGTAATTCGGGAGGCGGGCTGTCTGGGCTTGAACCCTTATTAGCTGTGTGAGACTGGGCAAGTCTCTTATTTTCAATGTCTGTCTCCTTTCTATCAACTGGTGCTAATTGTATGAGGTTAACGCCACAAGCTCTGGAGCTACACTGTTTGCTTTTGAACCCTAGCTCCAACAGCTGCCAATTGTGTGATCTTGGGGAAGTTATTAAACCTCTCTGACTTCAGTTTCCCCTCTGGTATGATAACGGTGCCTACCACCCAGGATTTTGTGAACAATAAATAAGCTCATATATGTATAAATAATGCTCATATGTGCATAAACTGTATGAAAAAAGTGTTATTATTATTTATCATGAAAATACATTATCTAGGTCAATTCCAAGAGCCCTCTAAGTCATGTATCACAGTGTTTACCCTGAAGATGACAAATGGAGGCATTAGGAAGGTTAAGCAAGTTGCCCTAGACCACAGTGCTAACAAATGGCAGAGCACGGCTGCAAAACCTGGGTCCTCCCACTACCTGAGTGTAGTGTAGGACGGGGTCCTCCCACCATCTGAGCGTACCATAGGATGAGGTGCTCCCACCACCTGAGTTTACCGTAGGATGAGATCCTCCCACCACCTGAGCGTACCATAAGATGAGGTCCTCCCACTACCTGAGCATACCATAGGATGAGGTGCTCCCGTCACCTGAGTTTACCGTAGGATGAGGTCCTCCCACCGCCTGAGTGTAGTGTAGGATGAGGTCCTCTCACTACCTGAGTGTACCATAGGACAGGGTCCTCCCACTGCCTGAGTGTAGCGTAGGATGAGGTGCTCCCACCACCTGAGTGTACCATAGGATTAGGTGCTCCCATCACCTGAGTTTACTGTAAGATGAGGTGCTCCCACTACCTGAGTGTAGCGTAGGACGGGGTCCTCCCACTACCTGAGCTTACCATAAGATGAGGTCCTCCCACTACCTGAGTGTAGCGTAGGATGAGGTGCTCCCACTACCTGAGTGTACCATAGGACAGGGTCCTCCCACTGCCTGAGTGTAGCGTAGGATGAGGTGCTCCCACCACCTGAGCATACCATAGCATGAGGTCCTCCCACTACCTGAGTGTACCATAGGATGAGGTGCTCCCATCACCTGAGTTTACCATAAGATGAGGTCCTCCCACTACCTGAGTGTAGTGTAGGATGAGGTCCTCTCACTACCTGAGTGTACCATAGGACAGGGTCCTCCCACTGCCTGAGTGTAGCATAGGATGAGGTGCTCCCACCACCTGAGTTTACCGTAAGATGAGGTGCTCCCACTACCTGAGTGTAGCGTAGGATGAGGTCCTCCCACTACCTGAGTGTAGCGTAGGATGAGGTCCTCCCACTACCTGAGTGTAGCGTAGGACGGGGTCCTCCCACTACCGGAGTGTACCATAGGACAGGGTCCTCCCACTGCCTGAGTGTACCATAGGACAGGGTCCTCCCACTGCCTGAGTGTACCATAGGATGAGGTGCTCCCACCACCTGAGTGTAGTGTAGGACGGGGTCCTCCCACTGCCTGAGTGTAGCGTAGGATGAGGTGCTCCCACCACCTGAGCATACCATAGCATGAGGTCCTCCCACTACCTGAGTGTACCATAGGATGAGGTGCTCCCATCACCTGAGTTTACCATAAGATGAGGTCCTCCCACTACCTGAGTGTAGCGTAGGATGAGGTGCTCCCACTACCTGAGTATACCGTAGGATGGGGTCCACCCACTACCTGAGTGTAGCATAGGACGGGGTCCTCCCACTACCTGAGTGTAGCGTAGGATGAGGTGCTCCCACCACCTGAGCATACCATAGGATGAGGTCCTCCCACAACCTGAGTGTACCGTAGGATGAGGTGCTGGCCAGGCTGCAGGCCGAGCTGGCTGTTCCCGGGTAGTGCAAACCGGACAAGGTAGGTGTCCTTGGTGAGCCTGTCCACAGCACTGATGAGGAAGGCCAGGAAGGTCTCTGGGCTCAGCTTGGAAGGGCAGCTCTGTAATAGGAAAAGATTCACCAGCTAGAATCTGGGACTCAAGAGACAGACAAGCCTCCACGAGCTTACTCCCTACAAGGAGCGGCTATTGTGGTTGACAAGTTTTCTGTATAATCGTGCAGTCCCACCTTCCTTCCCTTTCAGGCTCTAAGAACGCCAGAGCACTTTACAACAAGGTCACCCTGCTCTGAAGCCTGCCACGGTTCCTCTCAGCCCCAGGATGAAGCACAAGGTCCTTAGTTGGACACTCTAGTGCCTGTGGATGGGTCCTGAGTCTCATTTTACCTCCCAAGCATCTAGTGTCAGACCTTTCTCTGTTCCCCACAAGAACACCTTGTGGATTCCAACCTGTAAGTCTTTATTCGCTCAAGCTGTGTCCTCCATCCAGAACACTCATTTCCAATGTATGGAAAACCCACCTATCCTTGAAACCTGCTAAAATCTAGTATGCAGATTTAGAAACTGATGGGACCTTAAAGATGACCTAATCCAATACCCTTATTTCACATGTGGGGAAACGGAGGCCCAAGTGGTAGTGACTTATTTGTACAAAGTCACCATCATGAGCAGGGGTTCAAATTCATGTCTTCTAAGTCTCAGCTCATTGTTCTTAATATTCCACCCACCCCCAAACCTCTTCCAGGAAGTCTTCTCTGACTGCCCCAACTCACAGATCCCATTCCCCTGAAAATGCACCCACCCAATTCACTCCTGGGACCTTCCCTCACTATACCCCCCATCCCCTACTCACCAACTCAGGGTCAGGCTTTGAACCTGGATCAGTCTGCTTCATTAGGCCCACTCTTTTCTCTCTGCTGCAGAGTCAGAGGAAGCTCCCTTGAGCAGGTACACCATACAGGGCTGAGGTCAGGAAGATGCCGACACCTGGCCCTCCTGACTGAGGAGCACCCCCCCTTACCTGTGTCTCTTCCCTACTCAGCAGGCTCCTGTCCTTGTTGGCTCGGGCAGCCTCCCACCTTGCCAGGTCTCGCTGGTAGACATCAAACACACAGGGCGAGCAGCCACTGCCGCAGCACTGCGAGGGCAAAGGCTCTACCGGTCGAAGCTGCAGCCAGGCTTCCTCTTCGTCACCTTCCTCCCCCTGGTCCATCATCAGTGGAGCTTGATCAGATACTCTTCCCAGAGCAGGCCCAGGCCCTGCTCCCTTGCCAGCCTGGAGGAGGGAACACGTGTGCTTACACTCTGGGCATCTCTATTCCACTGGTTCTCCCCGAGGCCAGCAGGTGCCAAGCTCCACGTGAGCATAGGATGAGTCAGTCCTGGGGTCTGCTGTCTGAGGGGAAGGAGGCAGACAGGCACAATAATCCCAACAGGCAACCACGGTTTCTTGACCTCTTCCCGTGCTCTGAGTGCTGGATCAAGATTACAAAGAAAATCTCACAACATTGTTCATCAGCTATACTCTAATATAAAAGCAATATAAATAGGAAAAAAGATTACATAGAAAATTTCACTGAACTTTTAAAATATTTTAAATGATGAAGTAAAACAACTATGTACAATTGAAAAATTGTTATAAAAGAGCCATTTCATAACCACTACTCACTCAAGTAAAAAGAACCTTGCTGGCATCCCAGAAGTCGCACATTTGTGTCCTTTCTGATCACACCTCCACCCCCCATAACCACTATCGGGTCCCTTGCTTTGCTTTACTTGTGCCACCTCTGTTTGCAATTCTATCCACAATTTATCAGATTTGCTTAGTTTTTACCTTTGTATGAACAGCTTCCCAGGTGGCTCAGTGGTAAAGAATCTGCCTGCCAAGCAGGAGACTCGGGTTGAATCCCTGCATCGAGGAGAAAAAGAAATGGCAACCCACTCCAGTATTCTTGCCTGGAGAATCCCAGGGACAGAGGAGCCTGGTGGGCTACAGTTCATGGGGTCACAAGAGTCAGTCACAACTTAGCAACTAAACAACAACAGTATCGTATGAAACATATCCTCTGTGCCTAGTTTCCTTCACGCAGTATTGTTGGCAAATCATCTACCAAATTGCTGCATTTTATTTAATCTTTACAACAGGGCCAGTCCTGGAGGTGCCATTTTATGGATGGGCAAACTGGAGTCTGAAGAGGTTTAATAACCTACCCAGGGTCACACGCGTGCGTGCTGTCACTTCAGTCATGTCCAACTCTTTGTAACCCTATGGACTGTAGCCCGCCAGGCTCCTCTGTCCATGGAATTCTCCAGGCAAGGATACTGGAATGGGTTGCCGTGCCCTTCTCCAGGGGATCATCCTGACCCAGGGATCGAACCTGCATCTCTTGCGCCCTCTGCATTGGCAGGCAGGTTCTTTACCACTAGCACGACCTGGGAAGCCCTACCCAGGTCACATGGTTCCATGAAGGATGGCACCGGGACTTGAACTCTGCTCTGTCTGGTCTCAGAACAGACTGTTCTTCAGTAACAGGAAAACAGCAGAAGGAGGTCACGATGGTCCAGGTGAGAGTTGATCTGGATCAGGACAGTTTCAGAGAAGATGAGAGGACAGGGGACAATGAGAGAAATCCTGAAGCAGGAATTAACAGAACACAGAGACCAACGGATGTGAGGTGAGCAGGTGATGGGGAGAGAGGGCTGAAGGGACATCCAAGTGTGCGGCTTGGATCCTTAGATGGATAGTGGGCCCCAAAGGAGTTGAATTTTAGAGGAAAGAGGGAGGGAAATGGTAAGTTCAGTGAGAGGTACACTGAATGCCTGTGGGGCATCCAAGGGCAAAATCTAGTTCCATTTGGAGTAAGCAGGTCTAGGAACCTGAATCTAGAGACAGAACTCTGCGTAATGGACAAGGAAGGGATGGGCTGGTAGAGAGCAGGCTGGAGCCTCTGCAAAGCCCTGCCTGGCTTCCTGTAGCACTCACGGCACTTGGTCCAGCCCTGCTCATGGTAGGTGCTCAATAAACGCTCTTCCAGTGAATGAATCTCCGCCCCATCGCCTTTCACACTGTTCAGAAATTACAAGTTTACATGTCTTTCTCTTTTGAGATTGTGAACTGCTTGAGGGCAGAGACCTGCTTTTTATTCATTTTATAAAATGGCACAGTGTATACTTTAAAATACGCATGTTATATGAAAGGAAGAACGGAAGGAAAGGAACTTGGTTTCAGGGCCATTAGGTAAATATGGAAAGACAGACCAGGGAGGAAAATTTAAATGGTTATGATTTATTTTGAGATGTTTCTGTGAGGGCAGTTGGGGATTTATCAAGGTTTTCTGTATTTATATGTGGAACGCTACAGTTCATATAGAAATAGAGCTGTCATCTCACTTTCAAGGAAACTATTCATTTAAAATCCCACAGGCAAATCAAAGTAAAGGGGAGGGTCTTCTCCCCCTTTTGTCTGAGAACAGAACTTAGGGGAAATCTGATGTCACAGAACATTACCTAAAATGCAATTACGACTAAAAACTGCAGTTTTTGCTATCCTCCCATTCATTCGAAACTTACTGGGCAGGGGCTGCTGAATGAGGTGCTGGGACACTCGTCTATGTCCTGGAGGAGCTCCTGGCCTGGAGGAGTCAGACACTAAACAGATAATAACTGGGAAAAGAACAGAGGTCGCTTGCTGGGCCAGTCTGTCCCAAGCACTTTGCACTGTCTCACTCTGCTCCCAGCAGCCATAGGTAAGGAGGCCATGCCTTCCTTATTTCACGGAAAACTGCGGCCAGGAAGCCAGAAGTGGCAAGGTTAGTGCATACGCCTGGTCTCGTTAGACTCCAGGATACTCTTTCTCCCTAGATTTCGTGCCTCTGTAGGGCAGAGGAGGGTGTCTTCATCTCCAATTCCCAGTGGGCTGGGCTGGCACACCCACCTTGCCAAACTGCCATTGAATTTTATGGGCCCCTTGGAGCCTCCCAAGGGCAGTAGCTTCATGGGTGAATGCTAGAATCAAGGTGTGGGCCAAGTCTGTGGAAAAGCGAGGAGCAGACCACTAAGCCTGTCAGAGGACATGGAAATCCCGTTTCTTGGTTGCCAATCACTTCCCAGGAGTCCTAACTTTTATGATCTTTCCCACTTTTTCCACTTCCCACATCCATTTACACTAGAGTTGTCTATGGGCCCAAACGATGTGCTTCCAGTCTCCCCCAACACTACCCATCAGCACACCTGCCACCAGCTCTGACCACACCTGTCCCCTGCTTCGCAACCTTCAACAGCCCCCCACTGCCTACTACATACAATCCAGCCTTCCTGCCTGGTGCCCAACATTCTTCCTGGTCAGAACTTGCCCAAATTCTCTTACCACTTACTATCATTGATTTTAGAGGGGCAGTTCCTGTGTGTGCCACAAATCTCTCTTGTAAAGGAAAGGTTTCTCTTTAGAGGAAAGAAACCCTTCTTCTGCTGCTGCTGGTTCAATGATTTCAGGAAGGTTCCGCACGCTAAGACAAGTGTGGCGTCTTACTCTTCCTGCATTCCGCCGCCAAGCACAAGCCTGGCAGATGGAAGGCTCAGGCAAGCAGTGCGTGCTCAGTTTACAAACAAGACCTGGGAGCCAGGCGTAGCGCTCGGGGCTGGGATACAGCAGAGGTTAATACATGGGCTCTACCTTCACAGAGCTTCCAGACAAGAATGGTGCCACATCCGTTCAACTCATTCTTCTTACATATTATGTACCAGGTTTGTATTAAAAGTGAATGAGATCTGGTTTCCTCTATATGCTGATTTCTTACTCCCAAGAGGTTTGGGAGAAATAAAGTGAGCTAAGTTAACAGAAGGAGCTCTATTAACTGTAAACTGCTGTACAGTGTGAGAGTTATTTATCTATCTTTGCCTTAAATTTACTTTCTGGATTTTACTAATTCCACTTTCCCTGCTATTTTGGAAGTGAGTAGAGAAGTTGGCCATGTCAGTTATGAATTTTAAAGATCAGTTTCACATCTCCTCTCAGACTCTACTTTTTCAGTCTAAGAAGCCAGCCCTTGACACATGTTGCTTCTGCCTGGATGACTCTCCACACCCTCAGACCCTGCTTCAAGGTCACCTCCTCTCAGAGACACCCCCTGTACCACCCTCTTCTCATTTTCTAGCACAGCTGGCTTGGACCAGTTTCCTTGAAGTCAATTTTTCCTCAGACTGGGGTGGGAAAGGGGATGGTCTCAGGATGATATGAGCACATTAGATTCATTGCACCCTTTAGTTCTATTTTGTGGAATCAGGATATTCCGCCTTTACTTTAGGGTTAGGGTTTACATTCCTATGACAATCTAATGCCAGCTGCTGAACTGACAGCAGGCAGAGCTCAGGCAGTGATGCAAGCTGATGGGGAGTGACTATCCTGGGGGTTGAGGACCCCTGCTTTAGCCGGTACCCTATTTGCTTATTCATTACATTAGTATTGATTGTATTCAATACATTAGTATTGAATGTATTGATTCATTAAATGTATATTTACTATGTGCTCAGCATTGATTTAGAGGCAGACTTCACAACAATGAAGAAACAAAAACTCTTGCATTCATGGAGATCCTTGCAGTCATGGAGCTTATATTCCAGTGGGAATGTCATTAAGATAAAAATGAAAAATAGGCTATGTTCAGTGTTAAATACCAGAGGAAAACAACTGGGGGAAAGGGATATAAGTGTGTGTTGCAATTGTTATTTGGTTGCTTTCTGTCTGTATCTCCCACTTAAACTGTAAGCTCTACATCGCACATTCGTTTTATTCACCAGTGTAAACCCGCTACTCAACAGTGCCTGACACACAGTAAGCATTTCATAAATACCTACTGAGCAAGGAGCATGGTACCCCTCTGCCGCTCTGGCCCCGCTCCTAGGAGGCGAAAAGGGACATTCTGAGGAAAGAGGAGGAAATGAACTCATTCTGGGCGCTGGGGAGGAGGCTTGCAGTGTGCGAGGTCAGAGCGGCCCCAGCGTGGTGCAAAGGCCATGCTCAGCTTCCATGTCAGAAGTGGTGGACAGGGAAGGAAACTTACGGGATACCCACCACGTTCTGTGCGCTGCGCAGCTGAGCTAGTTTAGGCATTTCCATCCCTATTTTGAGGCTTCCAAGTGGGCAGAGTGGTAAAGAATCCCCCTGCCAACGCAGGAGACAGATCCTTCGGTCAGGAAGATCCCCAGGCGGAGGGAATGGCAACCCACTCCAGCATTCTTGCCTGGAAAATTACATGGACAGAGGAACCTGGCCAGCTACAGTCCATGGGGTCGCAAAGAGTTAGACTCGACTGAAGCACACAGACACATTCCTATTTTTACAGCGAGTGACTTTAAGGCTCAGAAGTACTCTGCCCAAGCTCCAATTGCTCGTAAGAAATCAAGGCTGTCGTGAGTTCAGGTTTTAAGTCCTGAAGCTCTCCTAGTTAGTTACAGCTCTCACCACAACCACTCACCTACCCTCCTGCGCTTCCCCTCAGGTAAAGATCTTGCAGGTTTCACTCCCACCCGGGGGAGGTGGGCAGGGTTCCACCTGTGAAAAAACGTGGACAGCCTGCGGGGTGGGGCAAGGCAAGAGTTACCTAGCGGTGATTGGTTAATGGATCTGCCACTCGTAAAAAGAGCCCTGTCGGTCGGCCCCTTGCGGTCCCGGCAGGCCTTGCGCGCGGGAAGATGGCGGCGTCCAGGTGGAGGTCTTGAGAGCAGATTGGCATGGCGTTGGCGTCGGGGCCAGCGAGGCGGGCGCTGGCTCGCCCTTGGCGGCTCGGCCTTCAGGGCTGCGGGGTCCCGAGCCGCGGGGCGTACGAGTGGGGCGTGCGATCCACGAGAAAGCCGGAGCCTCCTCCCCTGGACAGGGTGTATGAGATTCCTGGACTGGAGCCCATCACCTTCGCGGGGAAGATGCACTTTATGCCTGGGCTGGCACGACCAGTCTTCCCGCCCTGGGACCCCGGCTGGACGCACCCGAAGTTCCGCCGCTTGCCCCCGCTGCAGGAGCATTCTCTATACAAGGATGAGGTCTGCTACGTCTTCCACCAGCGTTGCCGCCTCCTCGAGGGTGAGGTCCCAGGACGGCCGGGAGGGGACCTTGTTGCTCTACCCAGCACTAACCCCGCCCTTCTGTGGGGTTGGGCAAGACTTTGAAACTGTGGGTCTCGGTTTCTTCGTCTGCGAAATGGGCCGGGTATTGAGTCTCATTTCTGAGAATTGTCAGGATTAAGTGAGATGTAAAGACTAGCATGTGTGAGGGAATTTTGGAGTTTTCGTGGCTAAGTGAAGAGACATGGGCCTAGCCCTGTCTCTCACTGTGTGTGTGATTTGGGGTAAGTGACTGAAGCTTCTTGAGCCTTGGTCTCCTGTGAAATGAGTGGTTTTGACCAGGTAATTCACAGTGACCCAACTCTTGCACCCTGGAGATGTAACTGTTTAAGAATTAGATGGAGGATTATAGTGCATGGAGACGGCAGAAACAGTGTTTAACCTGCAGGCCTATCGCCTCTTTTCACAGGATTGGTAACTGTGACAGAGGGGAGTGATTTGGCAGTGATTTGCTCATAGGTGCAGTGTGGGTATCTAGTGAAGCCAGGGCTATACCTCTGGTTTCCCAGATCAGTGACCTTTGTCAGAGGTCAGAGCTGAGATGTTTTGAGGGGAAGGATCTGGACCTGAAAACCACCTAGTCCCTCTGTACCCTTTTGCTCTCACTAAGGACAGGTCAGAATGACTCTAGCCAAAACCATCTGTGTGTCTGGGGCAGTACTAGAAATTATGTTCCAGAGTCCTGTGGAGGGCAGTCTCTATTGACTTCTCCTACCCATTGTTTCCAACTCATTCTTCCTTAGTCCCTAAATCAGGCTGGGGTTAGGACAGGTCCTGAAAACACAAAATGGTCCAGGTAAGTGGGAACAGAAGTTTCCAATAAGTAATTAGGGAAGAAAGAGACCTGGCAGGATTTGGGGACTAAGCCAGAGGAAAAACATCTTACGTTTGAGAAGTCAGCTGGCCAGCCTCATAAGCTGCTCAGACCCATTCCTGACAGCTGAAAGCTGTTTTTTTCAGCCTTTAAACACTTCCAGTGTCCTCGCAAGGTGCTGTGAAGGACCTCACAAGACTTGGCACCCCGGTAACGTTACTATGAGGATAAATTGCATTAGATGTATTTCAGAAGTTAAAGTTAACTTGTTTGACTAGGCTGAAAACATACCCTACGCTTTCACCATATGCAGAGAGGTTCTGTAAAGTCTATAATAAAATTCTGTAAGATACAGAGCTAGAGAAACAGATTGGGGTAATGGAGAGATCCTAGGCTTTAATGTCAAGGTTCCCCTCCCAGCCCCATCGCTTATGAGGTTTGAGACTTGAAACAAAGCCCTTCCTCTCTCTTGAGTTTCATCCTCCATTTCATGAAATCCCATCCAACTTGTAGATAAGGCTCCTGGCACAGAGTAGATGGTATTATTCATATACTGCTGCTGCTGCTGCTAAGTTGCTTCAGTCGTGTCTGACTCTGTGTGACCCCATAGACGGCAGCCCACCAGGCTCCCCCATCCCTGGGATTCTCCAGGCAACAACACTGGAGTGGGTTGCCATTTTCTTCTCCAATGCATGAAAGTGAAAAGTGAAAGTGAAGTCGCTCAGTCGTGTCTGACTCTTTGCGACCCCATGGACCAGTGAACCATAAATTCTTAATATTTTATCCATTTTCAAGTTCTAGGAACAGTTGCAGTGTTGGGACTAAAACTTGGGTTACCGGATCCCCAGTCCAGGGTTCTTTCTGCTGTACCACACAATCAGGAAGTTAATTTTCTAAATATTTGTGTTTCTGATGTATTATGAACCTTACAGTGAAAAGCTTCAATGCCTTTCGTTTGTCACCACAAGAGAAATTGAGGGTGGTTTCCTTCAAAGTGTTCTGGGTTTGCTTTAATTCCATGGTTTTTCAGATGTGTTCCTGAGTCAGGTGATGTTTTTTCAACTGGAGTTAGTAGCCTGCCAATCACAGCAGTCACGGGAGCTCTGCCAACTGATGGGCACAGTCGTTAAAAAGAATGCAGTGTTAACTTTGAGAGTTAGAGGACTGGTATGTGGACTTAGTGCAGCATTTAGGCCCCTATGTCTGTGCCTCTTCCTCTTTTAAGGAAGTAGGTTTTGGGGAAAGTGAACCAAGGGAGTTTTGCCTGGTACCGCAGCCCCATCCTGCTGAGAGTAGGGTGGTTAAATTAGTTAAATTAGTTTTTAAAGACTAAGCACTCTGGATCAAATCTTTGTTCTTACTCCTTTTCCTGAGAAGCATTTTGGGCATCTTATAGAAATTTTATAGTACAGCCAGATTAAATTAAAAATAGGTGAGGGGATGAGCATAGAAACAGTGAGGTGAGTACAAAATATTCCATTCTGTGAGGTTGTACTTCTATAGGGGAGCACCAGTATTGGCTCTCAGCTTGCTGGCAGTCAACAGATGGAACAGAGATGGGGTCAGCTGACCAGGCCCGTTGCCTTTTTCTATAAATCATACACATCTGTTTACTTGTTACCTATGGCTGCTTTTGTGCTAGAGTGGCAGAGCTGAGTAGTTGTGGCAGAGCTGAGTAGTTGTGACAGAGACTTTATGGCCCAGAAGCTGAAAATATTTACTGTCTGGCCCTTTAAGAAAAAATTGGCCTCTGCTATAGAGAAACATTTTGAGTTAACGTAGTTCACCATGTCCAAAAGACAAAATAGTACTCTACCCGGGTACAGCCCACCCTTCTTGTATGGAGGCCAAAGAGAAGTTCAGAAGGCCTCGGAGGACCCAGTATAATAAATTGAAAAACATCTTCAGGAGGATTCTTTTGACAAATATAGCAGTACAGTTCATATGGCCTCTTCATACAAAATTCTGCTTATAAAAAGTCTTGTTATAGAATCTCAGAGGTAGATGCGAAAAATTATCTGGTGCTCCCAAACTCAGCACTCCTCAAGTTATTCATGATCCAGCAGATATTTCCCTTATTTTTGAAAGCTTCTTTCCCTTGATAAAGCAGCATGTGCTTAATGCTTGGCCCGTATCTATTGAATGAAGTATATCTGGCAGACACGAGCTTTTCCAATCAGGGCTAGGGTATGGGTTAATAGAAGGGATCTAGGTTTTGAAAGGTTGGCATTTATTGATGTAGGCTTGTATGCTAGGGTCTGAATCCTCTATACCTACAGACAGAATACAAAGGACCCTTGCCTGCGAGGTTCAGTCTCATGATCTCAGCCACTTTAATAGCTGTTTGAATTCTTCCTGTGGCGAGTACTCTATGTCAGTCAACTGCTAACTGTTTTTAAGCAAATGGTCATTCCTGGAGCTGAGTTGAAATCTGGTTCTCCTGGCTTCTGCTCTTTATTTTTAGTTCTGTCCCCTCAGATGTCAGAACAAATCCCATCTCCCTCTCAAGGCTGCTCTTTCCCCAAAATGCTACTGGACAGGCATAAGCATCTTTTCCTGAATCATCTTTTTTTAGTGTTTGTTTTTTGTGATTGATGACCCTGAAGGTGTAAAGCAGGCCCTCTGGCTTACCAAGACCAAGTTAATAGAAGGCCTTCCTGAGAAAGTGCTTAGCCTTGCTGATAATCCGAGGAACCACATAGAGAACCAAGATGAACGCGTTCTGAATGCGATCTCTCATGCTCGTCTCTGGCACTCTACTGAAGACATCCCCAAGAGAGAGACCTACTGGTAAGTTTCCCCAAGTCAGTAAGATTTCCTACTGATGGATCTTGGAGTCAGCTTTATACCTCCAAATGTCTCTTCTTTTCTCCAAGCCCAGTCATTGTGGACAGCCTGATCCAGCTGTGTAAATCGCAGATTCTCAAGCATCCTTCTCTGGCCAGGCGGATCTGTGCCCAAAACAACATGTTATCCACCACCTGGAAACGAGGTTAGTCCTCCTGTACACCAGAAAGGCCCTGTGGGTTCCTTGTCTTTCTACTCTCAGCCCCACCACCAGCTTATATTCTCATCCTTGCTGCCATACTTACTCTCACTCTCATCCTTCATGGTCCAATTTTATGGCTCAGACACATCCTCATTGTCATTAGTTTTTGCCCAGCCTTTTTTTCTTTTAATCATTTCTTTCCAAGACTTAATTCACACCATATCAGTTGAGTGCCTCCAGGTGCCTAAATGTTGACCGTAAGTTACAACACAGTCTGCACTCACAAAGCTCATATTCTGCTGCAAGCGCCTTCTTACTCTCATGCCTTTTTCCTTTTCCAAATCCACTTTCTGCAGAACTGCTAGAGTGATCTTTCTAAAGTGCAGGTTCTCTCTGTCCCTCCCCTGGTTCACATCTTTTATTGTCTCCTAATAGCTGAACAGTTTATGGTGGTATCCAGGTCCTCTGGGCTTTGGCCACCAGCTGGTCTTTCTAGTCTTATCTCTGCTGTGCCGTCCCCACCTCCGTTCCCCTGTTGACACTTGGCCACTTGCCGCTTTTTGGCGTCAAGCTTTGCATTTGCACGTGCTATACGTTCTGCAGGGAATGTTTTCTGTTTTCCTCATTTGGCTAATTTCTACTTGTCCGCATGACTTGGAAGCCCGCATCTCATGCAAATCCACAGATCCGCTCTCTGCTTCTTTTGTCCCTATGCCTACTTTTGTCATAGCACACATTATACTATATTATGTTCTGTGATTATCTAGTATGTTTTCTGTCTGCCCCACTAAACTGTGAACTTCTGATGATAGAGACTGTGTCTTATTTGCCCACAGTATCTAACAGTGCCACACAAACAAGTGCTGACTAAAGGGACAGGTGAATCAATACCAAATCCCAGATGTTTTAGGTAGGGATGTTCCGAGAACACAAGTGTTGTCCTGGGTGGAACCCTGGAGCAGGGAAACCAGCTGTGGAACAGTTTGGGTTTTTAGGACATCGACTTGGTCAGGCTTCACCAGTTTGCCCCTGTGAGTATGGACTTCCTGGCAAAGAGTCAGCTTTGCAGAGGTAATGGCACCACTAAGGAAATTAGTGAGCCTCATTAATAGAGGAGTGCCTGTTGGCCCATTATCAAGTATTACCTCTAATTAAACTGCCCCATTTGGAGCTGTCACTGGAGAAGGGATGTGGAGGGAATTGAATTGGAAACCACAGTAGAGTATTCTGTGGGGAGAATCTAAAACCCAAGGTTACGAGAGGTCCGGGCACATTTATCTTCCTTGCAGATTATATGCGAAGAAACAGGAAGTACTTGAGAAAACTGTTCTTGAAGTGTGGGTATGAGGTGTTTTAACAGGTGGGGCAGAGTTTATCCATCCACAGATGTAGTATCCCTTTTTGCATAGCCAGTAAGGGAGGACACATGGTAATTAAATGACAGTGCTGTTGGTCAGACCAGTTTTTAGACATACAGCATCATCAACCTTGGTCCATTCCCATCACATTGTGATTGTAGTATTTGATTTGTATTTCTGAAAACTCAAGGACCTTCAGAGAAAAATTTGCCCCTGTGGAGAGTCCATAGCAGGCCGCTGTCCAGGAGGCTTTCTAGATGGCGCTCATCTTCCTGTGGGCACCTCTGTGAAGGGGGTGTGCTCATGTTCACAGCGGCAGGCTTGCTGCTTAGGTGGATGTGCATTCTCTTCCTCGTACACGTGTGTCTCCTTGTGGCAAGTGTGCGCATCTGACTTAAGTCAGGCTTTCTGAGTTAGTGAGGTCAGTTGAACCCTTTTCCTGGGTTTAGCAGCCTTTTGGCTTAGCCTGTAGTCTCAGTACTTCCCTCTCCATCCTTCCTTCCTACTGGGTCGTGCTCCAGTTATCTGCGCTGACTTCCCCTAAGCTCTGCCATGCAGCAGCAGGCTTCTGTACCATGAAACGTATTACTCCTCCTTCACTAGAACACCTTCCTCCCTTTTCTTTGCCTGGCAAACTCTGACCCAGTAGTGTTCAACCAAGGGTGGCTTAATCCTCCAGGGGAGATTTGGCTTTGTCTGGAGACATTTTTATTTGTCCTGACTTGAAGCAGAGCTGGGGCTGGTAGTGAACGTTCTGTTGGCATCTAGTGAGCAGAGGCCAAGGTTGCTGCCAGATACCTACAGTGCATAGGACAGCCTCCCTCAGCAAAGAACTACCTAAAATGTGAACAGCACCAAAGTTGAGAAGCTCTGCTCTTACCTATCTTTCTGAAGCAAGTTTGAAGGCGTTTCAGGCATCCTCCCAGAGAAGGTCGGTTTCCCTACCTCTGCTGTCTCCCAGTGTTGGAGCACTTACTCCCTCATCAGCCCTTGAGAGGGACTCTCTGCTCAAGGGAGTTAAAACTGGTCCCCAGTGCAGAGCAGGTGCTTGGGAAGATCTGAACCCGCGGCCTCTGAGCCCACAGAGATTACCAGGCCTCACGGTTCATTGGAAAGAGCACAGGTCAGAGAGTGCGCTGGTCATTCCCTCTCAAGAAACCCAGGAGTAACACCTTAACCAAAGTTCTCTGGCTTTTTCTTTTCTATTTTTTAGGATAAAAGCTTTATTTTTAACTAATCTTTTTTCAAAATTCATTTTATGTTGAAGTTAATTTTAAACTGTTGTGTTTCAGGTGTACAACAAAGTGGTTTAGTTATGTGTATACATATCTTCTTTTTAGCCTTTTTCCCTGTATATGTTATTACAGTAGGTCCTTGTTGACTGTCTATTTTATATATATAGTAGTGTGTATATGTTAATCCCAACTCCCTGATTATCTCTCCCCCCCACCATTCCCCTTTGGTAACCATTAGTTTGTTTCTAACTCTGAGTCTGTGTCCATTTTTTAAATAGGTTCATTTTTTTAGATGCCACATATGAGTGATGTTGTAGGATACTTGTCTTTCTCTGACTTCAGTTAGTGTGATAATCTCTAGGTCCCTTCGTGTTGCTGCAGACGGCATTATTTCATTCTTTTTTATGGCGAGTAATATTCCATTGTAGGGCTTCCTTGGGGGCTCAGTGGTAAGGAATCCGGGTCGATGGACATTTAGGTTGTTCCCTTATCGTGGCTGTTGTAAATAGTGCTGCAGTGAACATCAGGTGCATATGTCTTTTCAACGTATGGCTTTCTTTGGATATATGCCCAGGAGTGGGATTGCTCGATCATATGGTAGCTCTATTTTTAATTTTTTAAGGAACCTGCATACCATCCTTCACAGTGGCTGTACCAGTTTACATTTCCATCAACAGCGTAGGCGGGCTCCCTTTTCTCCACATCCTCTCCAGCATTTATTGCTTTTAGGCTTTTTGATGATGGCCGTCCTGGCTGGTGTGAGGTGACATCTCATAGTAGTTTTGATTTGCAGTTCTCTAATAATTAGTGATGGTTTGGTCACTAAGTCGTGTCTGACTTTTTTGGGACCCCATGGACTGTATTCTGCCAGGCTCCTCTGTCCATGGGGTTTTCCAGGCAAGAATATGGAAGTAGGTTGCCATTTTCTTCTCCAGGGGATCTTCCTGACTCAGGAATCAAACCCAGGTCTCCTGCATTGCAGGCAGATTCTTTACCTACTAAGCTCCCTGTATTAAGTATCTTTTCATGTGCTTTTTGGCCATCTGTATGTCTTCTGCAGAGAAACGTCTATTTAGATCTTCTGCCCATTTTTTGATTGGGTTGTTTTTTTGATATTGAGGTGTGTGAGCTGTTTGGATATTTTGGAGATTAATCCCTTGTCAGTTGCATTGTTTGAAAAGGTTTTCTCCCATTTTGTAGGTTGTCTTTTTTTTTTTTTTTATGGTTTCCTTTGCTGTGCAAAAGCTTTTAAGTTTGAATAGGTTCTAGTTTGTTTTTTGTTTGTTTGTTTGTTTTCATTAGGAAGTGGATAGGAAAATGTATTACTGCAATTCCTGACAAAGAGGGTCCTATTGGGATGGCCAAGAGGTTTGTTCAGATTTTTCTGTAATAAACCTGAACAAACCTTTTGGCCAACCTAATACCTGTGTTTTCCTCTGAGTTTTATAGTATCTGGTCTTGCCTTCAGGCTTGTGCAGTCTTTCTGGTGGGAAGGACTGGCGCTTGCCCTTTGGTGGGTGGAGCTGGGTCTTGTCCCTCTGGTGGGCAGGGCTGTGTGTAGAGGTGGCTGTGGGCTCAGATGACTTTAAGCAGCCTGTCTGCTGATGAGTGGGACTGTGTTCCTGCTCTGTGGTGGTTTGACTGGAGGGTCCCATATGGGCTGTTGGGTGGGGCCAGGACTTGGCATCAAAATGGCAGCCTCCAGGACAGCTCACTCCAAATGAGTACTCCCCAGTACCTCTCCTCCATGGGTTTCCTTGACCCCAGTGTGACCACAGCTGCCTCTGCCCCCCAACCCCCTCCCCCCCAGGAGACCCTCTAAGGTCAGCAGTAGGTCTGGCCTAGGATCCTGTGAACTCAGTGCTTTTTCCCCTGGGTCCTGGTGCTCTTAGAAGACCCTGCATCCACCTTCCAGGAGTGGCATTTGTTTCTATTCCAGCCCTTTTGAGATTCTGCAGTCAAGCCCTGCTGGCCTTGAAAGCCAGATGCCCTGGGGCTTCCTCCTCCTGATGCCAGACCCCCAGGCGGAGGAACCTTCTGTAGGGCTCAGAACTTGAGAACCTCTGTGATACAGTTATTTTCCAGTTTGTGTCTCACTCACTTGGCAGGTATGGGATTTGATTATGTCACACATGTAACTCTCCTGCCATCTTGTCTTTGTCTTTGTAAGTAGAATATCACCTTTGGTAGCTTCCAGTCCTTTTTGATGATAGTTGTTCTGCAGTTAGCTGTTCCGCTGTTTTTGTGAGGGGAGGCGAGCTCAGGTCCTTCCTGCTCCATCTTGTCTTCGTGTCCCCTTCTGGTCTGTAGAATGAAGATCACTAGATTGAACTCCAGTCCTGTTAAGAGCTTTTTCTGTGACTTCAGCCTGGCCTCTCGGTCTTTTGGATCTGATGTTACTTGTCTACTCCAAGGCGTAGCAGAGGCAGAGGATGGCACCCAGACATGAAGAGGAGGAGGCTCACCTGCTTACATGATAAGCGCAAGGATGAATTTCCAGAGCTGTGTTTTCTGTGATGAGGCAGATCAGAGACTGAAGCTGTAAAAGACTTGAGGAGCATAGCAGGATGAAAGCTTTTGACTTTGCCTAGCCAAGGCTTTAGACCAGGTTAGACTAACCGCCTTTCTCCCTGTTTAGAGTCTACTCTGATTCAGGTCCATGGTTCCAGTGGAACCCAGCTGAATACCAAGGATCCTCTGCCTCCCATTGCCTCCCCAGAGGAAGTGGAAGCTACTAAGAATCATGTTCTCGAGACCTTCTATCCCATATCTCCCACTATCAGCCTTCAGGAATGCCATATTTATGATGTGAATGACGACACGGGTAAGTATCAAAAAGCCTTTGACTTTTAGGCAGCATGCAGGTGAGGGACAGGCTTTTTCCGAAGAGAAGGGAAACATCGAGTACTTACATGTATTAGGGTCTCATGTGCGTTTTCTCCTCAGAGCCGTGTAGCAGCCCTGTGAGATAGGTGGTGTTTACCCTAAGGGAACTGAGACTCTGGATGGTTGTGATTGACTCAGAGGCTGACTTGACTTTTGACCCCTAAGAAGTCATTTTGTTGCATCAGTTTTAATGGGTGGCTTGAGGGGCTTTTGACCAGGCGTCAGATGTTTCTTTATTTATAGTTCTCTTGAAAGATACCCCCTCTCTGTGCCCCCATAGACTCTGGCCAGCCTTCTGCTAGGATGGAGGAGGCTCACAGTCCTCTAATGGGGCCATTCATCCCACCATTGAACAAAGCACCACGTCCCCACTGAGACACAACAGAAACTAAGGAGCCGGCCTGGACAGGCCTGCAGTTCCTGCCATTCCCCCAGTCACTGTGAACTGCAGTGTCTCCGTCCTCAAGCTGCTTCCTCTCCCCAGCTATGCCTCAGTCAGTCCCTGCTGTCTCTCACCCAGCCCGTTACCCCAGTCTCTTAATGGGCTAGTGTGACCCCTTAATGGGCTATTTCCTCTCTCGTCCCTCTAGTTCACAGTTCCGGAGTAGTCTTTCTAGAACGTAGATTTAATCCCATCGCTCTTCATGCCCATGTCCCCACTGCCTGTTGGACAAAGTTTGAACTCCTTGGCTTATCACACAAGGGCCTTCACATCAGCCCTCCGCCCCTCTCTCCAGCCCCGTCTTTGTCTCCTCCCCTACAGGCTCCCTTTATTCCCACTGTCCTTTTCTCACCACTGTGCTCTGACACTTTCTTTTCCCTCTGCCTGCACTCTGACCATTCACCCCTCTTTCTCTTCAGGTAAATAACTGCTCATCTGTCATAGTTCGCCTTTGGACTCACTTCTTCCAGAAATGCTCTACAGCCTCGCAGTCTGGTCAGGGCCCTTTGATCTGTCCTTACCCTGCCCCCGGCTCCCCTCGTGTCTTGACATGTCCCTCTGCGTGGATGTGATCAGTTTTCCTGTCTGTCTCCCGTCTAGACTTGGAGAGCTCCTCAAAGGCAATGGCAGGCACCGTGTGGGCTCTGTCCCTGGTACCTGTCTTAGAGCTTGAGTGAGCTTAAGCCAGAGTGAGTGCTGAGTGATGCCTATTCACACGTGCGGAGGAACTGAGGCAGACAGGAAAGTCAGGTCTCTCTTAAGTGATGCCCTCCCCTGCACACTTTCCCAGCCTCTTTCTTCCTCTATTTCGTCCATTTTTGTCCTTCACTGTAGAAGCCTCCAGCCTCCGAGGGTTTGCCCACGGCCATGGAAGGGAAGAAACGGTGACCCGGCAGGGTTGTGGCTGATTTGAACGAGTGCTGAACTTTGATTCTATGAGACCCCCGTTTGTTACTAATAATGAAGTATTTTGCAAGTGATTTGCTTTTTAAAAAAATAATTACCATAGGCTTCAGGTTATCTTTCTAATATCACTGTTATCTGTGTGCTTGATTGAATGAGAAAGGGGGGGGTTAGAGCTGGCCGGCAAGAATTACCTGGAACAGGTAAGCGAACATTTTCTATAAAGAACCAAATGGTATTTCAGGTTTTGTAGGCCACATACAGTCTCTGTCACAGCTATTTAATAGATAGATGTAAAGGAGTGGGTGTGGTTGTGCTCTGGTAAAAATTTTGCTTTCAAAAACAGGCCAGATTAGGGACTTCCCTGGCAGTCCAGTGGTTAGGACCTTACCTTCCGAGGCAGGTTCTCTCCCTGGTCAGAGAGCTAAGATCCCATGTGCCTTCTAGCCAAAAAACCAAAACCTAAAACAGAAGCAATATTGTAACAAATTCAATGAAGACTTTAAAAACAGTCCACAACAACAACAACAAAATCTTAAAAAAAAAAAAACAACCCCAAAATATGTAGTGTCTGGCACTAAGCTAAGGTGGGGTGACTTTCCTGAGGCTTTGGGTGGGCCAATTAACCTGTCCCTCCACGTGATGACATATGTCTTGCAGGATTCCGAGAGGGCTATCCTTACCTCTATCCCCACACCTTGTATTTGCTGGAGTCAGCTAATTTCCGAGCACACCGCTTTCAGCCAGATCAGTTGCGGGCCAAGATGATCCTGTTTGCCTTCGGCAACGCGCTGGCTCAGGCCCGGCTCCTGTATGGGGTATGTATGTGGGGACTACCACCGAGACCTCTTACGTTGTGTCAGTTTCCTGCCTTACCCTGCTCAAAGGAAAGGAAGTATGGAGGGGCTTCTTTTGCTTGACTGAGGAGTTTCACGGAGAGGCACTTCCACTCACCCTGCCATCTGCTGGGGACCCACAGTGCGTCTATCTCTACATAAGATGCCTCATCACAGTAGCCCACAAGGTTTCATTGTGATCCCCATTTTTCAGATTATACTTCTGAATCCCATGAAAGCTAATAAGCAGCTTGTCCAGCATTACACACAGTAAGTGGTGGAGAAAGGATTGGGACCAGATGGTCTCAACTCTGGAGGCTTCAGTTATATGTCCTCCAGCACACTTCCTTAAGCTGCACTAATGGAGCCCGAGCACAGGGCTTTATCAGGAAGGCAGGGGATGGCCCAGGCCTGCCTGCCCTCTTAGGACAGGTTCTGAAGACCCAACATACCACTTGGATGGTCACCCCTTGATTCTAAGAGCAGGTCTCAGGGACCTAGATGTTATAGAATGCAAGCTGAGTGGTGGTTACACAATGCCGTCCCAAGATTGGAGGAAGGCCTGGCCGGGGATCAAAGGCCTCCAGGCAGGGGACAGCAGTATCGAAGTCCCCACATAGGCCTGGGACACCAAACCTCTGGTTTTGTGTGTGTGTTGGAAGGTGGGAGGGGAAGAATGTTTCTGAGAGCTGCTGTCAGGTCTTGATTAGAACCTAAGGCCCTCCTGGAGGAGCAGTGAACTTCGGAATGTTCTGTTTCTCATCCTCATTGGTCTAGGAACGAGGTGGGGTTGGTACAGTGTGGTTAGCCACACTGAGATAGGGAGTAGAGTGGAGCTTGTCTGTATTGAGCACCTGCTACATGCCAACCAGTTAACTACGGCTCCTTACAGCGGTGGTTCGTACAGCGTGACTCTGGATTGTTAGCAGCGTGAACACCATCTAGGGACTTGCTGGAAATGTGAATTCTCAGACCACCTGACATCCTGCATCAGAAGCTCTGGGATTGGAGCCTGGCAGTCAGTTTTAACAAGCCCTCCAGGTGATGCTGGTACAAGCACAAGTTTGAAAACCACAACACTAAAATTTGAGAACCACTGCATTATTTAATCCTTATAGCAGTCCCCTTGTGGCAGGTACTAGTAGCTTCATTTTACAGATGAAGAAACAGAGGTTCAGAGAGGCTCAGTAACTTCCCCAGGGTAACACAGCTAAGAGATAAGCAGCTGTTGCATCTTTATGTGACGTTTTTGTGTCTTTCCAGTCCTTGGGAGGTTATCTTAATTCCTGTTCTCTGACATATTTTTGGAAGGCTCTGGAAGGTTGGGTAACTTGCCCAGGACCCTACAGCTAAAGAGTAGGGAGGCAGGCATTGGAACCCTGATCTCTCAAGCCTCAGGGGACAGGCTGCCTCCTGACTGTGGGGCAGGAGAGGGAGGCAGAGAGAGTCACATGCCAGGTCCCAGGCCTGCAGGCTCATTGTAGCTCCTGTGCCAGCGGAGCACGTTAGCAGTGCTGCCACTAATTGCCACCCAGTTGGGTAGGAGAGGAGGCCTCCCCCAGCCCCTCCAGGTACAAATTATTCCTGGGGATGTGAAGTTGAGCAATTATGGGAAGAGCCTCTGTGTAAAAGGTAAAATTGCTGAGAAATTTATGTACTACCTGCAGTTTTATTGATCTGTAGAGGGAGATAAGAGTCAATACAGAATTCTCAGCTAACACTTAGAGGTACTTTTCTTTTTATTTATTTCTCATGCAGCTAAGAACAGGTATTTCTAAGGCCAACAGTCCCAGTGTGGCCCTCACTGAGGTCTGCCATTAGCTATTCCTAATGTCAGATTCAGCCCTAGAGCAGTGAATGTAGTAGGCAGCATCTTTGAGTCAAGGATGCTTTGCTTCACGGGGCCTGCCTATTGACTCTTTGTCCAGTGGGTAGTAGTCATCAGACTGGATTCCTGCAGACTCAGTAGGGGTGAACATATCGAACATGTCATCGAAACTGGAATACTGTTGAGAGTGACAGGTGCTACTGTCAGATACAATGGGACACTAGGTATAAACCAGAACAGTAAGATTTGAAGAGAGTTAAAAGCCTGGGTGTTGTCCTGGATAACCTTGAGCAAGTTACATCCCCTCTCTGAATCTGTTTCCTCATCTGTTAAATGGGTATGCCATGTCGTACCATGCTAAGTCGCTTTAGTTGTGTCTGACTCTTTGCAACCCCAAGGACTGTAGCCTGCCAGGCTCCTCTGTCCATGGAATTTTCCAGGCAAGAATACTAGAGTGGGTTGCCGTGCCCTCCTCCAGGGGATCTTCCCAACCCAGGGATCGAACACATGTCTCCTGCAGAGCAGCGGATTCTTTACTGCTGAGCCACTGGGGAAGAGACCTAAGTGGGTATATACCACTGGATTTATGAGATTAGAGGTGACTATGTAAAACTGCTGTGATGCCCAGGACGTGAGAGGCCTTTAGTAAATGGTTGCTAGTATGTTACTGTTACCAGTGGCACTGATTGAAAGAGATAGTTAGCAAATGTGTCGACTGGCGAAAGCCTGGGGCTGACACAGCTGAAGTGGACACTCAGGAATCTGACACACTCAGAGGTGCATTTTGAGAGCCCAAAGCCCAGGTGAGATGCCTGCCTGCCAGCTTAGGACATTCCAAGAAGCCCGGCCCTGAGGGGGAAAGTAAGGCAGAGAGAAGGTGTGTCTGAGCACTAGCCACTGTGGGTGCTGGGGTCACATGTCACTGTGACCTCAGGCAAGTCACTGCCTCAGCTGGTCCGTCTCCTCAGCCTTCAGATGGAGTGAGCACTGAATGGGATCATGTCTGGCACACGCACTGACCCTCCAGCTCAGCATTTGATACGCGTCATTGTCACGTCAGGTTACTCCATGAGTCTGGGGGGCTTCCCATCGCTCACCTCCCAGCTCATCTTCCCTTACTGTGCAGCTTGCCCGGCAGTCGCCTCTCGGTGGCAGGAATTCGTCCTTTAGTGTGCTCAAGTTGAAGAGCAGGTACGCCGGGGCCACGATTGGTCTGAGCCCAGGGAGAGCCAGGCTGGGTATGTGCGAGAAGGCCTAGCCCTGGACAGTGCCCTTAGCTCCACCTTCTGTTTTCATCTTTCATTGCAGGAAAACCACTCAGTGGGGTAGGGGGTTATTTAAAAGGCCAGAGCTAGGAATTGCCTGGTTTGTGCTGTTCTTATGCCTCGTCATTTCTGATTGCATTTACTTGTCCTCTTTTCCTCTCAGAACGACCCTAAGGTTTTGGAGCAGCCAGTAGTCGTGCAGAGCGTGGGCACTGATGGGCGTGTCTTCCAGTTCCTGGTGCTGCAACTGAACACCACAGATTTGGCCTCCGAGGAGGGCATCAAGAATCTAGTCTGGGTGGACTCCGATCAGCTCCTCTATCAGCACTTTTGGTGTCTCCCAGTGATCAAAAAGAAGGTGGTTGTGGTAAGTCCAGCCCCCTCTGGCCTGGTGATTGGACCGGGGCCATGGCTTGTCCTCCCCAGGGAGAGCCTGGCTTGGAGTGGAGGGCATGCTTGTGAGTGGAGCACCGGCTTCAGGAATCTCATGTTCAGGACCTCTGTCTGCCTGGAGGGCTGCTTCAGCCCAGCCCATCAGCTGAAATAGCACCTTCCACCCTGGGCTCTGCCCAGCTCTTCGCCCTCCCCTCTGCGCCCCACCACACCCCTCTCCTCTCGGCTCTGTCTCCAGTTGCCTGAGCAGCTCAGGATCCTAGTAAGTGCTGCTCTTTTTATAGAGGAGGCTCCTTCCTTCCTGCACCCCATTCCCTCTTCCTCCATTCACCCTCTCCCATTTCTCTTGCATCTGGTTGTCCTTACTTGTCATTCCAGATTTAGCCTAAAGATCAGCAACCCAGTCCCAGCCTTGCTTAAGTTCCTCGGGTAGGTCGCCGTAGCCTGGGGGCCCCCATCATGGCGCAATCACACTTCTGTCCTGCAGTTGTTTATTCACTGCTCTGCTCCTCCGTTAAAGTGCGCCCTGAGCTCCTGGAAGGCCGAGTCCGTGAATGACGCGTGCATTCATTTCACTCCATGGATACGGAACCCCTCACTGCCGCACCTCCAGTGCTCCGCTGGCTGAGACCAGGCCTGTGTTCTGTGTGCTGGGCAGTGACAATATCGTAACGGATTCATAATATATTATCAGGCAGTGATGAAGCCTATAAGAGAACGGGATTGAGGGTGAGAGAGAGCAGTGTGGGTGTGCCACTGGCTCTGTGCTCACTAGCCGCGTCTCACGCGGGGCCTGAGTAGACTTGCTTAATGCAGTCTTGTCGAGGCTTTGAGCGTCGTCCATATGTTAGTTGACGTTGATACGCCCTCGAAATGCCTGCTGGTGTGAGCCCTCTCTCTGGCCCCAGGCCCTGCTCTCTGTCCCTCGCCTGTGTGGCCACATCAGCCGTTTCCGCGCATCTTTGCTCTTAGTTGGCCTCTCTCTCTGTCCCCTTCGTGGCTTCAGGTCCCTTTCTTTCAACCTTTTTCTTCCATGAGCGTGACTTAGTGCCAGGCCTGTCCTGGTGTGGTCACGTGGCTCCTCCTTACCCATCTCTTCCTCTAACCACCCCACCTCCACCAGCCTCACTCTATTTCTTCTTGGCCCTTTCTAGGTGCCCTTTAGTACTCATTCATACATGTTCTCTTCTGTGTATAGAAGTCACTGAGTTATTTTACTCTCCTGCTTTCTTAGCATCTTTTTCCTGCTTCATGATGAGGCCTGTCACCCTTCATTACCACTATTTGCACCCCTGGCTGGAAGCTCCTTGAGGGCAGGAGCCAGATTCAAATTACTATTGGGTTTCCAGCACTGGGCACAGCTCTCATACAGAGAAGGCGCCTGATAAGTGTGTGTGGGATGAGTGAGGGATTCTTGTCCCTGGGAGTTAAAAGGAGCAAACGAAACATTTTTTCGTGGTGGTTGAGTTGAGGGAGACGAGGGACCAGGGCAAGGTCGGCAGATAAGTTGGCCTGGAGGCGCAGAGATGCCTCATGTCCTCCTCCTGAGCCCAGCCCCCGCCTGGCATAGCTTGGTACCAGCTCCCCAGCACTCCTTGATCGCAGGAGAAAGAAACAGTTATTATCCAGGCGCTTAGGATTTACATAAAACCAACCTTTGTTTTAATTGCTGCCATTAAACCTAGTAGCAAGATCCTAATGGGCTGTGTTCTTTTCAGGAACCTGTTGGGCCGACTGGTTTCCAGCCAGAGACATTCAGGAAGTTTTTAGCTCTGTATTTGCACGGTGCTGTGTGAGCCAAGGACTATTCTGAGGCTGGAGCCGCCTGCGCCCCTGTCTCCCTGCAGATCCTGGAGCCTGGACGGTGCCTGAGGCCGCAGCGCTCCTTTGGCTGGTGGTCTCGCCGACAATAAAAGAGCCCTTCCGGCGCACTGGAGCCTGTGTTTGTTGTCTGGGTGCTTTCAGGTGGGGCACCCACAGCTGCGCACAGGCCCTGCCCCTCTGCCGCTGTTGCAAGGGCCAGCCCTGGAGCCTCACCTGCCCCAGCTTTGTCTGTGACCCGTCTTTTAACTTTTCATAAGAAGCTTCCTCTCTCTGAGTTTCAGTTTCATCATCTGAAAACTTGTGGCTAATGTGACTTACACTGTTTTACAGACTATAGATTATGTGTATGTAACGTTTGCTTCCTATTAGGTGCTCACTAGTTTCTGTGGGAGTTATTTAAATTGTGGACACATTCCACAGTGACTGCAGGAAGTCCGAATAGAATATTCATTGTAGGTTTCCCGCTAGTATCTTTGTTAATGGACTGAGCACACCCCTGGTTCAGCTGACCTGTGTTCAGATAACATCAAGCCCTGCTCTGGTCCAGGCAGCTAATACACAGCATCTTGTTCAGTCCTCACACAACCCTTTTAAGGTAAGTGTCGTTTCCACATACAAGAAAAGTGTTGAGAGTGCCTGCTGTGTGCCGGGCTCCTTTCTGGGCCCTGTAGTTGAGGAGGTGCAGATAGTGTAAGGAATCACTGAAGGTCACACAGCTGATATTTTAGGTCTGCTCCCTTAGGAAACTCTGAGGTGGAGATTTCCTGGAGAAAGCTTGGGAGAGCCTTGGGGATCGGCCCCCATGGGGAGAAACAGTAGTGGCCTCAAGTGGAAGAGGGACTGGGCTCGATGGGTTTGTACCTGAGGCCTTGGCTGATTCCGAGCTCTGTGGGCACCCCCGTGAAGCCGAGGTGCTGCGCCTTTCCATGAACACCGGTGGTGCGTCACCAGTCAGCGGATACACGGCTCCCGACGCAGAAGGGACCTCGTGAGGTGGCTTTGTTGGGGCTGAGTGTGACTCCCGAGTGGCTTTGCTGAGAACAGGCAGCCAGGACACTTCCTGCTACAGGAGGAAGTCCAGGAGCCCACGTCGGCTCCGTACATGACAGTGCTGTTTCCAGCCCTGTGTGTCTCTGACTCCCAGGCTGTGCTCCTTGCACTTGACGAAGTACCTTTTAGGCTCGGCTGGGTGGGGGCGGGGGCAGCAGGAGGGTTTACCAGGAAAAGGACAGATTGGGCTAGTGGTGGATGCACGCGAAGGGGTTACTTGGGAAGGCAGCATGTATGCCGAAACAGCAGGGAGTGGTTGGAGATGGGGAGGGTGGGGTTGAGGCTGGAGGGGCCAGCTCTCAAGGGCCTGGCATGTTGGCACTTAAGGTTTCCCCAGGTACAAGTTGTCAGCCACCCGAGGCAGCCTGGGTTCTTCCTTGGGGGTGACTGCAGCTTGGAGTCATTTAATGTGGCACCTTAGTATGTATAGTATATGTACGATAGGGATGCACAGAGGTGCATTACTTAGTTATCCTATCTGTAGACCGTTCTACACCTTCCTTTCTTCACCTAATACCTTGGGATCGCAGATCTTGCCACATCAGCACATATGAGCTACCTTGTTCTGAGCAGCGGCGTTAATATCTATCGATGGACGTTCGAGGTATTTCTAGTTGTTAGCCATTACAAATAATGCTGCAGTGAGCATCCCTGTTCACGTATCTTAGAGTACTTCTGCCAGCGCAGCCATTGGACAAATTCTGAAGCAGAATTGCTGAGTCAAAGGGATTTTTTTTTTCATAAGAACATTCTATGGGCAAATGGAGGACAAGTTGGCAGGGTGACTGTGCAGAGTCCAGCTGGAGGCTATTTCGGTCACTCCTGGGTGAGTGACGGTGGTGGCCTGAAGCCCGGCTGAGGGGCCAGAACCACCACCACCCCACCCCCTGGTAGCTGGTAGAATGGGGAGCAAGAGGGCCAAGCCTGCCTGGGTCTTGAGCGTGTGGGACAGAGGCTGTGAGCAAGTGGGCTGTCAGCAGGTGACCTTGAAGCTTGAGGACAGCCCTGGAGAGGGGCCAGGGCTGCAGGGCGGGCCTGGGCACTTATCCCAGCCCTTGGGGTGAGGACAGCCTGTTGCTAGCCTTGGTCTGTCACCTCGGACCCTGGAGCTAAGCTGCAGAGCCTGGCGCCCACTGCTGTCTCCCTTCAGGCCCCTCGAAGCCAGTCTGCTAGGTGAGGCTGGCAAGACTGGCATTTCTATCCTCCCCATGCAGGTGAGGCTCAGACACCACGTGGTGTAGTGTGAAGAGCCAGAAAGTTGATATGTGATGACACCTCCCCCCTCCACAAAGATGTGCCCGCTTCCCCAAATCCCGAATGCCCACCTGCCTCAGCCTCCCCACCTCTTCCCTTCCCTTCCTCGTTCAACACTGGGACGGAGGAATACAGGGTGATCTTCAGGCCCTGTTTGGTCTCAGGCTTGAGAACAGACGGCTCACTTAGAGCCAGTCTGGGAGAAGGAAGCAGGAGGAAGGTGCATGGGGGTATCCCATTATTGGTTTAAAAATCACACTATAGGGACTTGGACTTTTAAGCAACAGATGTCTGGAACCGAAATTTTGTTGATGACATTGTGAGCACATGTGAACGTGCTCTCATTTTGTCGTGTATTTAAATGTCTTGCGGATCCATGAGAAAGCGCCTCAGTTCACTTCCAGTGGGCTTCAGTGGACTGGGGGACGCCATTTCCCAGAGTCTCCTATATTCCAGCTTCCTCTCAGATCCTGAGTTTCCTCATCTGCAAAGTGGGAATAAAGCACCTGCCTCCCTTGCAGGCTTTGCCTCCTCGGGGATTAACAGGCCATATTTGAGCAGGATGCATCAAGTAGAGGGGTTTGGAGGTTTTCAGAAGCCCCGTGAAAAGGTGAGATTACTTCGGGCAGCCCTTTAGGCCTTTTCGTCCCCTCCCAAGGCTGGCTCAGGCTGGACCTAGGGCGGGTCCTCGCCAGAGGCTCTGTAACTCACTGGGCTGTTCTTAGCAGTAGGCCCAAGGCTTTGAAAGGGCAGGTCAGGGTCACCTCAGGCTTGAGACAGCATCTCCCTGCTTCCTCTTTTGCGGCAGGACAAAGTCCCTTAAAGGGTGTGTGTGACCTGAGCGTGTCACACTGTCTTCCCTGTGACAAATCCACAAACCACGACGACTCGTGGGGCCTACCTGCTTGGCTGCTGGAAGCCCACCCTGTTCTAGGGACCTTCTCCCCAGGCGTGTCTGGGAACCTGCAGAGAATCCCCATCCCCACTCCTCAACTCTGGGTGATAGCTGTCAGCCACAGGGTGTCCTGGAGCATCTGGTATGTGTCAGGCATGCAGCAAGGCCCCAGTTCGAGAGCAGTGAGCAAAACAAAGTCTCCACTGTCATGAAGTTTACATTCCAACGTGGAGAGATGATGAAGAAAGAAAGGTATGTCAGAGGATCTGAAGGAAAGCATTCCTGGAACAGACTTGGAGGTGGAAGGTTGTGGCAGGAGGCTTCTTGGGGGTCACTCCCCAGAGACCTGTGAGCAAGAGAGGAGGGCATGACTGGCTGAGTAGATGAGGCCCCCACGGTCCTGTAGAGATTTTGGTGCTGGGTGGCCTTTCAGAGTCCCAAATTGCGGCCAGGTATGGGAACTTGAGGTCCCACATCAGCCATTTGCCACTGGCCACAGCCTGGGAGGTGAAACCTTGGGTGTGGCTGCTCCCAGGGGCCCAGGGCAGCGCCCAGGAAGGGACACCCTGAGCCAACAGCAGCTGGGGATGGGGTGTGTTGGCTTTTACCGCGCAGGGTGTGGCCTCTTCGAGAAGGTGACATATGAGACTGAACCAGCCATGGGGGCAGGCCAGGAAGGTGCCCGGGAAAGTGCGTGTGATGGCCCTGCGATGGGTGTGGGCTTGGTGTGTTTGTGGAATGGCCAGGAGGTGGGGGAGGCCCTGCCGGAACGCAGGCTCCATCACTAGAACTCCACCCAGCCTGCAGCCGCCAGCCTGCCCTTCTCTGCAGAGTTCACAGAACTGGGTCTGGCGTGGTCTTTGGCAGATGGAAGTTGAGTCACAGAGCCGCAGAGTCTGAGATGTCTCTTAGAGGTGACTTAGAGGTCAGAGTGAGCTAGTTCTAACCCAAGTTCAGCTTCTGAGAAGGGGTTTATCTTTAGCTCTGTCTTCAACCTGAGAGCCCAGGAACCAACACACCCTCACTCGACACATATGCCATCTGTCCTTCCCGCAGCTGGCTTGCACACGTCCAGCGACGGGGAACTCACTACCTCTCACTGCAGCTGCTTCCGTTCTTTGACATCTCTGCCTGCTGTGCGTTCACACCTCAGGAGAAATGTCTTCCAGGAGCTTTAACTCCAGGGCCTCAGCTCTGCCCTCTGGGGCCCCACATCCTATGCATTCTCTCAGCCAGGGGGCTGCCCTGTAGAGATTTGAAGCCAAGAATTATAAGCCTCAAAGCCAAATAGCCCTGTGTCTGCCTCTCACTGTACTCTAACCCATTGCTCAATCCACACCTTACCTCGGCCGCCTGCTCCAGGCTGTGTGACAGAGCAGGGCCTGGGGACCCAGTGCTTCAGCTGGGCTGAGGATAGCAGGGTGCGGTGAGGCCCACCTCTCCCCTGCTTTGTTTATTGCCACCTGAGATTCTTAGTCTGCCATGCCAGACACCCTAGCTGTATTTGCTCATCCCCCAAAACTAGCCGGGGTGTAGGCTTGTTGCCCAGAGCCAGGGTTCTAGCCTGTCAAGAGCAGCATAGCCCTACTTAGCTTTGTTACTTACCCCACAAAACACACATGTCATCCTCAGCTGAGCTGATGGGATCAGGGACTGAGCGCTGAGGTTCCCCACTACAGATCTTTAGGGGGTCCAACAATTCAGCTCCCTTTATAAGGAGCACTGTGTGCTAGGCTTGTGCCAAGAGCCAGAGATACAGGAAGACACGGCGGTTTCTCCAGGAGCTCCCAGTTGGTGGGTGGGCAGTGACAGAGCAGCCAGCCTCCTCTGGGTCTGCTAAAGCCATACAGGCCACCTCTTTGCCTGCATCTGAGCACCTACCCACAGGTGACGGCATGCAGTGGTGGTGGGGGGGTAGGGGTGCTGTACTCAACAAACGCCCACTTCATGAGTACTCATTGAGCACCTACTGGGTGCCAGGCCTCATGCTGCGTGATTGGGGACCACACACTCGGGCCAGATCCCAGGCTTCGAGGAGCTCCCAATCTGATGGGGGAGGCACATGTTGATCCATTACAGCATAGCCGCCCAGGGGGCCCAGAGAAAGCCTCTACCTTGATGAAAGGCCAATTTGAGTTGGACTTCCTTGAGAGCTCAGCTGGTGAAGTCAGCCTGCAATGCAGGAGACCCCGGTTTGATTCCTGGGTCAGGAAGATTCCCTGGAGAAGGGACAGGCTACCCACTCCAGAATTCTTGGGCTTCCCTGGTGGCTCAGCTGGTAAAGGACCTGCCCGCAATGCAGGAGACCTGGGTTCAATCCCTGGGTTAAGATGACCCCCTGGAGAAGGGAATGGCTATCCACTCCCAGTATTCTTCCCTGGAGAATTCCATGGACTGTATAGTCCATGTACTTGCAAAGAGGTGTGGACACGACGGAGTGACTTTCACTAAACAGCAAGTAGGAAAGGCGTACCACGAGGGAATAGTAGGAACAAAATGGTCAGCAGTCAGTGGGCAGAGGTCCCTAAGGAACTCCACATCACCAGAGCGTGAAGTGCGGTCAGCAGTCAGTGGGCAGAGGTCCCTAAGGAACTCCACATCACCAGAGCGTGAAGTGCTGAGGGTCAGGGACGAGCGGGAGGCCCATGGGGCCTGAATGAGGCGAGGTGTGTGCACTGGGGCCTGGGCAGCATGCAGCACCCTCCTCTCTGCAGGTTTCTTCCCTTGGTCTCCAGGGCACCTCACCATCCTCATTCCTCTGCCTCCTTCACTGGTCTATTTCCCAGCGCCAGGCCTGGGGCCCTTCTCCATTCACACTCCAGTCTCAGTCCTATGGCTTTCAAGAACATCTGAATGCCAACCACTCCCTAAAAAATGTCTCTGGCCCAGACCTGCCTACTTGACATCTTCACCTGGAAACCAACAAGCATCTCATGGAGCATCGCCACCACCTGCTCTTCCCACAGCCCGCCTCACCTCAGTGATGGGCATCGCCAGCCTCCCACATCTGTTTTGTGCACCTGTTTCCCTAGGGTTAGGACAGCCTCTGGCAGGTAACAGGTGCTCAATAAAGACACGAACGGACAGATGGAAGAGTTAAAGAATGCTCAGAAGTGAGTTAGATCTCTGTGGCACTGGAAGGGCTGAGATGGAGGCAAGGGACCAAGGTGGTAGCTGAATGCCTGGGTAACATCATGCCAAGGACTGGAGCTCCACAGGCACCTGGGAAGGGGGAGGAAAGTGCCAGCGCAGGGCAGACTGGACCTTTCAGCACCCCCTCGCTTGGTCTGGTCTTCTCTTTCCGGCACTCCCACCTAGTGAGCCCTGGGGAGCCCCAGCTGCACTCAGTTCAGGGCAGAGCCCTCAAAGAAGCCTGGGACGTACTCTGGGCTCAGGCCTCTGGAGTCTCTGGAATTGTCAAGGGACAGCAGAGGTGGGGAGTGGGGGATTCCTCTGGGTCACCCAGGGCATCAGGCTGAATGGCCCCAGCTGAGCCCAAGCTGGAGGCCTGCTGTGACCGTGCCTTGGCAGTTGCTGAACACATCCCCCCTCACCCGCCCCCACCCCCAAGCAGGCCCTGCTGGCAGCTGGTTTGCCTCCAGGCTCTCCTTTTCTGGCTCCAGGGAAGGGTGTCTAGCCAGGAGGGGCAGGGCATGGATCTCTGGCCGAGTCAGCTTTTCCTGACTCAGGCAGGGCTGGAGGGCTGGCCCTCACATGGACTCCCAGGCTGGCCAGCCCCTTGTAGGTAGTAATGACTACCAGGAAAGCAGCTGCCAGGCTGGGGCCTCTGACCTGGCTTGTCCACTCCCACCTAAGCTTCAGTGATGGGCTAAAGTCCTCTGCTGTGAAAGGACGGGGAGTGACCCCCACCACCTCCTGACTCTCATTTTGGTACCCTCATGCTGGCTGTAGAAGCTAGCTTTGCCTGGCTCTGCTCTCACTCAGGTCTGGACAGGGTAGAGTGGTGAAAAAACCTGGGAAACAGCCTGTCCTCTCCTGCTGCGAAGCCGACCCCAAACCAGCCCTTGCCAGAGCCTTGAGTGTGGCAAAGGCAACTCTGGAGGTGCTCGGTGGGGGGTGGGGGGAGGTGTCACAGGCTGAAGGGTGGTGTTAGGGTGCCCAGTGTTCTCACCTCCAGCAGATGTGGGTGCAGCAGGCTCTCATTACAGGCTGGGAGGTCCTTCCTTCCTCTTGGCAAGGGTCCCCGTGACCTGCACTCCCTTCCCCAGGTCACTGCTCCCCACTGTGCCTGAGTCCTGCTCAAGCACAGCAGCAGCAAGGATACTGAGAACATGCTCGCTGTCACCTCCACCTTCTCTGCCCGGCACTGGGCTGGGGCACGGCAGGTGTTCAAGCTGGTGCATAAACACCTCTTCAGAACTGTGGATGCAGGTAACAGCCCAGGTCTCATCTGTCCAACAGTGATGAGGAAGAACCTTGGGAGCCATGTTCTCAGATGAGGCAGGACAGACAAATGGGATTTTCTAGGGCCTCCCAACTACTCATCACACCCGTTTAGACTCCCCCAATGAGGAACAATACTGCCAACAGCTAACACTACTGCTCTTACTACCTAAAAGGCACTGTTCTAGACACTTTACAAATGTCAACTTATCCTCACAACGACCACACGATGGGTAAACCGTTACCCCTGTCTTACAGATGAAGCAACTGAGGACAGTATGAACCAACTGGCCCAGGGCCACACAGTGAGCAGTGGCAAAGGCAGGATCTGAAACTGGTCCCTTCAGACCTGGTAAAAGGTGGGGCTAAGGTCACGCTTTGCTCAGACACACTGTGTGTTTCCTGTCTACTCCTGCCGCAGGCCTGGCCCCGAAGCTCCAAGGATGCAGGAAGTTCTACTTTCTAAATGTTCAAATCAGCGTCCACTGCTGCTGACCTCCTCAGCCTGCAATAGCTCTTGCTTAGACGGCAGCTGGCCCTGGATTTCCCCACATCTGTCTAGTCCCACCCAACTATCTTCCAAGATGCAACCTGCACTGTTTTCTCAAATTCAAGTTGAACTGTGCCACTCTTCAAATCTTTCAAGGGCTCCCTGCTGCCTTGGAGGTGAAAAAATAAAATAACCTCCCGCGGCCCAGCACCCTAGGACCTGGAAAACAAATTTCACCAGAAAGGAGAAAGCAGGTGTGGCTGCAGCCCACGCGGCCATCCTAGCCGACACCGCCTCGCTACTGAAAACACGGTGCACTGGGAAACTTCTCATTCTTTTCCAGAAAAATACATTCTGGCAAACCAAAATGCATTAGCAAGATGAGAAACTGAAACTGCCTTTCAGAATGCCCCCGAATATTTGAAATGAGACCATGCCCTCCCTCCCAACCCATCATCCCCAACTCTCCACAGAAAATGCAGAATTAACACGCCCAGGAAAAGAAGGCCAACGCCTGGAACACAAAACAAGATCTTGTTGTGCACCAGGAACAGAATTTATGCCCAGCCAGTCGCCTGGCATTTTATAACCAGTATAATAAACTCCAACCCACGTTCCCCCAAACATGTCAGGAAGGGCTGCGGAAAAAAGATGTCCCTTTAATAAAACGTTATCAACATATATCGTACACAAACTACAATGTATCATAATTACTTTTTTTTTTTTTTCCTCTCTTAATTCAGAACCAGACTACAGGGTAAGAAAAAACACAGAAACAGCTACAATGTTCCCAATAATCCGCACAAGGTCTTTTTTCAGGCAGATGATATCTCACATAATATGATATACATGGATCAAAGGAGGGAAGAAAACGAAGACCAGCTACAGGGGAGAGGGGGGAGAGGGGTGTAAATGTACAAAGAATTCAGGTGTCTCAGGGAAAGACACAGAGGTTTCGATGCAGGGTGGTGAGGTGAGGGAGGCCATGAGTCACTCCTCCTGGGAGGGGACAGGCTCCACTGTGGCGTTTGTCGGTTTTTGAAAATAAAAACAGGTCCGGAAACAGCACATCTGTTTGGTTGTCAGTGTCCCCCCCCCGCCCCCCACAGCTATTCCAAAGTCTTTCCATCCAGTTCCAAGCATATACAGAGCAATTCTGGTCAATATCCCATCTTTGAAAAAGAAGGAAGAATCAAGAGGAAAAAAAAAAAGAAAACCCAACTCCAGCCCTGCGCTGCCCGCACACACGACGTGGACGATGCGAGGGAGGAGGACGCAGAGGTCGCGGTTTCCACGTCCCAGGTCACAGCCATCCTGTCGGGGGCGGCCTCCCCGACTCCACTCCGAGCCGCCACCCCGCTGGCAGGATCCTCACTGGGAGGCCTGCAGCAGGGCTGAGGAGGGGCGGGAGCCCGGGTGAGGAGAGGTCCAGAGGAGAGAGGACGCAGTCCTGGGAGCACAGTGCATGCCAACCGGGCCACAGCGAGGCTCCGCTGGGGCGGGGTCCTGAAAGCGGTTGGGGGCCTGGCCCCTCCGGCCTCGCCACGGGGGAGGGGGTCTGGGGTCCAAGCTGTGCAGCTGCTGTCCACCTCGCCGGGAGAGACCAAGCGAAAACAAAACAGGTTCCCGTCCCTCCCTCGCTCGTCAGCACAAACCGAAATCCCCAGGTGGAAAAGGGTGACTCCTTTTTCTTTCCAAAACAGGCCGTTTGAAAGAAACCACCGATTGTAAACTGCCCAGTTTATTATAATTATTATTATTTTTAGATGGCTACAAAGACAGGTGAGATCTCACACCTAGACTAGCTTTCCTGGTGGAAGGGCTTGGGTACAGACAACGGGGCTTGGTTTTATTTTTTTTTTGTCCTTTTTTTTTTTTTAAAGAAGAAAGCAAAGAGGTTGATTGGGATGGGGTTGGGGGGGCTTGCTAGAAGCTTCCATTTTTAAAAATTTTTCCCCAAAAAACCCCCCCTGAAAACAAATTAAAAAAAAAATCCCAACAACAGCAGAACCCCAAACAAACAAACAAACAAACAAAAAAAAAACAGAAAAGTGTCAAGGACATCAAAGGTCCTTTGGGAAAGGGGAAGGGTGGGATTTTTCTGCTCATTGACTTGAAATATATTTTTATTTTGAGTTTTGTCCTTCATGTTTTATGGAATAAAAAGTTCGGCCTTTTTATTGCATGAAACTAAAACTGGGACAGGTGGAGGGGGTGGAGGAGAGGGTGGGGGTTGGGGGGGAGCAGGAGATGCCCCTTCCCCAGCTCCTGGGTAATGACACCTCACTTCTTCTTGCATAATTTCTGGCATCTTCCCGCCTGCAATGTCGGCTCTCTCAGCGTCTCGGAGAAGAGGAGGGGGGAATCACACACTCATCGTCATGCTTGGAGAATACTGAAGGGAGAAGCAGAGAAGGGGGGTCGTGAGGGCCGGGTGTGGGAGCCTTGTGGAGGTCTGACCGCATAGAGCTGGACAGGGCCTGTCTCGGAGCTGGGCTGAGACACCCATGATGGCACTGGGTGGGCAAGGGGCCAGCAGGCGGGACTCAGGAACCATCCCCCCCGCACCAGCCTGTGTCCCTCACTTGCCTGCCCTGCCCCCCTTTCCTCTCCAAATCACCCCTTCTTTCCTAAGGAAGCCAGCAGCAGCCCCTGCCCTCCCCTCATAGGGCCACGGACTGCAGAGGACGGGGGTCTGATGAGCTGGAGCACAGCCAGGGCACCCTGGGGTGGGAGCCGGCCTGGGGTTCTCAGAAGCTACAGAAACATGACATTGGTTCTTCAGATGAGACTGTAAACAAGAAGCCTAATATGAAAAAACAGCCAGCGAGATCCTCTGCACTGAGACCCCAGGAAGTCACTAGTTGCATGCACACCCACCCTCCAGGAGGAGGGCACAGACTGAGACAAGGACCCAGCGGGCCACGGCCCAGGGCTCGTCCAGCACCGTGAGCTTCACCAGCGCCTGCATGCGGATGCCTGGGCAAGGTCGGATTCTGGTGACAGGCGTCAGCACCGCACTGGGGGCTGGTGGGGGTCGGGGGGAGGTGAGGGCGCTCCATTTTGTGTGGAAAAATAACCGAGGTGAAAGGCTCATGACGCAGCTGCCAGGACACTGGCCCAGCAGACAGGTCTCAGACAGGAGACTCAAACTTCAATCGCTAGTCCCAGGGCCCAGAGGATACAGTGAGGACCCGGAGGATGAAATAAGGGTGGTGGTGGGCACACTTACATTGTCATTCTGGAAGGAGTGGAGGAAGTTCCCTCCTAGCTCGCCATCGTCCCGAGGGGTGCCTGGAGGATTGCTAATGCCACTTATGTTGTTGGGAGAATTCTGCAGAGAGAGCAGAGGCGGTGAGCCCCGGGCCCCCAGCAACCTGCCACCCCTCCCGGGATGGGGAAAGGCCTTCTGGAGGGTGCTGTCAGGGAGGAGGCAGGGAACACACACTCACTTTTGGAAGCCCGTCTATGTCACCTGACCCTGGAAGGCAAAAAGAAAGCCCAGTTCAGGGTCTTGCCCATTCTTCTGTGCAGGGGCCTCCAAATGCTTCCACCTAAACCCCAAACATTTTGCCAAAGAGGACCTTCTACCCAGGCAACATCTTCCTCTTTGGATCTTCCTGTGGGGACTGGGCTCAGCGGAGCCCGGAGCCGAGGCAGTGAAGGCTTCCCGGGAAGTCAGGCAGGGTGCTGACTTACCTAACGAGCCGTTCATGTGGTGTGGCTCCATGCCGCCCATGCCCCCCATCGGGCCGTCCGAGCCTGGACCCATCGGGAACTGTGGGAGAAGCACAGAGCGTGTCACCTGAGCAGGCCCCCTGCAACCCTCGAGGAGCTCCACACGCTGTGGCACGGAAGTGCGGCCCCCGGGAGCTTCTACCCTGGAGGAGCGGCTCTCAGGCACACTCAGGCATTGAACACCAGGAGGCCAGAGGCGGTGCCTCCCCTAAGCCTTCGGACTGTGCAGGGCAGAGGCCTACGCACCACGGGAGGAAACAAACCAGGAGAGAAGGAGGGGCTGGCCCAAGGCACCAGAGGCAACTCTCATACCACGTGTCCTGGATCCCACCCTGGGCTCTTTCCATCCCCAAGGCAGTGTGTGGGGCTCACAGAGACAGTGACCCACTGAGCCAGGCCTGGGAATAAAACTATTAATGCCTTTCCTCCCCATTTTACATGTGAGTAAACTGAAGCACAGAGTGGACCATGCTTTGGCCCTAAATCTCCCAAGTAGGAGATGGAGGAGCTGCAGCTGGACTTCGGGCAGCCTGGCCCTGGAGTCATCACATGAGCCTCCTCTGGCTCCTCCTCTGAAATGTGGGGGGAGCTGGGGCATTGGTGGCAGGCGTTCTCTCCTTGGGACTCCACGGGGGTGCTCACTAGTGAGCAGAGCTGGAGATGCAGACGGATCAGAGGCCAGACGTTTCACCGGCTCCACTCCCTTTCTCAGGCCCGTCTGGGACTGTCACCCCCATCTCAGAAAAGACGTAACCAAAGGCCAGAGATCACAAGGCATGGCCACCAAGGGATGGCTGAGCCCAGTCTGGAGAGCCAAGGCCTCGGGTGCCGACCAGACGGGACGGAAGTAGCAGAACAGAGGCCTGACTGGCATGTGGCCTGCACTGAGCACCGAGTCACACCTGGGCCTCAGCCTGGAGGAAGAGCGCAGCCATGGACACCCAGCTACCCCACAGGATACTGAGATCCAGAGAGAGCTGCAGACCAAGCACAGCGGCAGCTTCAGAGAGAGGCCCTGGGAAAAAGGCAGAGAAGTCACGATGGGCTGCAAGGAGGCGGCGGCAGAGCGAAAAAATAACTGGGGGTCAGGATCTGGGCAGGCAGAGATGTGTCACGGCTCCATCCCTGAAAGCGTCCTGCCTGAGCAGAAGAAAGGGCCCTCTTAGCAGGTGGCAGCAGGACCAGCTGGTGCAAAGACTGCTGTCAGGAGACTGCTAGGGTACCAGTTGCTTCCTCACCCTGACACCCACTCACATACCCTCTGAGGACAGCGTCCTCGCCTCCCCAGTGGCTTCCCAGGGTTGTTGGTGGGCTGGGGGGGCACATTTTGCCATCTGGCAATCCATTTCATGCTTATTAACCCAAGTGATAGGAGGATGAGGGTGACCTACTTTTTAGGAAGCCAAACCCAAACACAGTCCTATGAGACCAGATACATCCAGGGGAGTTCCCTGGCAGTCCAGTGGTTAAGAATCCACCTTGCAATGCAGGGAACACAGGTTCCATCCTTGGTCAGGGAATAAGAGCCCACAAGCCATGGAGCAACTAAGCCCGCGTGCCGCAAATGCTGAGCCCTGGGGCCACAGCTGGAGATGCTGTGCGCTGTAACGAAAGCTCTTGACCACCACAACTAAAGACCTGATGCAGCCAAACAAATAAAATACACAGATATTTAAATCCCCAAATTTGATAATATAAACAATTATTCACATGTATACAGTTGCATAGATATATTTCAAAAACAGGTATCTTAAATTATATTATGTGTATTTTCATGCTACTTTTAACCACATACAACCGACTCATTTAATAAGTATACAATTCAGTGGTTGTTAGTGTACTTAGCAAGTTGCACCATCACCACCACAATCAATTTTAGAGCACTTTCATCATCCCCAAAAGAAACTCTGTACACATGAGCCATCACTCCCCACTCCCCCTCGAATCCCCAGGCCCACACAACCATTAATTTATTCTTTGTGTCACAGATTTAGCTGCTGCTGCTGCTGCTAAGTCGCTTCAGCCGTGTCCGACTCTGTGCGACCCCACACACGGCAGCCCACCAGGCTCCTCTGTCACTGGGATTCTCCAGGCAAGAATATTGGAGTGGGTTGCCATTTCCTTCTCCAAAGCATGCATGCATGCCAAGTCGCTTCAGCTGTGTCTGACTCTGTGCGACCCCATGGACAGCAGCACACCAGGCTCCTCCATCCACAGGAGTCTCCAGGCAAGAGTACTGCAGTGGGGTGCCACTGCCTTCTCCATAGATCTAGCAATTCTAGTTATTTCATGTTGTATATGACCTCTGTGGCTGGCTTCTTTCACTTGGTGAAATGTTTCCAAGGTTTATCCATGTTGTAAGCGTGCATCTTGTACTTCACTTCTTATGTCCAAACAACATTCCATTTTATGTATGTACTACATCTTCATCAGTCAACAGACACTGAGGCTGTCTCCACTTTGGGGCTATGACGACTAATGCTCCTGTGAACATCTGTGTACAGTTGTGTGGACACGTTTTCATTTCTCTGGGGTAGATGCCAATGAGTGGAATTGCAGGGTCACAGTAACTGCTTAACCTATCAAAGAACCGCCAGACTCTTCCACAGCACCTGTACCAGTTTATGTTCCCATGAGCAGCATGTGAGGGTTCAGAGTCCCTCCCATCCTCAACACCACCGCTCATTATTTGTTTTTGTGATTCTAGCCATCCTAGTGGGTGTGAAGCGATAACCCACTGAAGTTTTCTTTTGCATTCCCTCATTAACTAATGACACTGATCATCTTTTCATGTGCTTATTGGTTCTCTGTACAAGTCTGGAGAAATGTCTATTGAGATCCCTGGCCCATTTTAAAGTTGGGTTTGTTTTTTATGATTGGGTTCTAAGAATTCTTTACATGTTTACAATTCAAGATCCTTATCAGACATATGACTTGCAAATATTTTCTGTGGGCTGTCTTTTTACTTTCCTGACAGTGTCCTCTGAAGCATGAATTTTAAATTTTAATGAAGCCCAGTGGAGCTACTTTTTGCCACTTGTGCTTTTAGTGTAGCTAAGAAGGCTTTGCTAACCCAGGTCACAAAGATTTAGTCCTACATTTTCTTCTAATTGTTTGGTAGTTTTAGCTCTGACATTTAGGCCTAGGGTCTACTCAGTTAATTTTTGTGTTTGTGTATAAGGAAGTGGTCCAGCTTCATCCATCTGCATGTGGATATCCAGTTGTTTACTCTGTATTGTTACTTTTCTGTTAAATTCTATTAAAGAACAGCTGAACTAGTGAACAGTGGCAAACAGTAGGGTGACTAGTTGAACCAATGACATGTACGGGGAAAATACAACACTTTTATAATATTTGTCTTCGACACAGTAAATTATTTTAACTCTTTAAACTGGATATTTAAATGTTGAGAAGATGTGGCAAGAGCAAGAGCTGCGGCAGATTTTTCCCCAGGGGGCTTCAAGAAAGCTGCTAGGGAATCGTCTCGCTTTCAGGCGCCCAACAAGGCAAATGGTGCTTGCTTTTCCACTAATGGTTCTTTGAATTGCCTGCAGGCTTTGGACACCTTTCTTTCACGTAGGGCAAAACTGAAGAGAGTCAAACAGAAGATGCGCTGACTTGCCACCCTGCTCTCATCAAGCACTGGTGTCAGTCCAATGCACCAACAACAAACACGCCGCTCCACAAGAACACCCGCACATGCAGCGCTTAGGATTTTACTTAAGCACACAGGTTTTGGATCTGTAGGAATCTGCCTCCAGTTCCCCGAAGATGTCCATCCGCTTTGTATCTAGGTGGGTTTTGGAAGGTCGGCCATTTGCCAGGCCCTTTTCACCTAGGAGCTCATCAGATGGGCTGTGCCTGCCTACGACGTCCATCATTTCTAAACATTCCGAGCACACTGGATGTCATCATCGATTAAACCTCTCTTTCTCAGGGAAAATGGTTTTTAAAGCACAAAGGTAATTGTAACTTGTGAGATATAAGCTGGATTCTAAGTAAGTCAGTTTTAATAAAAATGTTGAGACAGTCTTAGCTAACTTGGCTGCCCTTGCCTATAACACTTTATGAGTTCTCAAGCAGTCTCACGTCCTAAAGGGGAGCCATTACTCTGGCTGTATAAGGCTTTGTCACAGCCCCTCTACAACTCTGAACAGCTCAAGCGCAGGCCACTCAGCCTCACCTAGGCTCCTGGTGGCCTCGCGAAGATCATGAAACAGTTTTGGAGAAGCAGCAGCTATGTTTCTACTTTATTATAATTCCTTTCCACATTCTCATCTCACAGTGTTTCCAAGAGAAGAGCATCAGAGCAGGCTGACATTTTCACATCTTCTCTACAGCCAGCAACAATGCCAGTCATCTGTGGGCAGGTGTCCGAGGCCTTCTCCTTTCTTTTTTATAAACTCAAAAATCTGTTTCTGCATGTTTTGAGCAAATCGACAAGTGACTGAAACCTTTCATTATGAAAGCTGGATTATCACAGGCGAGCAAATCAGCCCCCTTGGCAGCACTGTTAGGGACAAGGTGGGTGGGGAAATCAGCAGGTAAGAAGTTCATGGACTAAATGAAACTTGCCAAATTAACTGCACTGTCTGCCAAATATGCAGATAAACGAGCAAAGTGTGGCTTGTATTTGGACAAGAGAACAGTAACAGTTTATTTCTCTTCCACACGTCATTAACATCTTCTTCGTAGAAACCAAGATGACAAGGTGAAGCTCCAGTTTTCAAGTCAAAGTGCCTAAAAGCCAGGGACACGGTTTTGTGGAGATGGCCTGATGAACCACTTGATCTGAGGAAGAAAGCTCCCCGACTATCAGGATGATGAGACAGAATCAGCCACACACCACGGAGCACCAACACACTTGTCACCAGAATTCCCCTTCATTTCACCCGTAGGACTTAGTTGCAGCCTCTGAATCAGGAAATGTAATCTTCTCAGTTCATGGAGGCATCAAGGGACCAACACGGTGACGGTGATCATTTCAGGGCCGTCGCCCCGCCAAGGGTGGCAGCCACCTTTCTACACTGAGGACTGGTGTTTCTTTGGATGACATACAAAGCTTGTGACTGACTTAGAGGGATGTGCATGTCACGTCCCAGATGGCCATGCACTCTCCCACCCCTCCTCCACCCGCACCTCTCTTTTACATCCTTGCCAGTATGTTCCATCTTGGCTATTTGCCTCCCTGATGCAGGTCTATATGTCCTCACACCTGTCATTAAAATTCATTCAGGCCTCTCTTGTTTGGACATGTCAGGGTCACGCTGGGGCCAGTGGTCTCATCGTTCTCATTTTCATTATTTGAGCTCTTAGAAAACATGACCACAATACTCACAGTGTGAAAAATGACATCTGCACTATCTTGACACAAAGCCTAACAGTCACACTGCAGGCAGAGTCAAAGGTGGATTCTGCCAGGGCCTGGATGCTGTGCGGTTGAGTGGTACCCCTCGGAGTGATGCAACATGGATGATCCATCATTCAGAGCCACAGACCACGACCGCTGGCATCTGCGGTTGGGAAAATACGGCAACAGCGACCACGGGAAGAGGGGAGTCTATGCCATTTTCTTGTGCTCAGTCCGGTCTTTGGGGCAGCTAAATGGGTCGTGTACATTTTCCCCAGCCTTCTATATCCATTGCTAAAACTTCAAAAGACTTTTGTGTCCTGGGAAGTCATCTCTTGGGACACAGGGCTTTTGGTGCTAAAACCCAAATGGTTGGCCACCCTAGGGAGAGGCAGGGGTATGGGAGGTACTGGCTGCCCTGGAGAGACAGGGAGAGAAGGTGGTGGGAGTGGCAGGTGAGGACCATGGTTCCCACAGTTCTCAGTCATGGGATCTGGGTAAGGTTTGTCGTGGCAGGCCTACAACCCCCACCCAGAGGCTGCAACACACGCTGTGCCCAGCACTGAGCAGCCCACAATCAGGGCTGTGAGCACATGGGGTGATTCTGGAGTTACACCGGGAATGGAACCAGCAGAACCAGACGGAGCATCCTAAAGGCCAGAGCCAACCTTGGAGCCTCAAGCCCATGCTCTGGCTCCGCTGTCCTCGAACTACTGAGGCGGTCACGCGACAGCCTCCTTTCCACACCCTGAGCTCCCCCAGGGCAAGCCCAGCGGGATTCACCTTTCCTGCCTGGCCACGAAGAGCTGCCAGACCAGCCCTGTCCTTAGGGAGCTCCCAGCCCGGAGAGGCAGACAGGCCACAGCTGCACGGTCCAGTATGGGAGCACAAGAGGGGCCGGTGAGCAGGGGCTGGGAAAGGTGTCTGTGGTTTCTGTGTGAGGTTTCCGAGCTACAGACCAGCAGGGCGGGAGCACTGAGCCAGCAGGGCGGGAACACTGAGCCAGCAGGGCGGGAGCACTGAGGCAGCAGGGCGGGAGCACTGAGGCAGCAGGGCGGGAGCACTGAGGCAGCAGGGCGGGAGCACTGAGGCAGCAGGGCGGGAGCACTGAGCCAGCAGGGCGGGAGCACTGAGGGGCCGAGAAGGGAGGGAGTGGTTTCCAGATGAGGGAAGGGCGCGAGGAGAGGCAGAGAGGTTACAGGACGTGGGAGTCAGAGGGCTCCCAGAGGCACAGGGCAGGCAGGTACCTGGAAGCCTTGCCGCAAGCTCCACAGCCAAGTAAACAGCCCAGAGAGGGTGAGCTATCACCACCCAGGGGTACAGCCAGTCAGCTGAGCAGGGACTGGCCCAGACCACCACCACCCCCAGCCCCCCGCAGCCTTGGTGCTCTTCCTTCCTCACCAACACCCCGTTCAGGCCAGTGGGGGTCCCCAAAGTGAGGCTGGGCGCCGGGGCGGTCCGCATGGTGAGGCTGGGCACCAGCAGGGGTCCCCACAGTGAAGCTGGGCACCCTGCTCTGACCACAGGGGTGGGAATCACTCCACCCCCTTCTCTGCCACCCCCTGCCAGCTATAAAATGGGAACCAAGCTGCCCAAGAGTTAATCACTTTTCTGATGGTTTATTTTATTCATCTTTGGTGACAAATGGCTGAAATCAATTAAACTTGCTTTCCCCTCAGCTGATGAAGTTAATTATGATTTGTTATGGTATCTGATATGTAAATTATTAGAAAGCAGACTTACGTTGGACCGGCTGCCTCCAGGCGGCACCGGATTAATCATTGTGTAGATGTTGTCACTGGAATTTGTTGAATCTGTAGAACAGTGGAAACCCGCAAGTCGGGGTGATTAATTCATTGCTTAATTAAAACAAACTCATGGCACTTGAACTCATTCTTTTGTATTTTATCACCTAAAATTTCCTCTAAGTACCAGCATTTTCTGGCTAATTTGTATTTAATGAAGATTCACAAAGTTTTTAATCACAGAAAATTCAACTGTGAAAGCCACTCAACCCTGAAAGGAAGGATTCCGGGGTTCTGGACAGCAGTGTGGACACAGCAAAATCATCTCCGCCCCAAACCAAACACGCTCCCCAGATGCTGCCTGGGATCACGCAGGCACAGCCCGACCACCACCTGTGCCCTCCCCGACCCTTGGCTGGCAGTTTTAATCACACTGGGGAAGAACAGCACCACAGATGACCGAGGGGCCACCCTGCCAAGCTGATGGGGCAGGAGGGAGAGGCAGAGATGGGGCTGGAGACACAGTAACATATGGAGTGGGTTAATGTGACCCAGTCTGAATGTAGGTCATGCAGCTCATAAAAATGCAGCAGCAGAAAGAGGGAGCCGGAGGGGGAGCCTCACGGCCGCCACCAGCCCCACCCTGCTGCCGAGCAGCCTTCCTGCCATGGGGAGCAGAGGAGGGGGTGGGAGGGACCCCTCTGTCTCCCCAATTAGCCAGAAAAGCCTCCCGAGGAAATCAGCTAACGTATTTATATCAGGAGCAGGCACCGTACTTCTCGGGCAGAAATCCAACTACCTCTCACTTTTTATTTTGGGGGTGGGTAAAGATGGCATGCTGAATTCCTTCTAGTTGGTGGTACGCTATTCTTAGCTGGGAAAGAAACACAATTGTGATGCTGTATGTGTGTGAGTACACGTGCCCTCTTCTATTGAAGAAAAGGGGAAAAAGGGATCTCTGATACAGAGGACCGGAAACCAAGCTCTGGACACTCAGGAGGCCTCACTCTGCAGAGTTCTGGGCCCAGGAGGCCAGAGCCCCAAAGCCCCTTTCCAGTCATCTAGAGAAGTGACAATCAGGACAGGGTTCTCTCTGACCAGGGGAAGTCAAGAGTAGCGAGACACCTCGTTCTTGGATCTCCTTGCTCTGCCCTGTCCTTCAACTGGAGTGAGGAGTGCCCCAGCTGAAGCCACAGGGTGGGCTGGCGGCATCAGGGTCTCCTGCCCACTAAATCCCTGATGCCAAGATGCCAGGTGGGGGGCGCACTGCTCAGGAAGAGTGGCCAGCCAACCCTGGCTCTGTACCAGGCCCCTCCAAGACTTCCTTCTTCTCCAGTGGCACCCGTCCCCCAGCCTTCTTACCTGCAGGACTAGGCATGATGGGTGTTCCTGGGGGGCCGCCACCACCAGGGGGTCCCTGGAGACAAGATTAAAAACTGATGTCGGAAACCCACGGTGATGACACATGGCGGGAGAGGCCACGAGCTCCAGCCACATCAGCAGTCCATGCTCACCCGGGGCCCAGCCCCACATTTAGCTCTCACTCAGCTGCCAGTGTCCACACAGAACTCAGGTGTTTAAGGCCTGGGGGAACCGGACTCCCTCCTTCTCTTCTTTAAACCAGGAGGCAGCTGCGGGCATGCCTGTGTGCTCACACACATGGAGCCCAGTGAAACCACAGGCCTGTGGTGGAAGCTGACTGGCCTCCTGGTCAGTCCCCTGGATGGAGGTCCCAACTCTGGGTCTTGTGTGGGGACTTCTGGGACACCAGAAGGTACAAACATCTGCATATTGACATTAGATTCTAGCACAGTTTGGAATCTGTGCTCATAACATGTCTTGAAAACAAAGAGGCAAGGGACCCCCTGACCCTGATACTCTTGCACACGCAGTTACACAGGACTAGACATGCAATGCCCCGAACCTGCACACACTCACCACGTAGGTACCGGGTGATGAGGAGGAGTATGGAATCTAGAAACAAGAAAGGGGTGAACCACGGGTCAGAGACACCTCCTCCAACAGGCAATGTGTGCTCTGCCTACCAAATCCTCTTGGGGACACAACCCCACTCTCGATGGGAAACACACTGAGCCACCTGGTGTCTCTAGGAGGGCCAAGGATGTGAGCAGAGTCCTGTTCCTCTACTGAACTGGTCCCAGAGCCTTGGCGGGGAACCTTGGGCACAGGAGACCCTCTAGTTCAAGGACAGGAAAGCAAGAGCTTAGCCCCACCCCCTGGCTTCCTGCCCTGGACTGTCTGCGCCGAGCCCCCTCCCAACTCCCTCCTCTGAGTGCTGCAGGCCGGCCCTGCCAAGCAAGAGGAGGCCAGCAGGGGTGCCTGCATGGACAGGACTGAGCCCGGCTTCCAGCTCACACCCCAGCTCCTGCAGAGCCCGATGGGTACTCCCAAATCTCCCCCTACAGACAGGCTTCTTCTTGGAAGCATCAGGTGGAATTCTGCTGCATCCCACTCCCCGTGACACCTCCAACCTGGGGACAGGAACCACCCTGCACCCTGGAACCTCACCCACCCCTAGCAAACAGAACCCCCCACCCCCAACCTGGGTACTCACTGAGTTAGCACTGTTAGGATTGGGCCAGGGTCTGCCAGCTCCCGGGCCCCTGAGAGAAGGAGAGAGAGATGAAAACAATGAAAAAGATGCTATAAATGCCAACATGGTAGTGCCAGCAGGGGCAGAACAAGAGGGCCAAAATCACCAACAGGAAGTCCTTCATACAGTCCTAGGACTGGGGTAAAAACATGTGCTTCCATGGGCAGAAACCTACAGACCCCTATACATTATATGCAAAATTTGTGAAGAACAGCATTTCCTCTGCAAGTGCATTTTCCTAAGAAGGACACAGATATTCACAGGGATCTACTACCACACAAGTGCTACACCACTGAAGCACTCAACGAGGGGTACAGGGCTCCAAACTTGAGCCTGCCACTTGCAGCTGTGGGAGCCTGGGCGAGTTACTTCACCTCTCTGTGCCTTAGTTATCCCATCTGACAACAGAGCATGCTAAGCACTTCACAGGGTTATTATGAAGATGAGGTGAGTTAATCCATGAAGCAAGCTCAGACCTGTGCCTGGCACAGACAAGCCCTATATGGGGTCTATGAGGTCTTGTCACCAGTGCGCTCAACATCCTCACTCTACTGATGAGGAGACTGAGGTCCAGAGAGGTGTCAGTGATTCCTGCGATCATGAGCCTCTCAGTGGGGACGGGGGTAGGGACACCCACGGGCTCTGGGCTGCCAGCAGGGCTGTGGCCTTACATGTTAATCCCGGGCATGGCGGGGCCGAGGGAATTGGGTGGTGGTCTCATGCCGCTGCCGTAATTCTGCAACGATAACCAAGGGTCAGTCTATGAGAAGAAGGGGCGCCGGAGAGAGGAGAGGGAAAAACAGACAGAACAGAAGGGAGAGGGTTAGTCTGTGAACAGGGTCTGATGAAAAAGTAATACACTCATTTAAAAAAAGAAAAAAAAGAGGGGTGGGAACCAGCTGAGAGGGTCACAATGGCAATCAGCACAGGCAGAAAGCCACAGCTTTAGGCGCATCTTCAGGGGCTGCAGGGTGGGTCTCCTGAGAGCATACGGTCGTCATGATGCTGGTCGGCACCTGCCCGCAGGTCTCAGGCAGGAAAGGGGAACAGACTCAGCAAGAGGACCGGCTGGTGACCACCAACCACCTTAGACACTCGGGGAGAACAAACTGCCAGCAGACCAGGGGCTGCATGTGGAGGGGAGGCTCGCCTCTGAAAGGCCTGTCCAGGGGCTGTTCCCAAGCCTTGGTGTGGACAGACCCCAGCCTGCCCCAGGTCTTGGTTGCCCCTGATGCAGTCGCATGATTCAACTGTCAGCATGTGGGGCCCTCAACAGGCACAGGACTGGAAGAGCAAGAAGAAAACGGTCTCTCTGCTCAAGGGAATCACTGTTCCATTTAAGAACAGAATCTGCACAGAACTTGGTCCCAACTCACCTCAGCACAACCCATCACGGCAGTGGGATGGGTCAAAGCGAGTCTGGACCAGGCACTCAGGCCTGTCACCTGGCTCATCTCCTGACTCCACTCTCCCCAACCCCCCTCTTCCAGAGCTGTTTTCTTTGCAGGAATAAATATCTTGCTTCCCTTCTCTACCTGGCAGGTTACTACACATCCTCCAATACCCAGCTCAAACAGCACCTCCTCTGTGAGGCCCTCCCTGCTCATCCCGTGGGATTAACTGCTCCATCCTAGTCACTCCCACAGTGCCTTGTAACCTCGCCCCCCTGCACAGCCTACAGCACACTGGCTTATGATCGTGGTCACGTGCGCAGCTCTCCCACTGGACTGTGAGCCCCTTTGGAAGGTGGGAACCCTATCTTAATGATCGTCCTATCCCTCATCACTCCACCCATCAGCTGGCGCAGAATGGGCACTGAATCATCAATGAAGGAATGAAGAAGTGAAGGAATAGAAAGTACAATGAGGCTGACTGCAGCCTGAGCTCCACCTTTATAGTAGAATCTGAAAGTATCTGGCTGGGTGGAATTTTGATGGCAAAGGAACAGCCAGCATTAGCTGTTTTTTTTTTTTTTTTTAACTGAGCATGTAACATACAACCTCTGATTTGGACCTTGTAACAACACCGTGAGGCTTGTATTATTCCCATTTTATAGAAGAGAAGACTGAGGGTCTGGAGAGAAAAAGATTTGCTCAAGGTCACAGCCAGCTAATGCCTCCACTGGGGTTTAATCCTGGATCTAGGGTCTCAGGGTCTGCTCTCTACATCACACATCTGTGAAGGAGGGGGATACAACAGGGGGCTCAAGAGCCAGAGCTGACAAACAGAGCCGCCTTCAGGCTGGTGGCGGGTTCTTCAGCCAGGGACCATCTTGGGGCCACCTCCTTGGCCTGGTCAGAGAGGGGCTTCTGAGTGTCCAGACAGGGTGTGCACAATGACAGCAGCAGCACCAGGCTGGCTGGCACGGAGCAAGGCCCAGAGTGCTTGGGTGCGGGAGCAGGGGAGGGCTTCTTAGGCAGCTGGCACGTATAGGGCCCGGCATCCCCTGCACCTGCTCAGAGCTGAGTCCTGGGGCCAGAAAACATGTGCCTGCCCTGGAGCACACCACAGCAGGATCTGCGGATGGCAGGGCCAGCCCATCCCTACAGATGATGCAACGGGTGGTGAGCAGAGCCTCAGATCTGAGGACAGGACATGGGAGTGCTTGTCCTGGCTCAGCCTAACTCTTGGCAAAGCACCCAAATAACAATAAGGCTTCCTCCAAGCCAGGCTGTGCTACGGGCTTTGTTTCACCTACATTTGACTCACAACCATCTCATTACTATCCCTGCTTTAAAGATTATGACACTCGGGCACAGAAGCAGAGTGACGGCCTCTTGTGCAGCGATCACCATGGCTTCAGTGTGCAATCCCTCTGCTGTGCTGCCTCGTCCATAAAATGGGGACAAAGAGCCCAGCCTTACAGGGTCATGAGAAGATCAAATGAAATGATGGCTCTGAAGAGCTCAGTCAGCCCTCAGAGATGTGTGCTGATGTGGGACGTTGGCAGAGAAAACACCAGAGCCCTGAATGCTGCCCTGAGCATCAGGTCTTTCAGGGCCCTTTCTTAGCCCATGTACAATCACTGAAGCCCCTGTCGACAACGCAGCCTGGCTCCCGCTGTTTCACAGCAGGAAGCTCATGGCCTCCCTGGGTAGCCCACTCTTCCACTGTGTCCAGCCCGGCCAATCCGAAAGGCCTCCCAGACAGAGACCTCCTCCAGGGTGCAGCTGCGTCCTGCTCCCGCTCGTGCCCAGGAGAGTGGCTGCATGGAGGGGTGAGAGCAGAAGGCTGGCCCGGGGGCCGGCAGGAGCCCACACTGCAGCAGCAGAGTGGGGTGAGGAGAGGGTAAGTGGATGCTCGCTCCTGGAAGCCGTCTGGACACACAGCCCCTAAGGGGAGGCTCTGGATGCACTAGCTGCCGTGCTCAGCCGAGCCCGCAGCAACCAGCCCGACCACTGCCCAGGAGGGAGCAGGCTGCCAGCTCCTACTTCCTATAGAGGCCTAGATCCCGAGGGCCACTCACATGTCCCACTTCACAGTGACAAGCTAGAGGCCCAGGGAAGCTAAAGACTCGCCACCCAAGGCCATACAGTAAGTCAGGGCTGAAAGGCAGGTTTTGGAGGAAAGTTTCCAAATCAGAGACTTCAGCCTTTTCACAGAGGATGGGCGGGCTTAGAAGCATAGCTTCAGACTCAGTAGAAATAATCTCTCTTCTCCCAGAGCCCGCCTGCCCTTAGCACTGGGTTCGGAGGTGTGGCTGCCGCTGGACACTCCTCCTCCTCTGCCTTCAGCACCGCTCTGCAGGGATGAGGCAGCCGGAGACCTGGAGGAGTCTGGGGTGCAGCCATGGGGATGGCCACATCCACGGGTATGTGTCTGTCTGCCCGCCTATCTTCCCACCCGGCTTCTTGTTCCAACCAGGTTACCCCAGACCCTGGGCAGAGGGGTTGGGCCCACTGTCAGGAACTCTATAAAGGGTCAGGCCCCGGCCTTTTGGTCTGAGTTCCGTGCTCTAGGCAGGGTGCACAGCCATGCTATAAGCACTCACAGCAGCAGGCGCTACTTCTGCTTTCTGCACCCCTCGACACAGAGGCTCTTCTTGGTGCTGCCCGGTGCCTGAGAGAACAGTCTCTAGGACGGGCCTGTCAAGGTGAACTCCAGGCTGTCAGGCCATTTCCTGGGCGTTTGGACCTGCCCTCCACCCTCTCTAGTTACGCAGAGCCTGGCCAGCCCCACTGGGAGGCCTCCACGGGGCCACCCCAGAAAGGGCCTCAAGGGACTCCACTCTCTCTTCACCAGCTGAGGGTGCTCTAGCCTGGTTTACAATCCTTCTGTCTCCTTCTGGGGTCTCTGCTCAGAGGCACTGACTTTGGACTGTCCTGGATCAGAGGGGAGATGCAGCTTCTCCCGGTGGAAAAGGTCTGTCTCTAGACGGTAGGTTATCAGAGGTTATCTGAATGTTCTCAAATGCCAGGATGGCAATCTGATTCCAGGCTGTGCTGACCCCACCTCACCAGGAATACCAGAAGCGTTGAAAGTGGCCCCGTGGGGTCTGGGTGCCACACATCATTGCCGCAGGAGCCTGCAGAGCTCTGGCAGTTTCCGCGTCATCCTAACAGGATTCACTTTTGAAAAATTCAGCCAGAAGTTCTCGCCAGACACAGGCATAGGAATAAATCTTTGAAGAGAAAATACAATTAAGTGGAAACACTGCCTCCTTTTCGGCACTGGCTGTTTCAGGAAACCAGAGTAAAATCTGCCCAAGACACTGAGGGCAAAGGGCAGGCGGACGCCTAGTTTCCTGGTTCCTTTGTAACATTTAGGCTAAAATGCAACACAACCTCAAAAAGTACCATGTTACTCTGTATGGTTTTGTAGCCCTACGCCCACACTGCACCTATTCTTTGTTCAGAAAGTTCTAGAGCAGTTCCACTATTCGCAATCTTATCCCCCACTTGGAACAACAGGCTGAAGGTTTCCCAGCTTTGTGTCCAGTCTCAGCAAGTGTATGCAGTGGGGCTTACTAAAGACTGCCTAAAGGGGCTTGGTCGCCTTTCTTAGCCCAGGCACGGCAAGACAGGGCTCCCTCTCTGAACCCAGGTTCCAGGGAAGCAATGAGATCCGTGGGGCACCTCATGGAGCCTTGCGCTGTGGTCCGTGTCTCACAGCCCCATGATGAGTCCCATGAGGTCCTCACCCGGCCGCCCATTCTGCAGACGAGGGACCAGAGGCCCCAAGAGCCTGAGCCGCAGCCGGGACCATGTTTTCCAACACTAGGCTCTGAGCTCATCCCTCTCCTGTCTACTCCCCTGGAGCACCCTCAGGGGACAGTGAGAGAGAGGACTTGGGAGATGGGTCTTGTCCTCTGCCCAACTGCATCCTGGGGGTCCAAAACTTCCAGGCTTCATGATACCCACTCCTTGGCTGACCCCAGAACCTGCAATCCACTTTATACCCCAATCTTGCCCAGGTCCAGGCTCACTCAAGGCCAGGCCTTTCTGCCCCCAGTGAGGGGTCAGGGATGACATCTGGGTTGCTCTGAGGGAGGTTTGGCTCTCGGATTTAATACTGCACCCTACCCAGTGGGGCACGAGAGATATGGGAAAAGCAAAAGTGAAAGTCGCTCAGTCGTGTCCAACTCTTTGCAACCCCATGGACTACACAGTCCATGGAATTCTCCAGGCCAGAATACTGGAGTAGGTAGCATTTCCCTTCTCCAGGGGATCTTCCCAACCCAAGGATCAAACCCAGGTCTCCCACATTGTAGGCAGATCCTTTACCAGCTAAGCCACAAGGGAAGCGCAAGAATACTGTAGTGGGCAGCCTATCCTTTCTCCAGGAGATCTTCCCAACCCAGGAATTGAACCGGGGTCTCCTGCATTGCAGGTGGATTCTTTACCAATGGAGCTATCAGGGAAGCCTGATATGGGAAAAGAAGGAAACAAAAACACTAACTAGAAAAGATACACATGGACTTCCCTTGTGGTCCAACAGTTCAGAATCCACCTGTCAATGCAGGGGACATAGGTTTGATCCCTGGTCTGGGAAGATCCCACGTGCTGCAGAGCAACCAAGCCTGTGCACCTGAGCTCCAGAGCCAGTGAGGCACAAGGACTGGCTGCAGCTCCTGAAGCCTGCACCCCCGAGAACCTGCGCTCCACAACAAGAGAAGTCACCGCAATGAGACGCCCAAGCACTACAGCTAGAGAGGAGCCCCCACTCGCCACAACTAGAGAAAGCCTGCACAGCAACGAAGACCCAGCTCAGCCAAAAATAAACACAGATGAAAAAAGAAAGATATATGCACCCCTATGTTCACTGCAGCACTTTTCTAAAAACAATAACCAAGATATGGAAGCAACATAAGTATCCAACAAAGAATGAACAGATAAAGATGTGGTACACACACACACAGAATTATCCCTCAGAAACAAAAAGGATGAAACCTTGCCATCTGTGACAATATGGATGGACACCGACTGCAATATGCTAAGTGACGTAAGTCTGATAAAGAAAAACACTTATGGTTTCACTCATATGTGGACTCTAAAAACCAAAACAAATGAATAAAAATCACAAAGCAGAAAACAGTTATAGTCACAGAGAACAAACAGGTGGTTGCCAGAGGGGAGGAGAGTGGGGGTGAAGGAGACTAAGAGGTGGAAACATCCAGGTGCAAAATAAGCTGAGTCATGGGAATGCTATGTCCAGTGTGAGGAACACAGCCCAGAGCTATGTAATATCTTTGCGTGGGGACACATCACAGGAACTACGCCTACTGTGATCAGTTTTGAAATGTGCAGAAACACTGAATCACTAAGTTGTGTCAAGGAACTAACATAGTGTTGTAGGTCAATTACACTTCAAAAATGAACTCACAGAAAGAGAGATCAGACTTGTGGTTACCAGAGGGCGGCAGGCTGCGAGGAGGGAGAACTGGATGAAGAAAGTCAACAGGCACAAACTCCCAAGATAAACAAATAAGTACTAGGCATGTAATGTACAACATCAAAAATGTAACTAACACTGCTGTATGTTATACACAAGTGTTGTTAAGAGAGTAAATCTTAAAAGTTCTCATCACAAGAAAAAAAATTTTTTTCAATCTCCTTAACTCTGTATCTATTTGAGATGATGGATGCTCACTCAACTTATCGTGGTGATCATTCTGTGATACACGTCAAGTCACTATGCTACACACCTTGAACTTATACAGTGCTGGATGTCAGTTATACCTCCATAAAACGGGGGTCGGGGGGGGAAACAGGAGAGATGTTTTCAGAGACCCTGAGGTTGGTGGGGTGAGGACGGCCAGCTGGCCTCAGCCCTGAGCTTGCTTCTCCTATCCCTCTGGGCACCAGTCTCTGAGCCCATAAGAGTTCCACCCCTGTATCCTGCCAGGTGAGGCCAGGAGGGCCCCTTTCAGCAAGACCCCAGGCTGCAGGAGCCCCACCTCTTTAAACATGTCACAGGACTGTGCCTGACTCCTGGTCAGGGACACAGACACACCGAGACTCCTGCTGAGTCAGGAGGAAGTCCTAGACTTCCGGAACACTCTGGTCTCGGGCCGTCTGGTAACATCCATTCCCAGCTTCTGGAACCTCAATATTATTACAGGCTTAACAAGTGTTAATGGCCTTGGCCAGAAAAAATATAGAAGAAACACAAAGCGATCACCCAGTCCAAGCAGACTGAGTCCTCAACACTGGTTTTAAGCCCCCTAGTTGGAAAACCCAAGCTACTTCCTAAGAGGCTACACGTGCCAAACCTCACACCAAGAACTCGTGCCTCCTCCTATCAGCAACCCTACAAGGCAGTCCTGGTCTCCGTCCCACTTTACAGATGCAGCTGCTGAGTCTCCAGGAATCAGCGGGGCAAGGGGTGGAGTACACTGTCCTCTTGCATCCCCAAGACCTCCCCAAGGACATCCTAAAAGTCCAAGGCCACTGCTGATTTGCACACCAAGAGGATCTAGTGTGCGCGGCTGAGGAATCTGAAAGTTTCTGACTCAGGACAAGAAGGCTGGGCTTTCAGACCCTGCTGCCCTCCCACGGGTTCCTGTGGAGGTCAGCTCCAGCAGGCCTCCTGGCAGGAAGGGGCCACTCCAGTGGCTTAAAAGGAGCTGGTGAAAACACAAGCTTTGGGGGATTTGAGGAAAGAAAAGAAAACAAAAAAACCGGAGCTGTAACCGGTGTGGGCTTGCTTCCTTTCAGGATTATGGGGCCATCGAAAGACAAGGACCTCCTTAAAAATCTTTCAACACCACAGATGTTACAGCCATCACCGGGAAGAAAGCAGCGGCTGGCGTGCTGTAAATACAATTCTGGGCAGAGTGGAGGACTGTGGGGTGTGGCAGAAACCTCTTCCTACAAAAGGGAGGCAGGCACGCATGAGTGGGGTTTCCCACTGCCAGGGAACCAGAAACCTGTGCTGGGGCCCAGAGAATCCAAATACCCAGAGCAGAAGGGAGACAGACCAGCAGGCCTCCAGGCAGGGCAGAAGAGAAGGGAAGGAACACCCCAGAACAGGCCCTCCTGCTCTCTCTCTGAAACACCCGTCTCCTTACTCAGACTCTGGCTTTCGAGGGGCAGACTCCAGAGAATTCCCAAGGAGGGCAGAACACAGCAAATTCTCTGCCACAGCTTCCGCAGGACCCAGAGCCAGACTTAAATACTCAGAAGAGTGGGAGCCAATGGTGAGGAGGTTCTAGAACAGGAATGGCCTGTCAGACCCCTGGCCGATGGTTCCATGGGCCCGGGGACCGGAGGGTATGCAGCTGGGTCACAAGGAGCGACCACTGAGGTGTGAAGGGACAGACAGGGCACTAGATAATTTCTTCCAGAGGTTTCTAAACTGTCCTTCTTGGCAACAGAACCCCTCTGGGCACAAGCAAGCTTGGGCAGGAGCCTGGGATACGAACATGGCAAGAGCTCTGGGTTGAACTGCACGCTGGGGCCCTGGCCTCCTCTCAGCTGAGAGGGGTACCACTGAGAACCATGGCCAGACTCACACCTCCCGCCCGCGCTGGACAGGTGGGGACACCGGGGCCTTCTGGGCCCACCAAGGTCAAAGTGATCCATCTAAAATCAGACAAACGGTGAGCTGCAGACAGAATAATGTAACATCCTGCCTTGGGTGACCACTGAGCCAGCTCAGGTCCACCCGCCCAGGGTGGGAGGAAGCTCTGGGGACCCACAATGCTGTTTGGGCACACAGACCCCTGCCTTTCAAATTCCTCAAGTCCTTCCCATGGAAGGCTCCCAGGTGCCCCTCCTCCCCAGCTCCATGGGAGGGGGGTCCCCCTCAACTCTGCTGGGGGGCTGCCCATCTACGGGCAGAAAGGGCCGCCGGGGCATCAGTCACGCCCTCTCCTCTTATCCTTACGAGCTATGAGACGTGGAAAGACAGACAGACTAGGAAGGAGGAGAGAAGGCGGGTGCATACAGATGGCTAGCGAGATGGACAGACAGACTGGCGGCTGGTTACCTGTGGGCCGGGCCCCATGGGCCCCATTCCTCGAGGAGGGTTCATTCTCTGCATTGATCCTCCCATGTTGGGGTGACCTGTGTGACAGAGGTGGGGAGAGCCTGAGTGGCAGGAAAGAGAGGCAGACCGTGGGGGAGGAGGGGCCTCTCCCAACGCCCCCATCCACCCAGCCGCCCACCCTGCGCCCTCTACCTTGTTGTCGGGTGGGATCCATGGAATTGGGCAGCAGTGGCTGCGTCCCAGGAACTCCTCCCGGAGGCTGAAAGAGATGTAGACACAGCTGAGTGCTGCTCCCCGCAGTGGGGGCCCAGGGGGGTGCACCTGCCTGCCCCATCTCCCCACCTGACCATCAGGGCCACTCAGGGTCTCCCTGAGACTGCTCCTGCTGCCCGACGGCGGGGCGGTCCCCCAGGGGGCAGGCAGCTCCAGCTGGAGCTATGGAAAACTGCAGCAGGCGCAGCTGAGCATGGGGGCTCCATCTGTGACAGTCCTCATGGGCCTGCATATCTGCCGGGGCCGAGTGACACTCCGGCATCACCGCCCGCCACACACCCCTCAGCGGCAGCACTGTCCCTCCCTTCTACCACCCAAACTCTAGTCTCTGCAGTCTAGGTCAAACACTAAATTGGGAATAGCGGATGAACAAGGTGGCCTTTGAGATTTTGATGGGGAGCTGAGGTCCCGAGGTCTGACAGCCCGGCAGGCAGGGCCAGGAAGAACACCCAGGACTCCTGACTCCTTCTAGCACATGAAAGGCCACCTTCCAACCCCAGGGGTGGAGGAGGCCTCTGGGAGAGGGTGAGCAGGATGTTGGGTGAGAACCCGTCCCCCGCAAAGCCTGGTGCACGTGGTGGGTGCTCGTGTGATCTCTAGAGATGAGGAGGGCCAGGGGGTTCCTGAGTTAACACTTAGCACACTCGCTATGAAAACCCCGTCAAAGATCTTTGAGACTGAAGTTCTTTTACTGCAATATAAAACAAGAGAAAAGCAGAACTGGGGAGGATGCGGGGGGTGGGGAGGAACCCCATGCCTTAGGACTAATTACAGGCCTCGGGTTGGGGAGGAAAGCCTTTGTGAAAGTGGGGTACCTGTGTCAGGGACCCTGGACTACCCAGCGTCCCCCAGCCCCAACTGCGCTGTGGGATTGGTGGGGGGCTATCGGCCCAACAGGGAATTCCCAACCAGTTTTGGAAGGAGGTGGTGGGAAACAGGGACAACCTCTCACAGTTCACCTTCAGAATAAATAAGGTGTGTGCGCGTGTGTCTGGGGAGAGGGAGGCGTATGGGAGGGCCACGTCAGCCTGGGGGCACTTGCTATTAGGAAGTGGCACTCCATACCTGCCATTCCATCTGCCCGGGGCTTTGGATGGTCTCTCTATCTGGCCCTGGGTGTTAGCTGTTCTGACCTCTTGCTTTCTCCCAGCTCTGCTTCCTCTACCGAGTTCCCAAGCTCTGAACCACTGGGCTGGCTAGTGTCTGCCCACTTGGGGGTTTGGGATATTTCTGAAGCCTGGTTACAGGACTCTGAGAGGACGCAGGAAGGCCTGCCACTGAAGCTGTCCGGTGTGGGGGCTCCTGGGGTGCTGAGGTGCCGGGAGGTCTTGGTAAGCCGCCACCTAACTCTGGTGGAGTGGCCATGGGGATCAGAAAACTGCTTCCTGTACAGGTAGACCAGTGCTGACTATCAGTTCAGGCCGGAAGCTCTTTCTTGGGCTCCCCTAACCCTGCTGTGTATCAGGACTCAGGAGCAGGGCAGGGCTGCCCAGAGGCCCAGACGGGACTCGCAGTCACTTTTCTCACTGGAGTGACCCTGAGATGAGCGCTGGGCCTCCTCTGCCAGGGCAGTAAGGTGTGTAGTGGCAAAGGTAAAAGGGTCTTCGCTGTAGCAGCCAAAGCCCCAAGGTGTGAGAAAGAAGAATGGCTCATTGTACATGGGACTGCAAGTGCCTGCCGTGCACACACCCTCAGGCCTGCTGGGCAGAGAGATGCTCGCTCTGGGGCTGTTCCACGGGTTCCTGGAAGTTGGCCCGTGCCTCGCCTCCAGCACGGTGGGGTGGGTGCAGCAAGTGTCCGCCCAGGGGCCGGACGAAGTCCAGCAGCATCTGCTAGTCACTCGGCTGCGTGCCCAAGTTAGCGGGCTGGGTGGGGCAGGGGCTCCTCTGGGGTGTGATGCAAGGGCTGCCCGACAACCCCCGATTCTATCCCTCTTCTCCTAAACCCTGCTGAAACCCACTGTTCGCCATCCACACAGCTATCCTTGCTTGAAACACAGCAATGCTCTCTGTACAAGGCACCAAACCCCTAGCCAGGGAGGCAGGTGGAGGATGACCTTGCAAGACTTTTAAGTAGAAAGAGTTAGTCACTCAGTCGTTTTTGCAACCCCATAAACTGTGGTCTGCCAGGCTCCTCTTGTCCATGGGGTTTCCCAGGCAAGGATACTGGAGTGGTTTTAGTTGCCATTTCCTTCTCCAGGGGACCTTCCTGACCCAGGGATCAAACCCAGACCAAAGTCAATGATCCTTAGCTCCTGGTCTCCCTAAGGGCCCTTCCATCACCCTAACCCAGAAGATCACGCAAGCGTGAGCTGCTTCTTCCTCCTCCTGCCCTGAGGAAGGCTGAGCTAACTCAGGTGCCACAGAGGCTCCTGTGGAACCAGCAGCCCCATGCTCAGGGGCGATTCCTGGAAAAGGGACACATCCCTGCCTGGAGGACAAAAATTCTTGAGTCCACAGGAAACTGGAAATCTGGATAGATTTCCAATGGAGGGTGGTGGGGAGGTTAGCCTGATTGATCTGTAATGCAAGGTACAGATGATGGATTTATTCTTCATTTGCTCTCTCGGGCACTTGCTCATACTTAATTGATAAATAGAAACAAACATGTTTCCTCTCGCGTTCCTTAATTGCTGGAGGAAGGACCACAACTATGATAACGAAGCATCTATTCTCTCCTGGGGGCAGGAGGGCGCAGTTCGGGCTAAGGAGAGCCTTGGATGGGCAGGAGGAAGAGCTGCTGCTGGGGCCCTGGCATGTGAGGCCAGAGGAGGTCCACTTAATGACCCGTTAAAAACAAAGACAGGGGCAACACGTTTACAACTATGAAAACTAACTGAACCAGGGCAGCTGGAGACCAACATGAGCCCAGCTCACTGGGACACATAAGGAAATCACTGCCCCACTATGACCCTGTTTCCTCATCTGTGACATATCCTGGGCTCCCTCTTTGCTCAAAAAGCTGGGCCTCTAATTCTTGTCGAAGTTTTTCTCCTTCATGTCAGAGAAAATAGGAAAGAAAAGATTTCTGGAGGAAAAAAAATAAGTGGAAACTGGCAGGCTATTTAACTTTAAAACTGGAGTCCCCTGGTTATGAGCATCTCTCCAAAGTCCTCGTATATCTCACTAAGGGGGCTTTCTTAAGAACAAAAGGAATCCATTCAGGTAACGTCAATCTAGCCGGTGACTGACCTCCCAGCTCCAAAGGCAACAAGGGCTGGAGGTCCTGGCGTTGCTGTCAGACTTCCCGATGGGCTTCTGCCAGGTCACTCTAAGAATTATGTATACAGAAATACTGGGGCACGTAATCAAATTTCCCTGATGTTTCTTTAAAGTTTCTTCAAAGCCTGTCTACCCTGAAAAGAAGATACCCATCTTCACTTCAGCAGTTCTCCGCCTGCCCTTGGATGGGCTGAACCACAGAAGGCAGCTGGGGACCAGTTTCTCCAGACCACCCAGAACTGCCAACCCTAATGGGGCAGCATAAGGCATACAACCCCAGGCTGAAAAGCCCTCCCCACAAGTAGACCACTGTTCTAAGTACATGAATAAATCCTTTCTTGTTTTGAGCTGGGAAGCAACTGGGAAGCAGGCAGACATTGCGTAAAAACGCACAAATGTCCTGCTCACTGCATCCAGGCTTCTGATTGAAGCATTCCTATGGGCCATTTCTCCCCTTAATAGCAGGATTATATTTACCAGCCTTCTCACAAGCTTCCAGGGTAAAAACTGTACGTTGTCAATTAACTTTATTAAGGAGGAAAACCCTTTTCCAAGAAAGGGCCGGCAGGGAGGAGCTGAAGCATTACCACCTTCTTTAGAAGCGCAAAAACCCTGCACTCACACCCTGCTGCCCACAGCCCACTGGGAGAGGCAGGTACGATGCTGGGAGAGGCTGCGTGGAGCGCTGAAGAGAAAACACAGTCCTCTCCGGGGACCTGCTTATAAGCTGCCTCCCACGCTAGTTAAAACTGTCCCTCCACCTCCCAACCCTCCTGCAGATTCTGAGTCCAAGTCCAGCTGGGGTCAAGGGTGGCCGAGCGAGGGGAGAGAACACGAGAAGGTACAGTACCTGGTTTCCCATTCTGATCGGGGGCCGGGGGCCGCCTGCGTATCGCGGTGACATAAAAGGCTGCAATTACAGGGCGTTAGTTCAGTGACAGCCCGCAGTACGGAACGGTGACAGACACAAGCGCACGCCACTCCACAAAGTCCAGTCTTGTTACAACTAGTGATCTTTTAAACTGTCTTCCCCCCGGCGGCCTTGTCCCTTTGGGCGGAGGCGCACCGTGCATCTGCTGAGAGCTCTACTCTGGGTGCCGGGGCAGCAGCTGGGGCTTGGCACAGGACATGGAGGAGCAGTCCCACCAGTGCAGGGCGAAGGCGAGACCTCTGCTGTAGGTAAGGGCAGGTGGAAGAATCCAAGGGGACTTGTACAGGCAATTTTCCAGTGTGTAGACAAAGCTGGACGTGCCCTCACACACACTCACACGACACCGACAAAGGGGGCAAGGAAGGGGAGCAGGGAGAAGGGGGAGGAGATACACAAGGCCAACAGTGAGGGGACAGCGGGCGCCCTAACTCGATGCAGGGGAATGGGCAGAAAAGCTTTCTCAGCAGCGAAGAGTGCACACGGAGAAGGCGAGGGATGCAGCTTCGGTTACAAACAATGGTTAACCAAACTCAAAAACCAAACCAAAAGTGAGAGAGGAAGAAACAAAAACGCAGAGGCCGCTGACAAGGTCACAGAAACAGTTCTCGTTTTCTTTTGGTTTCATATCCAAGCAGGGTGTGATGTCCAAGGAGTGAAGACTATCTTTAGGGGGGGAAAAGATATATTTTGGGAGGAGGGGGAATCTCCTTGGTCAGGAAATCCTCAAAGGCAGTGGCGAGAGCACGTTTTGATTTTTGTTTTTCCTCTGCTGGCTCTGTCCTCCTGGTGCCCCGCGCCCCCCGGCCGGCGGGCGGGCGGGCCACAGTGCGTTACCTGACTGTGGGGTCCCATCATGCTGCTGGGATTGTGAGGTGGAGGCTGTGCGTGCGGCGAGGGCTGTGACCCCGGAGGACCCTGTGAGGCCAGACAGTAGAGGCAGGTTATAGATCACAGCACATGGAGGAGCGCAGGAGAAGCTTAAAAGAACAAAAATTAAACCAAAAACGAAGGGCGGGCGGCGTGCGGGCGGCAGGCTCTGGCTGGCGGGGAGGTGCGAGCTGCTGCTTGGGTCGCCGGCTCAACGGTGTAAAAGGGCGGGCAGGAGGGAGAGAAGCTGATAAACACACTCAGGGGGATTTCCAGGCACGACAAATAAAATCAGGCTCCTTTGTGGAAGCACGCAGGAGTAGGCCAGCATGGTCTGCCGTTAGAGCGGAGTTTGCCATGTTAAATACGTTGGTTGAGACAGGCTCAGGGCGCGCAGTGTGTGTGTGTGCTTAGTCGCTCAGTCATGTCCGACTCTTTGCAATCCCACGGACTGTAGCCCGCCAGGCTCCTCTGTCCACGGGGATTCTCCAGGCAAGAATACTGGAGTGGGTTGCCATGTCCTCCTCCAGAGGATCTTCCTAACCCAGGGATCAAACCTGAATCTCCTGCACTGCAGGTGGATTCTTGACCGCTGAGCCACCAGGGAAGCCCCAGGGCTTGCAGAAACTGACCTACTCTGAAGGGTGCCCACGTGCCACTTCCTGGGCCAGGGCCAGGCAAGGATGAGGCAATCAGTCTACTGAGGGGAGGGGGCTCTGATGGATGAATGGGAACAGACAGGAAGAGTGAGGTGGTGCCAGAGGCTGAATACTTGGGGGACAAGAGGAAGAGACCGTCACCGAGGGACTACTCAGAGCACTTCATCAACACACCTTCACTTGAAACTGGCCCCAGGAAGTGGGTTTCTCATTCCTGTTTCTATCAGTGGCGACAATGAGTATCAAGGGATAAAGAGACTTGGCCACAGCCACACAAGCAGAAGATGGCAAGGACAGGAGGAGAAGCCTGATGGGCACAAGGCTCACCCTGGCCTCTGCAGCCCAGGCCTGAGAGGGTGTGTGGGGGAGCAGGCTCGGGGCTGGGTGACGGGAGGAGATGCTGGGGCTAGCCACTCCAGCTGGTGGTAAGCCACCCTCGTCCCCGGCTGACCCCTGAAGCTCTGGGCTATATGCTGGCCTTGACTCCCCACAGGAGAGATGGGCAGAAGAATTCACACTTAAACCACAGAACTGACCAAAGCATGGGGTGCAGCCCATTAGTGGGTGGTGAAATCAATTTAGTGGGTTGCAACCACTGTTTTTAAAAACCTGGAGCAGAATAAAAACTAGGGTAGAAAATATCAGACAGCTTTGTGTATTTTAAGGAAATACTCTTCATTAATCTCTATTTATAAATATGTGCATGTGTGTGTGTGTATGTACTGGGTCACTGTGTCAAATTTATTTTCTACTGCAGGTCGCAGTCAAAAAGCATGAAAATCTGGTCAGGGAAGCACCTTGCCGCCAACTTGGGCTATTCAGAACAAGATGCTGGTGCTGGTAAGGAGAATGTGAAAGTCACTTCAGTTGTGTCTCTTTGTGACCCTATGGACTGTAGCCCGCCAGGCTCCTCTGTCCATGGGGATTCTCCAGGCAAGGATACTGGAGTGGGTGGCATTCCCTTCTCCAGGGGATCCTTCCAACCCAGGGATTGAACCCAGGTCTCCTGCACTGCAGGCAGATTCTTTACTGTCTGAGCCACCAGGGAAGCCAGCTGGAGAGAAACACAACCCAATTCACTCTTTCGGGGCCATGTCACTACTCTTGGAAGTTGAGAAAAATTCAAAATATGCAGAGAGGATGAGTGTGGTTTCATTTAAAAAGAGAAGGAAAACGACTCGTGGGGCATGGTTTTATTCCTCAGTCTCCGCCCTGGAAGCCAGGCTGCTCAGCCTGTTGCTGGCTCAGCAAGCACAGCCCAGAGAGCAGAGCCTGTGGAGGGGTGGGAGGGAGTGAGGGTGGGGGTGCATGGGGTGGCTAGGACCAGTGGGCATGGAGACAGAGAGGTGTGCAGAGAGAGGCGAGGGGGCCGTGCCCGGGACAGGCCTGGAGCTTCTCGCCTGAGCGTGGGGCTGCTCACTTCCGGAAAGCTACATGGAGCAGATGTTCCCCTACCTGCCACACTACTAATTTCAACAAGTGTGTGTCTTTCTAGCGGCTGCCAGCAACGGCATGGTTTGTTACCATGAGCAATTTTCTTAATTAACAGACATTAATTAGCCATTTAGCAATTTTGCAAGCATTTGTTTAGCGGCTTTCCTAAACATGAATACCACTGTGATAATGGCACTGATTAGAGGGTCCCCTAATTAACAGTACAGGGAAGGAAAATTGAAATCACATAAATTAAAAAGGGAGGGGAAGTTAATGAAGGCGGGACATATTTGCACCTGCAAGTCTTTTGTACCACGAAACTTGGGTGCAATGTAAACAAAATAAGATAATTTGGAGCCAACCCCCCAAAAAAAGAGGAAAATGAAAAGCAGGGTGGAGGAGGGTTCAAGGGTGAGGTCCAGTCGCCAAGGAGGAGCAAAAGGCCTTCTGTCAGTCCTCAGCTCTTGGCAGGAGGAGCGCCTCCTCCCTCCTGAGCCTCCACCGCCCTCTCGAGTAACAACCCGATTCTCAGGGCCAGCAGTGTGGCTCGGGCAGGGCTCTCACACCTGTGCACCCTGGCAGCCAGGGGAGGTAAAGAGAGCCTGGTTTGCTGAATGATCAGAGAAAAAGTAAGTAAAGCCCCCCAGATACCCCCGGGGCCTTAGTCAATGGCAGTCCTTGCTAAGGGCCAACGCTCAAACCTGAGTCTTTTCTAAGTCACCTCTCAGCCCTGCATTGCTCCGCCTGGGCCCTGGGAGGTCCAGAGGGCAAAGCTGCCCCCTGCACCTCCCCCCTAGAAGCTTCCTCTGGGACTCTGCTGCCGGGGACCTGGTGAGTGGACATGGAACAACTTGGCCTCATGCACCTGTCTCAAGTCAAGAGACAAACAGTAAGGGAGTGTGGCTGGTCAGTGAGGCCCCAGCAACTTCCCTGATCTGCGGGCAACCATGGGAAGCCGGCTGATAAGCCCAGAGAGGAGGCAGCAGCTCTGAAGTCTCTCCTCTGACTTGGAGCCGGGGTTTGGAATACTGAGGACATGGAGCTCTAGCCCAGGCCAGCTGGTCATCTGAAAAGGAAAGCCCACCACAGTCTGGACACAGGCAAAGACACAGCTCAGCATTCATTTTCCTAGACCCGCTCAGGCTGCCCAGGCTCTGCTTCTGTACCTCCCAGCCTGCTCCCCAGCACTACCTGGAGCCTTAGAGGCCAGGAAGCTTCTCTTTCACAGAGCCAGACGCCCACCTTCCCCAACGGGTAGCCAACATCCTCCCAAATCTTCATGCTCTGCAGCTCTGCTACCTCCACTCAGCCTGAAAGCTCCCCATTGCTACATGCGTGTCCAGGTTCTGCCCCAGAGACTGGATGCACCAGCACTGTACACTTGGCTTGTTCTCAGGAGCACAGAATCGACTCCAAGTTGGGGAAACTTCGTCTGCTCATGTAGACGATGACAGACGTGTTGTGTTGCCCATCTTCACGAGACTGTAGGGCATCTGTTGCCCTGTGCTTTATCAAATCACAAGAGTGTTCTTTTCTTTCTTGTCTGCATTCTCAACCAAAGACTGACAGTTTAGAGAAGATAGACCTTTGGTCTTTTCAACTTGGTACCCACTCAAGTAAAAGGCTATGTAGGAAGCAGACCCCCCCAACCCCGCCAAAAAAAGACCCTGTTTTAAGATTCTGACCTTTGTTGGGATATTGGCTTTTCTTTTCCCCAAACCCTGCACAGATGTAGCAGACAGGCAGAGAGGATGGAGGTAGAAGGTGAGAGAGGGCAAGAACCTTAAAGTTGATAACAGTGAGTATTGTTTCCATACAGGTCCACTCCCCTCCCCAATGGGGCCCTCCTAGTTTCCACTTGAAAGCTTTAAAAGAATCCAAAATAGGTACATCTGGAAGCCTGCTTCACCAGGATGAGCCTCTGCATCCAGGTTTGGACCTTGGAGGCTTTCCATCCAGGTGCTGCTTAGTCAACCAGGCGAGCAGGTGGATAGGGGCAGACATCTGAGGTGCACAGAATATCAGGCTTGACCAGGATGGGGGTCGTCCCACCAGAAACTTCCAGAGAACCTCACCTGCCCAGCAGTCACCTGCTTGTTGGTGGCTCTGACAGATCAATTCTTCCAATGCTCTTCATTTATGGGGGAGAAGAGAAGCGCAGGACAGAGGTGTGACTTGCTCAAGGCCACAGAGATGAAGGTGGCTGAGCGACATCACCTCACTCCAGTCAAGAGATCTCTTCATGATATCATCCCCCCATCCATTGCACACAAAGAAACAGGGTTTGAAAACAACTGGGTTCATTCAAACCCTGACTCCCTGCCACTGACTGCATTTCTCTCCATGATGAAATGGGAGTAACTATAGTAAGAATAATGAAGCCACACCTGCCACACAGTACAAGTGGCTTCACCTGAATCAGTTCATGTCACTCAACTCCTTGCAGGAAGGGAGAACAGGCTCAGCAAGCCAAAGCCACTTGCCTAGGATTACAAACTATTAAGTGGTGGGTCCAGGCTGATTCTCGAGCCCAGGGAGCCCAGCTGGTCCACCATCCCACTCATATGAGCCCTTGAGCAGTCTCCTAGAGGCTGAAGGACTTGTGGGTACATCCAGCCACTCACCCACATACATTTCCTGGGTGCGGATCTCCCACATGTCTGGGGTAAGGAAAGGTCACAGAGGTGCACTGGCCTCGTCTCGTCTTGGCCCAGGAAGCTCCCAGGCTAGCTAGAGAGAAGGACGAGGACACAGTGACAAACAGGCTGGCGTGTCAGGTTAAAACTACCACAGGCTCCAAGAGAAGGGGACAGGCAAACCAAGGCCCAGGGTGGCCACGGATGGAGGCCGACGGGAGCAGGGATGAGAACAAGGTCCCCTGGTGGGTCAGAACTCTCAAACTGTAACACACTGCCTCCACGGGATGACAACAAGGAGGCCTGACACCGAATCTGGGAAAAGGAAGGGGACATGCCCACGTCCTGTCGGGGCCTCAGACTGCCCCAGAACCTGTTAATGGACTTGCCATTCCTCTCAGATGTTCCTGAGATCTCCAACCAATGACACGTAAGCCCCACACTTCCTTATGCCTTTTCCTGCCACTTCAGCGTTGAGTGGCGTAACATCCAGGGCCTCAGGAAGCTCTGCTATGAGTGCGACAGAGGCAAATGCCAGGCCATTCCGCTCCACCTCTGGATGCAGACGGTTCAGTGGAGGAGCCTTTAGCGTCATCGATGTGGTGGGGAGCAGAGCACAATGGATCAGAGGTCTCTGTAGAAAAGCACCTCAGGGGGCTTCCCTGGTGGTCCAGTGGTTAAGACTCTGCTCTTTCACTGTAGGAGGCACAGGTTCAATCCCTGATTGAGGAGGTACTACATGCCTCGAGGTATGGCCAAATAAATAAATAACTTTATAAAAAAGAAAAGCACCTCAGAGCCGTCAGCAGGGCCCACCTATTGCCATGTTTTGATCAAGTCCCTGCATCTCCCCGATCAAGTCCCTGCATCTCCCCGAAGCCATCGTGCTTGTGCACGATGGGGATGGGGAACACTTCCTGGCATTCAGCCAACTCCTCAGGACACATTGTGGGTCCAGCTTCCTTATACAGAACATGGGACATTCTACACATACTTGAGAGAGGCGGTTCAGCTGACAGTGTCTGGCCTAGATCCTCAAGCTTCCGCAGTCCCCATGCCTCACGCTCTAAAGCCACTCACAGCCCATCTACATGGAAGCCAAGAACTAGACGCATATTCTGCAGGATCCCCCTCCTGAGCCTGCTGAAAGGGCACACATCCTCCTTTGTGAAGCTTGACCTACTCTACCCAGCCAAGCACACTCCAAATATGGCACATCCTCTGTGGATGTCCCGCCTTATCTCTGGATATCACATGGGCCCCTCCGGGGCAGTGACACAGTCCCCACATGGACTCCTAGGGCAGGGGCCGAGCAGAACGCTGAGGCTCAGCCAGCACGTGGACCCCACAGCCACAGTCAGCCAGCCCTGGGGTGAACACATCTAACACTTGGTGTTCAAGGAACCAGGAGGAAACATTAGTAACAACAGGGTAACCAAGCTGGTCCTCTCAGCTAAAGACTCCTGGGAGTAAGGGAGGATGGCGTCTTAAAATTAAAAACCAGATAGGGATTTCTTTGGTGGTCCAGTGGTTAAGAACTCGCCTGCCAACGCAGAGGATGTGAGTTTGATCCCGGATCCAGGAACTAAGATCCTAAATGCCGCGGGGCAAGGAAGGCTGCAGGTCACAACCGCCGAAGCCCAGGCACCTAGAACCCAGGCTCCACAGCAAGAGAAGCCACTGCGATAAAACCAGGCGTCACAACTAGAGGGGGGCACGGTAACAAAGACCCAGCGGAGTCAAAAAGAAAACTTAAAAAATCGCTTTAAAAAAAATAATCTGTATTAATTTTTAAGGAGAGAGGTAATGAAAGCTACGTGCTAAGTTTAGTATTTCCAAACCTCACGGCTCCTTCACCAAATGCCACCCCACACTCCCTGAAGCTGCCTTCAACCTGCCTAGGAATCATGGACTCTCAGAGAAACAGAACTGAGACTGAGTTCCAGGTTTTCTGGGTACAGAGGTGGGCCAGTGGGGAGAGCTCGGCCATGAAAGCCCAAGGCACCCGGGCTGCAGTTCTGCCTGACATCCCCAGCCAGGCCTTTAAGGCCACAAGGAGTCCAGGTGACCCTCCTCGCAGAAAAGCTGGGAGAGTGCTCTCACACACTGAGTGCTTCATCATTACCACCTTGGCCAGATCTGCCTTTAGCCAGAGGGCCTTTGGGGAAAGGGGACCTGAAATTTTAGGTTGCTAAGAGACAAAACGTTCCCCACATCCCCGTCCCCCTCCCCAGCTCCTGGGCGGGGGGGAGGGACACCGGCCACTGGAGTGGCAAGGCTGCAGGGATGGGCTTCATTGATTGGCAGCGGGGAGACAGACAACCCACATTATTGGTGGCCTGTGTAATCCGGCTACTGGGCGCGCCACCGTGAGTGAGTGAACATAAAATTACATTAGTTATACACATGGCAACAGGCATGCAGCAGTCAATCCAATTTGCTCCTTGGGCACGAATGCTGATGGAAAATGCCGTAAGCCCATTCTGGGGAGAGGGCCAAGGTGTGCCCGTGTGCCACCGACATCCACATCCGTCACCACGGCCCACCTCCACCCACAGCCTCCCTGCAGCAGGAGGCTGACCACCTGGCGGGGTGACAGAGGGAGGGCTCTGAACTGCCCCCTCCCTCTGACATGCAGCTCATCACAGAAAAAGTTATGTCTTCATTTTGACCCACGGGAACGAACTTGGCAGTGGCTTTGGACGGTTGCCGTCCTATCCTAGTTCCATCTGTCCTCTCTGGGGAAGAGACGTCTTCATGTGTGTGGACATGGGCAGAAAAGGTCAGACGTGGGGCTGAAATTACCAACTCGAGGGTACGGGGGGCTGAGCTGGGCCATACTCAATCATGGAGCCATGACCAGGTGGTGGCTTGGTGCTGGGAGCTCAGTCAGGGGGCTGTTGGCTGCCTAGGAGACGAGCCCACAGCAATCATGACCCTCCAGGGGCACCAGGCAAAGCAGGTGGCAAGTGGTGGTGGCCCATCTTCTTGACATGGTGGGGAAGTCATCAGTGAAAGGAGCAGACAGTACACAGTGTGTCCCCTGCGGGTCACCTCTGCATAACGTCAGGAATCCTCACAGCCACCAGGGTCCACTCAGTGCAAGACCAGTGACAGACACACCGATTCCAGCTGAGCAAAGACCCCGGCTCCCCTCCCCTCTCCTCCTCCCTGTGCCTCTCAGAGGAGCCAGGACAGCGCCAGGCAGGTGGCGAGGGTGAGAGGTCCACACACTTGTGAATCTGGCTTCCTGAGACAGGCTGCCCAGACACCCGCAGGAGGCGCTCAGATCATGTTTTACTCCAGAGATCCCACGGAGACAGAGACGCAGAATCAGCAGGAGATGGTTTTCAAAACAAAGGGAGGAAACACAGTAAATGAAAGTACAGGCAGCGGCATGGCATCCAAGACCTAACGCAGAGTCCCCCCCACCCGCCCCATGCTGCTCCCTGGCTGCCCCAGCCCAGAGCACGGACGGGGAAAGCTGAGCCCCAGGGACGTGGGCTCACTGCTCCCAGGTCCAGGCTTGGCGCCCTGCACCACACCTGGAGTGGAGGCTGGAGGTCAGCGGCCACATGAGGACCCCAAGAGCACATCTACTACACTGAGCTGCCAGAAAAGTCAGCAAGCTATGGCTCGGGGCCAAGTCTGGCCTATCATCTGCTTCTGTAAATAAAGTTTTATCAGAATACAGCCATGTTCATTTGTGTACCATTTGAATCTGCTTTCATGTTCCATCTGAACATATCTGAGCAGTCAGGACAGAGACCAGATGGTCCACAAAGCCTGAAATATTATCTGACCCTTCACAGGAAAACTTTGCTGATCCTTGAGCTTAGTAATGGTTTTCAAGACTTAAGAGGGAAAAAACTTTTTTTTTTTTAAACTCAGCACACAATTTTTAGGAAAAAAAAAAAATTACTTGGCTATGCAGGGTCTTAAATAGTTAAGGCATGTGGGATCTAGTTCTTTGACCAGAGATTGAACCTGGGACCCCTGCATTGGGAGCATGGAGTCTTAGCCACTGGACCACCAGGGAAATCCCAAATTGGGGTCTTTTTAAATTCTCAAGGAAAAGCAAAACAGTACTAGTATCTATCAATACCTTCTAACTTGAACCTCACATCTCTCTAGCAAGATAAATGAAGCAAAAATTACCCCCATTTTACAAAGGATAAAAATGAAGTCCAGCGACATTACAGTATTATTTACTGGAGCCAGGATTTATCCCACTGAGGACAAGAGATTGTGCCCAGACCCGGGGTCAGCAAACCTGAGTTCTGGTTCCCCCACCAACATGTCCTGTGACCAATCTCTGAGACCCAGGTTTCTGGGCCATTGGTCTTAAACAAAATGATCTTTCATTATTATAATACAATACAATAAACAGCATTCATGTCCAGCTGGTTGGTTCCAGAGTATCTCCTTGCTAACCATCTTCCCTATGTTCATTCTTGCCACAGTGCTGGGGAACACACTCCTCCCTGGCTTGTCAGCACGAAACATTCTGAAGACTTGATTCCAACCCTGAGTTCTTTCAGGAGGTTTGTGCTGTTTGACCTTCTCCAGTGCAGTAAATTCTGAGTAGTTCTCTAGGGTCATCTCAGGAAAGGGCTCTAACCTCAAATGCTGTGGTGGAGGGGCGAGGGCTAGGAGAGACGACTCTGCCTCCAGCCATTGCTGCTGAACCCTTGAGGCCTCGCTACTAAAGATTCTTTGCATGTGCTGTGTCCACAGAACTGAGCACTTTTTCCAGGGACTCAGGAAAGAGTATTAATACGCAGAACTTATGGGCAAAACCCATGTTCACTCTGGCAGTGCACCCAGCCAGTGGGTCCCAGCAGCCTGGGCCAAGTGTGCGCTAAGCATTGGAGACACGAAAATAAGCAGAACCGTGGTCTTCCCCCAAAGTGTTCCTGGTGGTGCGGAGAGACCAAGGCACAACTGGGACCATAACAGCTTTCAAACAGAGGCAGGCACCAGGTGCACTAGGGAATGAGGGGCAGCGATCGCAGAGCAATCACACCGAGTAGGCAGGAGGTGGAAGGCTAGCCTGGAGTTCCTTGGCAGAGCAGAAATGGAAGAGGCTTCTGGCCTGAGGTGGGCACCTGGAAGGGGCAGGAGAGGGCCTGGTGCTGGAGGGTCTCATGCACAAGATGGTGACCCTGGGGCTGGAAGTGGGGCTAAGGAGTGGGGTCATTAACCCTTGGGAGCTCGTGCAAGGGGGTAGCAATCAGACCTGTCTTGGGAAGCACACATCTGTTCCATTCCTTTCCAAAGATGCTTCTTTATCTTCCTTCAAGTCAGAAGTAAAGACCTATGGCCTCTGGAAAACAGTGAGTTCACAGCTGTCTGGGGTGCTAATTCCCATCTCCTACAGACTACACATGGAGTGGATGGCTGCTCCTCCACTAAGCCACTCTCTAGCCCTGAGCAGCCAGCTCGCATTAATGCTGGTGAAGGTTTCCAAGACCCAGTCCCAACCATGTAGATTTCTGGCGGGCATCCAGAGAGCACACCGTCTTCTCCCCAGTTGTCTGCTGGGTAGAGACTGGCTCTCTGCTAAGTGGGAGAGGCGGAGACACACCCAGGATCCAGAACCATGCCAATCCCGCAGAACACAGGGAGAATGCCCACCTTGCCTAGAGAACCAAACCTCCCCACCCCCATCCCCAAAGATTGCCTTTTGCTCTGAAAACAGACAGGGCTGCAAAGACGCATCCTGCTCCTGCCTGCCAGCCTCCACACCACCTCTCGCCAACGCTCAGGCTCTGCTGTTAATCACGGCAGCACAGTGAAGGCGAGGTGCATATTAATAAAGCACTGCCTGGTCCACCCAGAGAATTCTTGCTCTACTTTAAGCTCTCTGGGCACATGCATGCACACAGCCTTCCTGCCCTACTCCTCTACACCCCGACAGACGATCCAAAAAGTACAGATTCATCATATCGACCAGGACAGGGAGACACAAGGCTGTGGGAGCTATAAATCCAGATGCCAGAATTCAACCCCAGCTGTCCACTGGGCAGAAGAAGAAACAGCAGAGTTAGCTAAGGTTTCCCCACTAGCTTTGTGGTTTCCTGGATAACTGGGTGGCTTCTTCTGCCTCTGTCTCCCTGAGCTTAGGGAATGAACCAGGTTCCTGTCTTCCTTCCTAGGAGAAGCAATAGGATGGGGTGAGGGAAAGAGCCAGAAACCAGGGGAAAGATGGGCTGAAGGAAGTTGGCCCACAGTCACACAGACAGACAGTGGGCTATGAAACCTGGCACATCTCAGTGGCCACGTGAGGGGCAGCTGTGTGGTGGGCGCTGCTGGAAGGGCCCCAGATCCGTGGGCCAGGGGTATGGTCTGCAGTCCCCTTCGAAACACCCTAACTTTGCCTGTAAAAAGGGCTGCCATCTTCCCAAAGAGAGTCGCAGATCCTGAGACTCCAGTACTCAGTCCAGGGCCGTGGACCAGCCTCATCACAGGGTGGCTGCCCATACACAGAGCTGTGCTCAGATTCTCCAGCCTCGTGAGATACTTCAGGAAGCCCCTCTTTCCTGACTAAGCCTTCCTATTACCCGACTCCTAGGGAACTGACTCCTTGCCCATATGTAACCTGTCTGAATGTGACAAGTGGCTCTCGCCAACCCCACCTGACGTGGGGAACTCTTCAGCCAGCTCCACACAAGACATCTGGCCCTTGAAGTGCTCCATTACTTACTTCTTCTGCCCCTGATGCCCCCGCACGACAGGGTTCTTCAGTATACCACTGTATCTCCCATGTCCACATCGTCTAATGTTGTATTTTTATGATGAGCAGACTGAGGTGCAGAATGGTGAAGGCAATGCCCCAGAACAGACTGCAAGTCTCCAAAATCTTAGACCCTTTTCATAAACACAGTTACGTCTCGTGGAGTCAAACACTATAATTAATCTGAGGAAGAGGCACTTAATCAGATCCACATCTTGGGTGTATCGTTTTTGACCTGGAGGCAAGGACAGGACAAGACTCTGTCAAAGTCTTCTTGAATAAAAGTGACCTGAAACTGAAGAGCCTTCAAGAAGGGGAGGGGAGAATTCTGCAGTCTGTAGAAGAGGCCATGCAGACAAGCTGGAGGGGCAGGGCTGGGTCTGAGAGCACAAGCTCTGGCCCTTGTCCCAGAGATCAACAGCTGGGCCATCAATGGGGCTAGACCACAAAGAGCTCTGAGTGTCTTACCAACAGCTTGGATTGGACTGTATCTAACAAAGGGGTACCACTGGCAAGAAGATGACTTGATGGAGTGAATGAGCCCCACCAGTGGCCTGCAGGGAGCCCAGGCTGGAGTCCACCCCGTGGACCAGGAACACCTGGAGCCAGAGACTGCCCACCTCCCAGCCCTGGGAGCCCAGCAGGGCCAGGCAGAGAGGTGTCCCTCCCAGATGTGCGCTGAAGGATCGGACGGCCGGACGCCAGCCCCTGGGAAGCAGCCCTTGTACGGACACCTCCACCGCCTTTCATTCTGAACACATTCCCACACTCAGAGCTGGTGGAGCAGGTGGAGCTGTTCCTATTTTACAGGTGGAGAAACAGAAACTCCAATGATACCTGGGTGAGTCACTAGTGATGGAACTCTGGAGTACAGTCAGCCCTCCGTACCCACAGAGGCAGAACTCGCGGGCAGGGAGGCAGACTGCACTCAGCCATTTTATATAAGGGACTTGAACATTGGCAGATCCTGGTGTCCAAGGGGTCCTGGAACCAACCCCCGTGGACACCGAGGGACGACTGCACGGGTGAAGACCCAGACCCCTGGGCAGGAGAGCAGATGCTAACTCACAAAAGCGAGCTCACCTTGATGAGCCTGGCAGGAAGTGGACATACAACCTGCTCCCCTGCCAGCTTCTGTCAGTGGACAAGAGAACAAGGAGTCACCATGCCAGGGCCCGGGAGGGTAGCCAGGTGGGCAGCATTAAGTGAGGTAACACGCTAAAGACCCAGTGCTGAGCAGGTGCCATAAACCCCAGTCTAACTAAAGGGTTAAATCCTAAAAAGGCAATCCACCTCGAGAATACCCTGAACCTCTTACACACATCACTGCCACCACAGCTGTGCTAAGCCCCTGAGATAAACTTCTGGAAAAAGGAGAAAACTCCTGGGGACCCTTGCTTTTGGTTGACCTGGAAGACCTACCCCTACCCCGGCCTCTAGCTTAAAGAACAGCCCAGAACACTCCTGCTTGTGTCCATAACAGAGGACCCAGAGTGCTTACCTACACAAGGTGCCTGGCAGGGCTTCACAGGCATTATTTCATGGTGTCCCCACCACCACCCCAAGAGGTAGGGGGTATATTCACCCCCATCTGTCAGGTGAAGCAGCTGAGGTTCAGACAGTTGAATGGACTTTCCCAAGGCAACCGATATGCCAACCCAGGCTCCATGACTCAGGGCCGCCAGGAAGCTTATTTAGAGAAGGTGTGGGAGGGATGGGACACACTGGGGGCAGGTGAGCTAAGGGCTCACGGGAGCTCCAAGGGCCCAGCCACTGGGCCTTCTGACCAGTGCTTATCCTGGATCCTGGATGGGCCATATTTCCATGGCAGTAATCAACCATCACTGAACTAGAGTATGCGTGTGTGTGTGCAGCACACGTATGCACGTACACACATGCTAAAGTCGCTTCAATCGGGTCCAACTCCTTGCAACCCCATGGACTGTAGCCCCCCAAGCTCCTCTGTCCATGGGATTCTCCACGCAAGAATACTGGAGTAGGTTGCCACGGCCTCCTCCAGGGGATCTTCCCGACCCAGGGATTGAACCTGTATCATACGTGTATATGTATAGTCAATCCTCACCAGAGCTCCACAAAGGAGGCATTACAATTTGCTAAATGACTGCTCCTCAGCACAGTCAAGGAGACCAGTGCCTAGAGAGTTTGGACAACCTCCCCAGAACATGTCACCAGGAGCAGCAGGGGGCTGTTCTGCTCCTGCTCACAGCCACTGCATGCTGTGCCAGTCCTCTCTGGAAGCCTCTGCCACAGCTGGGTGCCCTCTGCTCCCCCTCCCCGACACTGTGCCCAGAGCTGAGTGGCATCTCCCGGGCCGGGGAGAACCCTGGGGAGACCAGCACCCAGCACAGAGCCGACACCTCACAGAGGCTGTGGCCTCCCCACTCATGCTCTTCCTAAGTCTAACGCCACCCTTTTGGTCTTAGCAAGAGATGGGGCTTTCTGGAATCCAGGGGTGGGCCTGGGCCTGGGACCTCATTGATTCCAAGGCCTTCATTTGAAGGAAGGAGCTTGTCAGGGAAAGGTCAGCTGGAGAGTTAATCTAGGCAGAAACCAAACATGAGCTCACGGCCCACACTGTGTTGTCTCCTGCTGTGTTCCCCAGCTCTCAGAACCTCAGCAAGATGCTAGAAAGCCCTGTGACCACCTAGTCTGCCCCCAGAGCCCCAGGCCCAGCTGGGACTCCTCAAAGGGCAGCTTCCTTTCAGGGCAACATGCTCTTATTAAGGGGGTCTATCTCAACCCACATGATGCCAAGGCATGTTATTATAGGATTCCACTGGAATTCCCTTCCTCAAACCTCTTCTGCTACTAGGCTGTGGAATCTGAACCTTTTCTTTTTTTTCTTTAAAGGAAAAAAACCTCAGCATGATCTGTAGAGAACGGGGCATGAGTGGAGCATGTCTCTCCTGCCCCCGGCCCACGAGAGGTAAGGACATCATCTGGGGGACAGACGTGGCCCTAGTGCTGTGAGAACACTCACGGCAGAGCAGCTCTCCAGCACAGGGGGAGAAACTCAAGTTTTAAGAGAAACCCAGGTCCAAAGAGGAAAAGGATAAACCAGCCCAAGGTCTTAATAAACCAGAGGGGACAACGCGCTAACACCTATCCTTGAGCATCAGATCCATAAAAGTCAGAGATTCAAGGAGTCGGTTCAGAGCTCAGGAGAAGGTCGGGGGGGGAGGCGGTCATGGCCACTGGGGTCTCCTGGGATGGGAGGAACAGTAGCTGAGCACAGCCTGGTCTCCTCCATTCTAGGGTCCTTCTGGAGCCACTCCACCGCCTCTCCCTGCAGAGGCATTGAAGCCAGGAGAGTTCGGGGTGGCTGGGGCACGCGGCAGGGCTGGCCGCAGCCCAAGGGCTCTGGGGTGTGGGGCTGGCTCCACGACAGGGGGTGGTCGAGGCCTGCGGAGCTGCCGGGTGCTTTGTTACCGAGCAAACCACCCAGGCACTGACTGCTGATGCATAGCTAACAGGGCAGCAGACACTGATTTATGTTCAACTTTCCATTTCATCAGAGAGAGTTTACAGTGTGACCGTGTGGAGTTCACATTTGGGGGGAGGGGGCGGCCTGAGTGTGCAAACGCACACATGCCCACGGGTGCATACAGGCACACATGATGGTCAAGGTCACAACTTTTTTTTTTTTTTAAGAAGAGAAGGTGACGGGGGCAATGCTGCCTGACTTGTCAGGAGTAACCTTCTGTCCACTGTTGCTAGGAGCCCGGGGTCGGTCATCTGTCCCGGGCAGACATTAGGCACCAGGCTGGCTGCCGGGCAGGGTGGGAGAGCACCCCGACCTTTGAGAAGGTGGTACTGGCCTGAAAAGAAGGCTTCCCCCACCACTTCTCCTGTCCCAGCCTTTCTGCACGGGCCAGGTGAATGTGAGGGGAGCCTGCGTGTGGGTTCACAGCAGGGAAGGGACGAACAGGCCAGTCCACAGCGCTTTAGAGTGCCCTCTTGGGCTCCCCTCACCAGAGTGATGAGCAAACTAAGGCCAAGAGAGGGGAGGATGGCCCCCCAAGGACACATAGCAGTTTGGCAGTCGGACTGGACTCAAACCAGGGTGTCCAACTCCCCGGGCAGGGCTCTTCAGGCTTAAAGGGCGCCCCTGGCTTCATTTCAGTAACCAAGAGATGCTGCTGCTGTTGGAGCCAAGGCTTGGAACAGGTGGGAGCTGGGGGTGGGAACAGCAGCGGCTCCCCACCTCCCAGCATGGCCCAGGGGCCAGCATTTGGGGCGGCCCGCCTCCTCTCTAATCCTTCTCAGCAGGGGTGACCCTGCCTTCTGTCAGTCTGGAGGCAGACAGCAGGGCAAGGGATAGGGAGGAGGGGTGCTTCTGTCTCCTGGAGGGCCTGGGACTCCCACCCCTGACGCAGCACCTCTGTCCTCCTGCACTGGCTCCCTCTGCTCACCAGGGAGCAGACAGGGGCGAGGGGCTGGGGTTGGAGAGCAAGCCCAGGTGGGGGAGGAATCCGCCAGCAGACAGAGGGTTCATCAAGAAGCTCTGAATCCCCCTGCCCCGTCCAGAGCCTCTCTTCCCTGAGCAACACTGCGACCAATCTGAGCCTCAGTTTCCTCATCCAGAATGTAGGAACGCTGTCAGCTCTCAGGCCTACCTAACAGGCAAACGCGAGCACAGAGGGAGAACCTTCTCTAATCTGGAGAACGGTCTACCAGCAGCCATGAGAAGGGTTCACCCAGTTTCACTTTAGGGCCTGCAGGCACAGCTGGAGAGGCCAAGAAGGGCCAGTCTAGACAGCCGTGGGACCACATGTGGGGGCCCTCCCTTGTGGACGGGAGGCTCCCACAGAGCAGGAGGCATGGGAGACTCAGCGGAAGGCTGGCCCTTGGCCCTCACCCACCTCCTCCTGCTCTGCTCCCCACCCCCCACAGCTCCAATACCCAGCGAGAGGCCACCGCATCGAGAGGGGGCACCAGCCACAGCATTTAGTCACCACTCCAGCTCAGGCCTGGCTACCTCCTGAGGTGACCACAGCCTGGGCTCCAACCCCACCTGGCCACCCCCTCCAGGCCACTGGGGCTCTTCCTCGGACCACCCCACTCCCCTTCTTAGGAACCTTCCATGTCTCCCCTTTGTCTTTAAGTTTGTGTGTCCATCCAGGCCTCCTGCCATCCCAAACTTGCCCTTTCACATCACACCCAGGCACACTGGCCCCTCCATGTAGTCAGTCCCGCCTCCTGCACCAGCCAGGCCGTGTGAGCCCACTGAGGGCAGGGTCCGTGGCTGCCTCTTTGGTTTGCACTGCTCATGGCTGAGTGACTGGGAGGTCGCTGTGCCCTGAGGGACCACGTCTGGTCAATGAGTTAAGGGGTGATCAACGAGCCCGGGCCAGGGCCCATGTGGTCCTAGCCTCAGTTTCACCAGCTGTCTAATGGGGATAGGGGCCCCAGCCACCAAGTTGTCCTCCCTAGCAGTGGGCTTTGAAAACCATAAAAACAAGGTGGTTTAATTTCCCCCCAAGTCTCCCCTAGTCGCAGACTTGCCAGAGTGGCCCTTCCTGCGGCTGCAGCTTTCCAGCAGGAGGAGACTCAGCTCACTCTGAGCTACCTGCTCCCCGCTGGAAAGGAAGCCTGAAAACTAGGGAACCGCTCGAGCAGCTGCCACCGGCATATTCTCATCTGCTGGACTCTGATCTTCCCTGGAAACACACCACCCCACCCCAAGGCTCACAGTCTCCCAGGCTCTCTGCTGGGTATCTAGTCTCTACTTGGTTACCGCCAATGTCAAGGAACTCACTACCTCATTGTAAAACCAGCAGGTGGTAGCAATGCCTTCCCTGCAGAGACGTCAAGTGGCCTCCCTCTTCTTTTCTAAGGAGGATCTGAGATCTACAGGCTGACCCACAGAGGTGGGGCTGAGTATATTCTACATGACAGAGCTTCAGGTACTTCAAGTCAGAGCCCTCCAGAGGCTGTGTGTTTCCCAGAGAAACCCCAACTATCCCCACGGCAGATAAGCAGAGACTTGTATCTGATACTCTCGACAGGAAAGGACCAAGGTTGTGTGTGCCTCTCCCCCTCTTATTTCTGGATCGTGTCTCTGGTTCCTGGGCTATACACATCAAGCGCTGCTTCTCCTCTCTCCTCCTGTAACTGATGGGGAAGGTTCTATGGAACAGACCTTAACCTCCTTCCAAGGTGGCTGGGCTTGGCCTGAACAAATGAGGCCTCACTGGAAAAGGGGACATCTCGGTCCCTACATGTCCGCCCATCATGGTGGGAAGCATCTGGGAATGTTCAGAGCAGGTCAGGCTGAGATTTTGGTAAAGGGAGCTGGGTCCGCCAGGGCTGTCTTCTTCAGAGAAGGCACGGTCTTTAGGCCTGTGGCCTCTGCTGGCATGTGAATGGAGACATTGGCTACTTCTGAGAGAAGATGGCTGGCGTTTCTCTTTCTCCTTCCATTATTTTCCCCTCTTTTCTCTTGTTCTCTATTCTTTCTTCTCCTAGATAATCAGATTTGTATCCACATTAGGACCCTGACTGCTATGGAAGAACTCGAGGATCAGGAACCAGGAAGCTGGGTTCAGGCTCTGATTACAGCCCTCAGTTGTTAACTCTGGACAGGTCATTCACCTTTCTGAGTCTCACTTTCCCAACCAGCCACACCTCCTCTGCAGAAACGCTGTGATTAAAATGAAAGTAAGATGCATGGCCAAAAACACTACATAACTGAAAACAATTATTGGAATTTAAAACAAAACAAGAACAAAAACAGTCTGTACCCAATGCTCCCTTCTCCATGACCCCTCTGCCCTCCTGCAATTCCCCAGCTCTGAACCTAGAAACCCTCATTGGACGGTGCCTCCCTTCAAACCACCTTAGGGCCAAGGAGCTGGGGACCCACCCAAACCAGTGGGCGTGGCCACAGCCAAGCTGAGTTTGCCAGATGTGCAGCCCAACTGACTTAAGCTCCGTGGGGGGGGAGGGGGGGGAGCCACTGCTTGATTATGTAAAATCCATCTGGATTCAAAGCAGAAAATTCAGTAAGAAGGGCCCTCAGAGACCCATCTGGTCCACCCTGTTTCATCTACTGCTGAGGAAACTGCAGTCCAGAGACGGAAAGCAACTTGGCCGAGGTCACTCAGCAAGTACATGGACAAGCAGGGGCTAGCACAGGTGTCCTGAGACTCCAGTCTATTGTGTCCTCCGCATTCCATACCACCATCCCTGGACCACCCCCTAGTCTGGTCAGACTGCTGCATCTAGAGCTGGGGGCTGGCTGGACTCCACTCCTGGAAATAAGAGTGACACAAACTCATTCTAAACATTTCCTGGGTCCTCAGCACATGCAAGGTGCTGGGGACGCCAAGATGAAGGAGGTCTTTTTTATAAGGAACACACTGATTGAGACTATCCTTGCTAAGTTCTCCCATGACCTGGAGAACCCCACAATATTCCCCAGGAGTGGAACAGTGAGGTATGGTCAGGTCAGGTCTCAAACATCTCCCGGTCAGCCCTCAGCATCTCTCAGGCCCAGAACCACAGGCACTGTCCATCTCAGAAACCCCAACACGGAGTAAGGGAGAGCAAACAGATGGGACCTGATGTGATGACAGCTAAGCCTTCGGATCCCAAGCGTGGCTTCGCAGCCTAGCAGTCAAAGGCCCAAGGAAGAAAGTTCCTTATGCTGCTATCCAAGGGGCCAGGGGTAGGGGTGGAAAGCTGGTCTCTCCCACCTACCCTGGAGGCCCCAACTAAACTGAGCATCAACTAGGGTTGGAATTCTGACCAAAAAATGGGGCTGGCCACCTTGGGACAGGGTTTGACCAGAGATGATCAGCCAGACTAGGCTGGCTCCTCAGTGCAAAGACCCTCTGCCACTGAGCTCTCTGCCAGGCTGTCGTCAAGTAGGGGAAGAAGCTCAATTGTTGGCGGCAGATAAAACCTTCAATACCATCTGTATTTCCCTTCTAATATCAGAGTGACCGCCTGCAAGATGAGCGAGGGGCAGGGCCGGCAATCAATAGGTAGTACTGCTGTGACGTGAGTTGGCCTGTTCTGGAAATGAGCAGCCGCTACCTGCTTACAGAGAGATACCTTTTCCCCACAGCAGTGACCCAGCCCGAGTGGTTCAGCACCAGCCCGAGTGGTTCAGCATCCTGACCAGGGAGGACTTCATCAGCCTTCAACTGATTGATAGAGAAAGGATGCCCCTTCGGGTGAGGGTGGGGGTGGGGGTGTAGCCAAAGTCAGCCAAGAAGCAGAAAGGTCGGGGCACACAGCCCCCTGCTCAACGATCCAGCAAGCTCTTGATGGTTCACCCTGATTAAGGATCAGAGAAGACCTCAAGTCAAGGGTGGGATGGAGGGAGGGGGTCCACAGCTACCTCTGTTGGATGGTACCTGGCAGTGGCTAAATAATGACAGGAGTAAGTCTGTGCTTTCTGACCACACACCCCTGAAATGTCACAGGGGAGGGCATAAGAAATATATACGTCTGGAATTAGGCCTTAACCATGGACCACTGTATCAAAGCAGGAAGCTGGGAGCTGCCCACATATCAAGCAGACCTCTCCTTGCCCCAGACTCAGGCCAAAAAAGAAGTCAGCGGCCTATTTAAAAAAATCCAGCCAGCTGTTGTCCCCTTCTTCTTGCCACCGTGGCCTGTACTGGGCACCCGGATGCCAGCAAGCAACCTCAACAGGGATGCATACAGATGGAGCGTGTATCTGGGAGGTCTCTGTCCACCAGACGGGAAAGCCACTTCTGCACTGTAGGAAGGGCAGCCACGGTATCTCTGGGGAGGACATGAGCCTGGGAAAGAAGTTCCAACTGGAGAGAACACCACGGGAAAGACCACTGCCTGGCTACAGTACACTGTCCGCAGCGGCTGGGAAGGTGGCTGCCCCTCGGCATGGACGACCCTGTCAGGCAGTGGCCCTTCAAGCTCCTGTCTTTCTTGGGTCCATGGATTTCCAAGGTTTTGAACGTCTCACTCTCTCTCGTAAGCCTGGCCCCTCTCCCCAGTGCCTGCGGCCTCGTGCCAAGACTCACCCCAGGCAGTGCTTGGTCTGGTCTAACCTGGAGCCTATACTTCCACTTCCATTCCTGAGACAAGGCCCCAGTTTGGACCATATGCTAGAAACACAGACAAGACACATGTGTGGCCATCCAATACCCTAAGCTTCCATCCCTAAATCCCTATCACTTTTCTCACTGCCACTTTGGTGGGCAACCTGCTGTTTTCTGTTGAAGAACAGCCAAATTTCACTGGTTTCCCTTCTTGGCTGGTAAGCAGCATGTCCTAACCCTCCTCTCCTGAGAGCGAACATCAACTATAATGTGAAAACTTGCCAAGCAGACATGTCTTCCAGGTCACCTCCCACCCAGGGAGGAAAACCCCTTAATACCCCCAAGAGGCACCTGCCCCACTTTTGCTCAGATACCTCCATTGCCAGCGAGCTTCCTGCGACCGCTGTCCCAGGCTGGATGCAAGCGGTGTGAGATTCTGGCTGTCACCAAGCCACAGTCTCCTCAGACCATGTCTCCCTGGCCCCAGTTTTGAATTCTTGGGCTTCACAGAAAAATATCCACTTTCTTGTCTATATAACAGCTCTTTCTAGATTCTTATCTGGAAGAGCTAACCTTTCAAAGGCTGGCATCACTGACTCAATGAACATGAGTTTGACCAAACTCCGGGAGACAGGGGAGGATGGGGAAGCCTGGTGAGCTGCAGTCCCTGCGGTCACAAAGAGTTGGACAGGACGTGGTGACTGAAGAACAACCACCAACCTTTCAAAAGGTGTGCAAACCTCAGGCAGATTCTCAAACCCGACTGAGGAGAGGTTTGAAAGCATGTCATCCCCAAGAGCTCCATCATAAAAGTTCCTTCCAGCCCCCACAGGCCAATCCCTCTCCAATGGCCTTTTCCAGTCCCAATATGGTTTCAATCAAATGAGTCCCCAGAGGGGATAAGAGAGATGCAAGGGGTGGTGCAGAGGGCGTGGCGAGTGTACTCACCCAGCAAATCAGAAGCTGTCTCCCCACACCCCACACCCGAGAGCCCAACAAGGTGTCTTCTGCAGAAGACCCGGCTCTCAACCCACACGAGCGCGGCTCCTGCCTTTGGCGGGCAGAGCATGGGCACAGATGCTTGTGGGACGCCTTCTGTGATCACACTCGGAAAAAATCAAGCGGTTAACCAGAGGGAAGGGATTCCCAGACCTGCCAGGATGGTGGGTTTTTTTGTTTTTTTAGATTACGCCTAAGGTTTGTAGTTTGGGCAGGCAAAGTAAACAATGACAATGACAGCAGCAACAAGACAGAAACAAAGAACAGTTTACTTGTTTTGTTTAAAAAAAAAAAAAAAAGGCCTTTTGTTAAAAGACAGCTCTGCACCGGCCTTGGAAGCAGCCCCACCGCCTCCCGACCAGGGGCGGGCTGTGTCGTGAGCGCGAAGCTGGTGTGAAGAAAACAAACTCCGGCAGAAGTGACACAGCACGAGCCGGAGGTGCCTGCTCTCCAGCTTTCTCTGCTGCCCTCCTTGGTTTTTGGAAGGGGTGGCGAGAGGGATGGGAAGGGAAGGGTTTGAACCAGCATGAAGCAACTGTATTTAGACCATGGCAAACTGAGCTGCTACTGACTTCTCTCTCTCTCCCTCCCTCCCGCCTGCCCGGGGCCTGGCCTGGAGTGAAAGCAGCACAGGGCCGAGGGCCCAGCACGTACCTGAAAGAAACCCGGAGGGATGGGGCCTCCCGGCATGCCATCGTTGGGGGGAATGTTGCCAAGCACGGGGCTCGGGGCGGCTGCTGCACTCTGCGGAGACAGGAGGGTGGAAAGTAAGAGGCTGCACCCACGTAGATAGACAGGAGTTCTCACTCCCAGCCCCCTCCACCCTCTCCACCCACGTCCTCCAAAGACCCGCCACCCACCCAAAACACCAGCACCTTCCCAGGACTGTCACTCAGTGGGTAAGAGATGAGCTCTCTGAGCCTATGCTTCCTCATCGCTAAACCGCACAGACAGAGGGGCCTCGTGGCTACAGTCCACGGGGTTGCAGAATCGGACATGACTGAGCCACAAGCCACGACCACCACCACCACCACCACCAGGTCGGGGGGACAGTGCCCACTGTGGGCGTGCACACACCCTTCCAAGCAGCAGTAGCTGTTAGTGAGCCCTGGCTCCCTACTCAGTTGCTTTAGTTCTGAAGAAGCCTCCGTAGGGCAGGCGGGGTGCCTCATGAATGAGGGTGCCCTCGCCAAGACGCTGGCATGCTGTACAGAGCAGAAGATCAATGAACGTCCACGGCTTAGTGAATCTACAGACAGATCAGCTGGGAAACGCCCGGGAGATGCGAGAGGCGGGCAGGCATGTCGCTGGCCCCGTCAGGGTCCTGGGTGCCACAGAGGAGGTGGGCTGCACTGCCATTACTTTTTCTTTCAAATGCTGCCCTTCCGGCATTTACCTGGTACATCTGCCTCAACAAATGCGTCCCAGGGGTGAACAGACGTTGCTCTCCCCAGCCTGGCCTCCTTCCAGACAATCTGTGTTCCACCTGTTCACATGGCCGGCGTGTCTGTGCCTGGCCCCGTGCTCACACGGGCGGTGAAGCTGAGAGAGAAGCCCCCGGGCCTGACCGCCCACCTGGGGCTGTGCTCTGCTCCCCGCCACACTCCACACCTGCCAGGCTGCTCCCGCAGGAAGCCCAGACCCAACCTCGAAGGTCGCCAAACCCCACCAGGACTGAGCCTCTGAGACACAATCGCCAACTGTCCTCCTGGGGGCTCTGACTGGTCCTCCGGGACGACGCTGAGCCCCTCGGGGTCAGAAACAGAACACTCTTCTGTTACGATTGCAGCCTGCTGTCACCACTTCCAAGTCACTTCTCCTGCCCTTTCCTCAGCCACAAAACAGGACCCAGAACTCCTAACTCACAGCGAAGGGAATGAGGGACTGTATGAATCCCCCAAACACACCACGTGCAGCAAGAAAACAGACAGCCCTGGGAACCAACGCACCGGGGTTCAAACGCAGGCTGCCTGTCCTAGTGGGGGGCGGCCACGGCAAGCCGCTCAGCTTTCGGCACTAGGTTCCGGTCGCGGTGGGCCTACGTGCTCCTAAGCGCTGGGGAGGATTAAGCAATGGGATGGGCTGTGTTTTGTAACCCAGGGAAGCTGGTAATCTGGAAGTAAGGAGGACTCGGGAGGCCCACAGTGGCTGTTTCAACAGACCCCAGGTAAACAGGAATAGCGTGGGACGGGGCTGGCTTCTCTGGCCCAACATTCCAAAATGATTCGGTGTACAGAAAAGCAAACTTCTCTGTAAAGAGAGTCTGCCAACTATCCTGTAATGTGTTAAAATATCCCCAAAATATCAGGTTCTCCCCTTTCTACCTCCTTCATTGGAGGAGAAGCCAGCCCTGGTTGAGCCCTCCGCCCCTGGTATTATCTAGGATGAGGGCTGCCTGGGGGAATACACCAGGTTATCTATCCATTAGCTGCACTGTTTGTTTGCGGTTGGTTGTTCTGCGAAAATGCAACTTTTCATGATTTACAGCCAACAATTACTCCGCAGCAGCAGCAGAAAAAAAATTTCTTTTTTAATTTTAAATGGGGTGAGGTAAACATCCTCCCATACTGTCTTCAAGTTCTTTCATGGATCGGTTTTACACTTAACTCTTTAATCGTTCAGCAACTTATTTTGGTAAAGAACATAGATTTTACTTCTCAAATGGTCAACCAGCTTGATACAAGTTTTCCACTCATTTGAAATCAGAGACAAAAATTCTTACAAAGGCATGGGACGGTTTTGAGCTTTTAAAAAATTCTGTCCTAATTCTTTCCATTCTAATGATCAGAGTTTTACAATGTATTTTATTATCTTCTTCAATTCTTTAGTGGAAGTTTTCTTATTTATTTTTATCTACTTATCCTACCAAACTTCTATCGTTTATACAAGTCATCTTCCCACCAAAATGAACAAATTCTTATGTAATCTGGAGGAAAACTGACACCTTTCCAAAACAGAAGTACCCTCTTAGGAGGTGATCGTTCTCAAATTACTCCTATTTTCGTTCAAGTCCACCAGTCAAGCAAGGAGGGTGGGTCAACGATGCTGATCAGAAAGGCGGGCAAGGGCAGGTGATACATTTGGGAAAACCAAAATCCTCTCTTGCCCTGATTAAATGTTTTATTCAACAAATGTGATGCTGACTTGTTCTCAGGGTGAAGATGGAAAAGATGGTGCTCCTGACGACAGTGTGAGAAAGACTGAGTCGATGGCCCGGCCCTGGGCAGGGTGGATGGCAGAGGCTATCTGGCCTGATGCTCAGAACAGGCCAGCTACTGTCACACCAGCTCTCCCTGAACCCCCAGGTGGCCTTCTAAGGCAGACACAGGCACCCTTACATTACAGATGAGAAAACAAGTGTCTGTGTGGAGAGCAGACTGAAGGTGGCCTTTTCCTATTTATCCCCTCAGAAAGTCCAGCTCTACTCTCCCTCAGCCTTCAGCTCAGAAACAACATGTGGCTTTTAAAGAAAGATTTGGAAAGCTTCAGCAACTTGGTTCTTTAAATTAGCATTATTCATTTAATATAAAACACTTTCTTATTATAGGACACAGCAGAGTAAAAAGAAAATTAGTCACTGTTTTCTGTTAAATAATATCATAAGCACTTCTCCTCTCATTAAACGGTCAAAGAAAACATGATTTTTTAATGAGACTAATATCATTATTCAACTAATTTAATTAACAGGGCATTACATCAGTGTTGGCTAACTTAGTAGTTACAAAATGGTATCTCTGATCTCTTTGGTATTTTAACTTAATCTTTTGGATCACTAACCTTTTTAAATGGTTTACACTGGCCATTTAGTAAAACAAATGACAAGTCATTCATGTCGTTTGCTATTTAGGTATTTGACATCTTTCCTTAGTGATATACATGAGCTCTTTATACATTAAGGATGTAACATATAGATATCTTATCATTTAAAAGAAAAAGAAAAAAAAACAACTTTTAAATGAAAACTTGAAACAGGTACATGACTTACAAGGCTCCCCTGACACCAAAATCTCTTTTTCCTACAAGATTAGGAATCCATGGTCCTCTGAATGTTAGGGATGGAAAATCCACAGTTCTAGTAGGAGGTCAGTATAATTCTTTGACATCTGGGTGGAAATGGACATTTGCTACCCTCCAGTGAAAGGAAGGCCATGTTAGTGGTGGCCCAGGTGTCAGGAAGCGGGGGTGATAATTTATCCTTTATAGGCTCGTTCAGCTGCAAAATTAAGCAGCTCTGCAGTATTTAACTCTGTGTCTTAAAGTATGACAGTTACTGCCATTCTTTGATTTTGAGGCAAACATGAACTTATAATACTAAACTTTCAAAAGGGCAGAAAAGGACAAAAATAAAATGAAAGCAGCAACCAGTGTCACAGGGAGACAAGAAGGTTAATAAATCATTCTTACACACGAAACCCAATCCAAGGGACCTCACCCCACATCTATCAACGTGACACTGCCCTCATCCCCACACCTCAACAGCACCTTTACCCATCTCTAAGACCCAGCACAATGTGAGGCATACAGCAGGTGTTCAATAAACAATTACAACTTTTATTGTTCAAAGACCTGCTCAAATCTGGCCATCTGGAGCCAGGCCTTTCCGGACTGCTAGGAATAGGCCTCTCCCTGTGGTTTCCAACTTGGAGTTAGAAGTCCATTAAAGCACTCAGCAAAGTGTCTCATGTGAGTTTTCTCTAAAAACACAAAACCAAAACCCCCTGACATTCATAGAGGACTACAGCACGTTGGGGCTATAGTAGGTGCCCAGGAACTCTTCCACCAGAGTAGGGAAGGAAGGAGTCAGGAGCCAGAGACCTCCCGCATGGGCTCGGGTAAGTCCCTGCTTGCCCTGGGCCTCTGCTGCGCGAAGTGTCAAATGATGGAGTTAGAGAAGATGACTTCTAGAGCTCTTCTTCCAAAGTACTCTCCCAAGCCAGTCCATACACCTAGCAGGAGCAGGGATTAGAAAACAGCAGCTCCTAAATTTCAGGAAGGCAGACCCTAAATTTTAACTTTTCCCATTCATTACAGAACTCTTAGGACTTCCAGCGCAGTGGTGGTGCAGGGGTTAAGAATCCGCCTGCCAACGCTGGGAACACGGGTCTCATCCCTGGTCTGGGAAGATCCCACAAGCCGCAGGGCAACGAAGCCTGTGCTACAACTATCAAAGCCCAAGCTCTCAAGCCTGTGCTCCTCAACAAGAGAAGCCGCCACAACGAGAAGCAGCTAGAGAGCAGCCTCCGCTCCCGCAACTAGAGAAAGCCTGTGCACAATGACGAAGACCCACCTAAGACTAAGGAAGTATTTTTAGAGAATCAGACCAAAAAAAGAATTCTTGAGAGGTCAAAACTTCACCACCACCTACAAGCCTATTGATCGTCAAAGCCTGGAGATGACAGCTAGCTCATGACATCTGGGCTCTCCCCTGCATCAACCGCAACCCGCAACAGCCCCCCCACCAACCTTTATCCATATATGCATACATGCACACATGGACTAAAAAAGGCAGAATCAAATTGGGCATGCAGTTTGGCAACTCATGCTTTTTTTTTTTTTTTTTTTTTTTTAAACAAACTAAAAATTCTTTTCCAAATAGAAAACAGGCCTTGCACTGAGTGGTGTGGCCCACTGCAGCCAGCTGCCTCCTCCAAGCCTCCGGGATCTAGTCCACTTGGAAAGCCTGAGGTGCCTTCAGACATCTGCCTGAAGCTGTAAAAGTTCCCCTCCCTGCGAAGTATTTTATTTTTGTTCACAGCCAGGGAGCCTTCCAAGGAGGGCTCATTCTACAATGTTCACCCTCAAGAGTAGGGTTTCTTTATGACCTCAGGATGGCTACACAGCCACCGGGGCTTAGGGGTTCACTGCGGGCCCTCAGCTCTGTTCATGTGCTCTGGATGCCACTCCACCAAACCCCTCTGTCAACAGCGAGGAGAGACCTGGACACTACCCCTGTCCCAGGGTAAGCACCTTCTACCCCCCACCCTTACTCCTGGTAGAGATGCAGGGTTCAGACCTGCAGCCTTGGGATCTGAGTGACAGCGAGGAGCCTTGAAAGCCGTGCAAGGGAACCCGGGCTTGCCGCTCAAGGCACCAGGGAAGAGATCTCAGCAGAAGAGCAAGCAGCTCAGGACAGTTGAGAATCCTACCTGACACCTCTTAGCCCGTGCCAGGCATCCCAGCGCACGCCTGACAAACTCACCCAACACCACCAGAGTACCCAAGGCTCCACAAATGAACAGGCTTGGCAAGTTCTGGATGTGGGCCCTTTCCTCAATCTGTAGCAAGGAGTCCCATGCGACTCAAGGAACAGGGTCAGTCAACAGGGACCAAGAGACAAGCTCCCAGGAGCCTCCCACTTCACATCTTGTCGTATCCTGTGGTAGATGACATTCATGCTTCCTTCAAGAAGCAGAGCCTGGTGGGGGCGGGGTTGGGGCTGTGTGTTCCCTACAAGACAGGACTTCTAGCCTTACCCTGAGACCCCCAGTTAGCCTCACCCACAAACTAGCATGGAATCCCCCACCCATTTTTAACTCTCTTTAAAAAAAATTGTTCTATGCACAGGAGGCTCCTGGAAAACAGAATAAAAACACGCTCAGAGTGAACGGCGGGACTCCTGCCAGGTCAGCCAACCCCTCCGGACTGATTTACAAGGCTGCAAAAATGGAACTTTGTTCTGCAAATCCCCTCCCTCCTCGCCCCACCCCTACTCAGGCGTGTAGCAGCACGGGGCCCACATGTGAAACCACCAAGTACAGCCTTCCTTGACTGAAACAACACAGGCCGCGTGGCCAAGCACCCAGGACACCAGGGGTATGTGGTGTATGGCGGTGTGCTCATAGCTTGGCAGCAGAGGACACCTGGGGGGGACAGGGGCACTCCAGCTCTGAGAAATGAAGGCCTGTGAGAGAAGTTCATATTCCGGGGAGGGAGGTATGTTTACACAGGTGTCATCAGGTCAGAGGGTTCAACATTCTGTGCAGAATACAGAAATCACAATTCAAAATACAACATTCTCTGCAAAATTAGGAGTGACCTGGGACCCTCTGGGCCAAGCTTCCTCAGTGCAGTTCAGTTGCTCAGTCATGTCCAACTCTTTGCAACCCCATGGACTGCAGCACGCCAGGCCTCCCTGTCCATTGAATCAGTGATGCCATCCAACCATCTCATCCTCTGTCGTCCCCTTCTCCTCCCGCCTTCCATCTTTCCCAGCATCAGGGTCTTTTCCAATGAGTCAGTTCTTCCCATCAGGTGGCCAAAGTATTGGAGTTTCAGCTCCAGCTTCAGTCCTTCCAATGAATATTCGGGACTGATTTCCTTTAGGATGGACTGGTTGGATCTCCTTGCAGTCGAAGGGACTCTCAAGAGTCTTCTCCAACACCATAGTTGAAAAGCATCAATTTTTTGGTGCTCAGCTTTCTTTATAGTCCAGCTCTGACATCCATACATGACTACTGGAAAAACCATAGCCTTGACTAGACGGACCTTTGTTGGCAATGTAATGTTGCTGCTTTTCTTCCCCAAGTTTCCTAGAGGGAATTTTAGCAGCATCAACAGACTGAGGCTATAGCTAAGGGAATGGAGAGAATCTTATCACCCAAACAGAAAGGCCAAGACACAGAGAAGCGGGATGGCAAAAGCGGAAGGTACAGGAAGCGGCCTCTCAGTTTTATGTGCAGACCACAGAAGAGAATCCATTTGGGAACAGAGGTTCTAATTCTGCAGCTTGGAAAAACACACAGAGCTGTTGCTATGTGAAGAGACAGAACCGGCTGGCGTTAAAAATAGGTTTGGATGACACAGGGGAGTGAGCAACACAGGATCCCTGCCTCCAAACGGCCAGGGGGCCATCACGTGCAGGGAGGAACGGATGTGCTCGCCCGTCGCCACTGAGGGATGGCCCTGGGTCGAGGGGCAGATGCTCTGAGCTGCCGAAAGCTTCTCCAGATCCGAGCATCACAGTGGAGAGCCTCTGGGAGCGGTGGGCCACGTCACCTCGGGGTGGCTCAGTGGGGACAGGGTGCAAGCGCACTCAGGATCAGAGGATGTGGGTTTCGTCTCTGCTTGGCCACAACAGAGCCATGGGGACTGCCTCAGCCTCCCCTCTAAAAAGGGGGGAGCTACGTTATCCAGCACCACCTGGCATTTCCTGGGGATTATTAGGAGACAGAGGAGCCCCAGATGGAGGGTCCTGGGATCGGGGTTCCAGGGCCGGCTATAAACCACCTGCTGTGTGACTCGGGTGAGCCTTCTTGCCCCCCAGGCCTCTGCTCAGTTCCAAGTGAGGTGGCTGAGATCCTGTTGCTACAGTGAACCAAGCGGACATCACACTGAGCTCTCGGCCACACAAACTGAGAAAGGGCGACAGAAGCCCCAGCTCGCATGGTCAGGCTGTCAGGCCCAGGTGAGGGCTGTCTTGACACCAGAGCTTCTTCCCTAACATCCCCATCTCATTTCTATCTCCTGAAAAGCGAGGATGGATGCAGGAATGCAGAGAGAGCAGGCAGAGAGTAGCAAATGCCTTTTCATCCTGATCCCAGAGCCCTGGGGAGAGGGAAGGGGTACAATTTACTTCGCAACATCCCTGCGAAGGTGTCACTGCTGTTTACTGGTAAGAAATCAGGCCCAGAGAAGTGCATTATCCTAAGTGTTCTAACTTCAGTCTCTCTGTCCCTCCACCTCTGATTTCGGTCCAAGAAACCTAAATAATGCACCCCTCTCCACCCTGCCACCAGTGCCTACAAAGGAGAGTTCTGGGTTTTTCTTGCTTATGAAAAGAAACAACAGATCATAGTAACATAAGGTAAGCACAAGGCATTCTCTACATCTGAGATCATCCACATGTTTTCCTCTTCCCAAAGTAGACTGGCCTTCTCACTGCTCCTTCCGGCAAGTATTTCACTGAGCTGGCCTCCACTTCGGGTGCGTGCATGCTCGTGTGTGCCTGTGTGTAGGAATGTAAGATCTCGCTGAAGAGTCTGTTGGATCTAACTGGTAAATTACCCTGGGAAGAGGAGAAACAAGGCAGGCGGGGAGCTTAAGAAGGTTAGGAGCACTTTCTACACGGCCACGTGTTCAGCAAACGCTGGCTCCCAGGCCGCCAGGGATGCTGTGCTGTGCCCGCTGGGGTGGGAGATGACAGAGGCTCAGCTCTGCCCGTGAGGTCCAGGGGATGAAATGAAGTCTCCACAAGAGAACTGAGGGATGCGGGAAGGTGCTCTGGGTGGGCGCCGTGAGGTGGGGATTAGGGGGATCAGGGAGGCTTTATGGAAGAGGTGGCACTCAAGCCAGGGCCTTAAAGGACAGAAAGCCTCAGAGATGCAGGAGGTGATAGGGAGGTGAGAGATTACTGCTGTCATCTTAGCCCTCCCCTGGAACCAGGCCTTCTGACAGCTTCTCCTTCAGAGCATAAATCCCGTCAGGCCTCTGCCCTCCCGAGCCACTCCATCTCGCTGACGGGGTGGGCATGGGGCTTACCCACGTCCCCTCCCCCAGAAGGGGGAGGAGGCTGCCCACCCAGCTCACCAGCTAACCTAGGCACAGCTCAACCAGCTTCTCTCCCCATCCTCCTGGACGACTGGGCAGGGACTACAGATGAGAAAACGGGGGCTCAGGGACTCGTCCAGGGTCATTCAGCTCAGAACAAGCAGAACTGGAAGTCAAGCCCAGACCTTCTGGCTATGTTCTGGCTTCTCCAGTCAAAGCTTTGAAACTGACATTTAAAGATGTTGCCAGAGGGTAAAGAGGTCTGGGCTCTATGCCCAGCCCCTCTGTTCTCCAGCAGCTGAGGTACAAGGGCACCTCACTTTACCTTCCTGAGCCCTTCATCATCATCTATTACAGGGAGGCCTCTACCCTCAACAGGGGTATGGGGAACCCAAATATGACTCCTCAGATAAGGGACTCAAACTCCTGAGCCAGCAACACAGCACCAGGAGGAAGACACGCGAGTTTGCTTTCTATGATTCTATGAACACAGGGCAGGCCGGGGCATGGGAAGGGTGGGGACCAGCAGAAGACAGCATCCTTGGTGGGGCAGAACCCAGTCTTCTGAGGAGTGGCCTCTCTCGTTTTTTTAAAAAAAAAATCAAAGAAAGGCACCCCAGTCAGATCATTTTCAAGAGGAAGAGCAACTGGCTTTTTTGTGCTGAGAAGCTCGTGGCCACCATCCCAGCAGGCCCTGCCCATCCAACCCAGGAAGCACTCGCTTCTTCCGTGAACTGGATCAAAGGGCATCATCTGGGTAAGAGGTGGAGCCCCATGTAATTAATACCTGGTTATACTGTAGATGCCAGCCAGGGTGCCCTTCCCCATGTGCAAACATCTCCCCAGCTGAGCCGCACAGCAGAGGGCATGGGTCCTAGGCATGTACACGTGAGACAAGGGAGATTAAAGGCGAGAGGTGCCCCCTGCAAATGAACAGCGTGGAGTGGATCAACAGCACGCTGTTTGTACAACGCTGATTTTCTTCTTAAAGAGAGATGAGCTTCAGACCCTGGTTTACACCATTAGCAAAACACACACACACACACCCACACACACACCCACATCCACTGTCTTAAAGGAGCCTCTTACAACCGCAAACATGTCATAGTAGGCCAGTGACAGTTTCTTAACAAGAACACTGGCAGTTGCTTCTGCAAAGTGGAAAATTCCCTGGCATGGGCCTGCACACACGCTCAGTTCCAATGACAACTTAATCCTGCCAGGACTGAGGTGTGCACAGAACAAAAAACCCACCCACTTTAGAAACTTCCGTTTTTTTAAGTTTAAGAGAAATCATGAAAGGGATGGCCCTCAGAACACCTTTCAAGAAAGGGGGCACACACTTTGCTCACTGGCACCAGATTCAGGGGGGACAGAGTCACCTTCCCTCAGCTCAGCCCGTCATACAGGATAAGGTGCACAGCCTGAAAATCTCATCCAGGTCCCCTGACATCCAAGCGGGGAAGTTTACACCAGGCTGGGGAGGGGGTGCAAACGAAGGAGCCGGGAATGCAGGCGCATGGGCTGCACGAACAGATGCCGCCTAAGCCTTTAAAGCGCGTATTAATTGCGCTCATTTAGCTAACAGTCTCTGTTTCGTCCCCCACCCTGGTCGACCAGAGTCCTTGGGTACCGCTGGAGAGATGCAAGCTGTTGGCCTTGCTGTTATTTTGTCAGCCATTAAACGATTCATCGGAGTCATTAATTGATTTATTACTGCTGCCTGCTCAGAGGGTTTAGCAAATAAGGAATGATGTAGGTCACAACGCAAAGGAAATTGAACCAAACAACGCCACGAGCAGCCGGGCACTTAGAATCCACTGCTGTCCACTCGGACAGCCCTCCACGCCCAGCTGTCAGACGGGGGGCTTGCACTGCTGGCTCTCCTGCCGAAGCCCAGGTGTCAGCCTGCTCCAGCACACGTGTCATGCTGCCCAAGATACAGACAGAAGGTGGAGAAGCTCGTCTTGAGGGCTCCTGGGCATCTGCCAGGTGAGGTCACCAGTAGCTGGGCCCATGGCTGGGCCCTCCAGGACACAGGGACGAGGCATGACATCAGGCAGAGGGCTCCGGCCAGGGGAGATGGCACGCTCTGGCCACACCTCCCCCTCTGCCTGTACTGCCCACAGGAATGGCAGGACAGCAACAGATGATAAGACAGGTGTCTCCTAATGCCTGGCCCTTTCTTACTTATCTCCAATCCCCTCAAAAAGCCCCAGGGGGGTGGGTGGCATTAGCATCTCTATGTTACAGTTCCACAGGCCGGGAAGCAGCACCCTGGGACCTGAACCCAGGTCTACCTGACTTCCGAGTCCACGTTCCTTCCCCTCGACCTAATTCTTTAGGTAACACAAAGAGGTACTGCAGCTCAGCCTCAATGACAACCTCCAAAAAACTAACTAGGTGACTGAGAACAGGACGACCTCCTCCCTGCCAGGGTGCCTCATTTACAAAACAGTAGGTCCAGGCTGGGCAGAATTCAGTCCCTTCTGCCTCCACCCAGTGCCTTGACCCCCTGAGATGCTGCTGCCAACTAGGGATCCTTCCTCTTGGGAAGACTCCAGTTGCTGGGAGTGAGCCCTCCCTGAGGCTTCCCCTGCTGCCCCACCTGTCCTTCAAGCCTAAATGCAGCAGGTGCAGGAAGCCTTCCCAGAACTAGATCAGGCACCCAGCAGGTACACAACAAAGGTCTGCTGCACTGGATGGGGCTGTAGAAAAGGTCCCAGGTCTCACCCTGCTCCCAGGCCCTGGGGTGCTGAGCAGACTCAGGGAGCGGTGTTGAGATGAGGGGACTAAGAAGGTCATTTTACAGAAACATTAACACCCTCGACCAGAGGATTCACGAGGTCACAGATTCTGGGCAAGGCTGTGTGCGCACATGTCTGTCTGCGTCTCTGAGGCGGGAACGGTAACAGCTCTGGTACCCAGTGTCCCTAAGGAACCAAACTCAGCCAGTCTGGTTGACTCAAATTCTGTGATCACAGCAATCAGCCCCTCAAAGACACACCACATCCCTCACTGCCTGGCAGCATTCTAGAACAGGGCCCACTCTGGCGGGCATGCAGGCAGCCCTCTCAGGGTGGCAGGCTATTCAGTTTGCTCCAAGAGTCATGTGGAGGGGCTGAAGACGTAGGTCAGGCATGGACTGAGACCCAGGCTGCTTCAGTCCTTGACACAGCCCAGTCTGCAAGCTTGTTCCACAGCCTGTTGAGGTCTTGCCAGAGCCATTGCAGGGCTAGGCAGGGCTGCCCTTTGGAGGTCATCACAAAGAGGCCCACAGATGCTGCTGGGGGTCTACCAGGCACACAAGCAGGGCTTTCTTGTTAGCATCCTGTCACAGTGGTTCCGGAGCACCCAAGGACACACTCGGCCTTTAGGATCCTAGTAAGAAACCTGCTAGTGGGACAGGGCCAGGAGCTCAGCCTGGAAGAACCAGAGATGACCTGACTGGTCAAAGGCTTCCGAGGGACCAGAGGACCTTATCTACTTAGACTTTTGACCCATACAAGGGACTTCCCAGTGGTCCACCCCTACTCTCCCCATCAATCCATATGGTATTGAAAGCACAAAGGAAGGTCTTTTCTGATGAAGGACTTTCATCAGGGTTCAACAAATTAGATTCTTTAAGTCTATCAGAGAAGGAATAATCTATTATTATTACATATGTTTAGTACTCTTTGGCTTACAAGGCCTTTCTTTCACCCAAATTTACTTGATGAACATGCCCAACTATCCCTCTGCGGAGGCTGGTCCATCTCTCTGGAACTTCTCGTTCACTCTCTCCTCCTGGGCAAAACCTCTTCATCTTCCGTGTGTTCCTCATCACAGCACTTGTCACATCTGACAGTTAATTTCTTATTAAATTAGCCAGCTGCCTTCACAGGGATGGGGGCAGGAATGGTGTGTACAGCATAGAGAAGGTGCTGGCTCAGTAAATATTTTTTGGATGAATAAAGTTCTTGCAGAAATTCTGCTTATCAAGAATAGTCACCGTGTCTACAAGGTCAAACTGCAAGACTAGCTAACTCATACAATTACCCTATCCCCTTGAAACACAGCACCTCCGCCACACACACACATGCACGCACACCCCACTATGCCCACACACATCTTAGAACAGGCTGTTTCTTCTGCCTGTGAAATCCAAGCTTTGGGTGTTCAGAAAACCTGGGCAACGATGCGGCTCCGCCCTCCTAGCAGATGACTTGGGTGGCCTCTTCTGGAGTCAACGGTCAGGTCAGCAAAATGAGATCATGGTTACACCTCCTCTCCCAAGACAGCTGTGGAGACAGCTTAAGCTAACATCTAGACAAAGCATCTTTAGTTCCAAGACAGACAAAAAAATGCAAGAGAGTGAGGTAGTCTCTAGAGTTAAACTGCTACTGTGTCTCATTCCCAACTGGATGGAAGTCAAGCCTGGGGCCGGGGGGCTGGGTGCAGTGAAAGGATCATGTATGAGTTGAGGAGTCTTTATGAGTTGCTAAGACCTAGTTGCCTCTTCCAGCCCTGGTGGTCGAGCCTCCCTTCCATTTCCAAAGCAGAGTCTGCTGTTCACTCTCAAGACAGGTTGAATGCTCTGGTTCTCAGCCTCCCTGAAGGTAGATGTCTGCTCCGCTGGCCCAAGGAGCAACTTTTTCCATAAGCTTCTTAGAGGGGCCAGAGAACATGCCTACTACCTCTAGGGCTTGAGGACAGGCAGAGGTGGGGGGCGGTGCTCCTGAGCCTGGGCAGAAGCTGACAAAGACACCAAGGCAGAGGTCTCCCCCTAAGATGCCTTCCTGTGCCCCAGAAAATGTACCCCATAGATGGAGGAATCCACTGCCAATCTGACAACCTCCCTTTGCAGCTGGACCCTCCAAATCACAGATTTAAAAAAAGACATGTCTCTTGGAATCAAGAGACATGGCCCAGAGTAAGCCTTGAACTCACTCAGTCAGAATGCATCCTCCTCTTCCTCCCTGATTCAACTCCTCACTTGACTTGAAAGAACTTGAGAGAGGCAGAGAGAAGAGAAAGATAAGATGCTGAGAAAAAGGGGAGGGTGGGCAATGACCAGGTTCTCTGAGCCTGCAGGAACCTCTGGTCATACCCCTGTTCTGTCTACCATGTCCTGAGAACAGCTCCAGCCCTTCAGCAAGCAAGTCTCAGGCCCCCCAGGACACTGTTCGTGGTACTTTTCCTCTCTCTGCTCAACAAGCTCCCCTGCCACCTTCCCTTTATCTACCTATAGAACTCCTACTCATCCACCTATGCCCACCTCTTATGTCCCTGCTTCCCAGCACAGAGCAAGCATGGAAGGCCCTGAGTAGGTTCATGAGCTAGAACTCAATTTTAGAAGATACCTACTTCTACCTGCAACCCTCTCAACAAGGGCTGAGATGGCTGAAATGGAACGTTAGGCGTTCCAATAAACTCCTACCCAAGGGCTGCCACGGTAACGCAGACAGAGCAGGACTGAGGGGAGGAGCTTGGGCTCCCCAGCTCCCTGGCTAATTCAGAGGCAGGCAGTTCACTACCATCTTGAGATGCTCCCCCGCCCCATGCCCCGACCAATATAAGACAACAGCTTCCTGGAGCTGGCATGAGTTAATGCAAACAAGGAGATAACGGAAGGGCTGGGATCTCATCTCCTCCACCCATTCTCCCCTCCCTCTTTTCATGGACACCAAGCTTCAACCTTGAGAAGCACATGCTGGTCCCCAGCCTCTGCACACGCCATCCCTCCACCCAGGATGCCCACCTCCCTGCTGGCTTCTGCCATTCTAGTCCATCTACCCATCCATCCCTCAGGTTGCCCTGGGCACTGGGCAGGATGATTTTTTTCCTCTTCCAAGTCAACGTAAAACTCTGTAACCCCTACAACACTTTCTACCTGGCCTTATCATATGGACAAAGCTATCTCCCTGCAGGACCACTGGTTCCAGAAAGTAGAATCCAAATATTAACTATGTCCAATAATCAGAAATCACTGAATGACTGGGGGCTGTGAGACAGCTTTTGGACAAAGCTAGGCCTGGCTTTTCTGGGAAATGTTTTTCATTTTTTCTCCTTTATAAAGATGTAACTTTAAAGAACAGAACGCACTCTCATAAATCCAAATGTCAAAAGGGACAAAGAGGGGCCTTATCTTCCCAGAGTCTCCATGTTCCTCTTCTCAAGGAATCATTGGAGAAGAGAAACATGGAAACCTTGGAAAAGACCTGATTTTGAATACTAGTTGTATTCCTAGCTTGAAATGTGTAAGCCACATAGACATCACCGGACCATCCTTGAAGGATGATGACCAAACTCCCCACTCTGCTGCAAATCTGGTCTAAAGCAGTCTGGTTTTCTTTTATTTTTGTCTAATTGCATTTGAGACTGTGGCCTGGTTTTCTCCACTGCAGATAGGAGTTTTTTTAATCAGCTTCAGGTAATCCACAGGCCTCCAGAAAACCCGAACCTAGAACCTTAGGACAGGAAGGAGTCCCCCAGCTTCTCTACTAACAGACCTAGCCGCAGCCTCACAATCCTAGGGTGAGGGCAGGAAAGGTCTGAGACCTGAGTCTTCCAAGACATCATCCCTTGGCAGTCTTATCTAGAAAATGACAATAATTTGCCTTGCTTCCCAGAGTTTATGAAAGTAAGGTTTCTGCGTCCCCCAGAAACAGTGCTCAGCTTACAATCAGGTGGTCAATAATTACTTTGGTGAATGGACACTCCTTCTAAACCCTTCTCTCCACTTTTTATCCACCAAGGAAGTCCCATGCCCTGTGTGGACTAGGTGGGGCACTGGTCACCTGTAGGGCCTCTCAGCACTCCCATCACTGTTCCCCAAAGCTTGCTGGTTCCACATTCCAGGAACAGAAATAACCCACCACACATTGTGCAGACATGGAAAGGAAGCTGGTCTCACTTAGCCCTCTCGATAGCCTGCTCCTTTGTTCCGTATCTGACCCACCTTGCCAATGAAGACCACGATGGTTAAGTGTCTTTACAAGGTCGCAGTTCTTCCTGGCTGGGTCCAGTCATCACACACCAACACACTGCATCCCCTCCAGTGGGAACCAAAAGGAAGACTCCAGTCATGGAAGGGAAAGACTAATCTTACAAACAGGCCTTCCAGTGATGGTACCAGTGTGAGGCAGGTCTCTTCAACCTTAACTTGCCCATCTGTGAAATGGGAAGTCTCCATTCTTTGCCTGGCCTACCTGACACAGGAGTTTGAAGAAACAAATAGAAAACTGGGTGTGAACGGAAGAGCAACTGCATCCCCTGCTTCCTGACAACCCAAGGGGCTGGGAAGGAAGGAGGACACTACAGTGATACAGGCACGGGGCTGGGAGTCAGGCCCTGGCAGGCTGCCCCATGAGTCCCTTTCCCCCGTCTATTAAAAAAAAAAAAAACAGGGGTGGATTCAATTCTTGGTTCCCAAACCTCGCTGCACATCAGAATCACCTGGGGGCTCTGCCAGCCACCCAGTCACCACCCTCCCTAGGCTGCAGAAAGCCTATAGGGATCCAGTTTGGGGGGAACTCCAGGATCAGATGTCCCAGAAAACTCCTCCTGGGTTCTGCCTCTGCCCTGAGCAGCCCCAGGTCCAGGGGTGGTTAGAGGGGCAGGCGTCTTTTACCCCTCACCCTCCCCAGCCAGGCTCCCAGGAGGCCTGTAGAAAGCCTCCAGATGCAGGTCGGGGCTTAGACAGCCGCCCAAACAGGTACGGGCCCAGATTTAATTGGCCTCTCGGTTAAGCTTTCTAATCTCATTAAAGCTGCCTCCATCATGCAGACCACGGCTCTGAATTTAATAACAGAAGAGCGCTGCCCTGCCCCACTGTAAGCTGATTAGGTCTGGGGAGGCCAGAGAAGACCGCTCTGGACCCGAGGCCCCCTGGCTGCAGTCAGACCACTCTGGGCCCTATCACGCCACGCTGCCATATGGATGGCACACACTCAAACTCAGAGGAGAGGGGCACACTGCAAAGGAGGGCAGGAAGGAAGGAAGTGGGAGAAAGTGCTTAGAGCACGGGTGCAGGGCTAGACCTGCCCACCCCACCCTGGGGAGCCAACACAGTCTCCATGACTTCCAATAAAGATAAACAACCAAGTAATTATATCCATCTTATCAGGGTGCAATAACAGTGTCCACCCCGCAGCAGGAGACAGCAACCCCTCTGGGCAGAGTGTGGGCTTCCCAGCTGCCTCCCCGAACTCTTCCTGAAGCCCCCATCCCTGACTTCATTCTCAACGGGAGGGAGAAGGCAGAGGGCCGCGGAAGACTTGTCCTGCCACCCCTGCTTTCCCCACCCACCCCATCCCCGAGAGAAGCTACTCATAGCCCTTCCCCGACGAGAGTGTGACAGGGGCTGAGCAAGGAGCCAGCTCGTGGACATCGGCTCCAAAAACACCACGGTCAACGTGTGCAAACATCCCTGTGCAAATACACGTCGCCCACTTCTCGCTCATCTCGCACTATCTAAATATATCTCGAGGAAGTAACTTGGCAGTGATGAGAAATTCTGCAGTGGCTCCAAAGTAGCAACTACAAAACACACACACACACACACACACACACACACGCTTTGCTCTGTTGTAGGTGCCACGCTGGGTCAAGGACATGCATGGAGACCACACACACAGGCAATATCTGCCCAACGTATGGGGGGTTCGGTCCTCCTGAGGGTTAGTGATCACTTATCATTAATGTTTAATAGGAAGATGAGATCTTAGAAGGAAAGGAACTCCATGCAGTCTCCAGGCTGGGCGAGCACAGATGCCCTGTCCAAGGGAGATGCTTGGGGGCACACCCAGCCGAGTACACACACACCCATCCCCACCCCTCTGGGACTAGCTTTAAGACACTGGCATTTTCCACTCCACTTGCCAAGAATGAGCCACCCTGCCCTGCGTGATCCTCCAACCCCTGAAACAAAGGCGGCAGTCATGGGGGCGGGCTAGCACACTGCAGGCACCGGTCCTATGCCTCCCCCGCCCCTGCCATCTTCACCAAAGGGAAATGAAGCCTCACAGAAAGAGACAGACACGCCCAGGACCAGGCCAGGGCGCTCCACATGCCACCATGCTTTCACTCTTTGGATAGAGGTGGGTTCCGCCCCCGGCCAGTATCCTCAGCAAATCCAGGCTGAGGCAAATAACCCCTAAGCCCACCCTCTTGGGTACAAGGGCACCAAATTACTAGGAAAATGTGTGACAGTCAGGGGGTCAGGCAATCCTCCCAATTGTGTCAGGTCTCAATAGGCCAGGCTGAGTCCCAGCTTCCATACAACACCCAGATCATGTCTTCCCATCATTCCACTGGACTTGCTCCTGGACTAGTGTGCCAGCCTCCTTGTTCGTGGATCTGCCCTCCTCGTTCTCTTGTCCTTCTTCCTGTCTCCAAGCAGACCTCATGGGCAGGCTCACAACCCAAGAGGACTTTGCTCCAGGCTGCACGCTGCCCTGGGCCCTTCAGTCTCAGCTCCACCTCCACAGGCCCTCCTTCCTGAACATGGCAAGCCTTTCAAGCTTCCAAGTGTTTATACAGGCTCTTCCCTTGCCCTGGAATGCTCTCTACTTTTTTTTTTTGGGGGGGGGGGGGGGGAGGGCGGGGGGTGTGGTGTCACGTAGCACGTAGGATCTTAGTTCTTCCACCAGGTTCAAACTTGTGGCCCCTGCACTGGAAGTATGGAGACTTAAGCACTGTATCGCCAGGGAGCCCCTACTCTGCAGTGCTTGTCACACTCTTCCTTTTCAGTCACCATCTTCTGCCACTTTTTTTCTCTTGGGGACCCACACGGAAAAGCCACCGCATGCAGGAAGCCCTCTGGGTCGAGCCAGGGGGGCCTTCTCTTGGGACATCCAGTGATGGGACCCTTTGCAGCACCATGAGCATCTGCTTACGTCCATTTTTCTCACTAGACCATCAGATTCTAGAAGGCAAATGGTCTGAGGCACCCCCAGGCCCAGCTAAAGGTCCGGCACACCAAAGGCATTTTGGCTAACACAACTTCCAAAAGAAACTTGAAGTCTCAGAACCAACACCGGAGACACTGCTTACTCCAATCCCAGCTTTTTAAAGTCAAGAAAAGGGAGGCTCAGGAAGGATAGGGGAGTGTCGACATCACACCACTGGTCAGCAGCACTGGACCTGTGGCTGGCTAGGCTCTTCATCTTCATCCTCTAGGTAAGCCAAAAGCTCCTACAGCAAGACCCAACTCAGGAGACGGCCACCAGGACCAAGCATCCAAGAAAGTGGGGCGTCAGAGAGGCCTACAGGCAGCACAAGAAGAGATGCTCGAGGGCTCCGGAGCCCAGCGGCAGGGGACGCACAGGCCAGCCTGGAGGCCCCGAGGGGAGACGGCTGGCTCAAGTGCCCTGAGCGTTTGCTGGACCGACACAGAAGCAAGGACTGAGGAGAGGACCCAGCATGTGGAGCACTCAACAGACATGCGCTACTGCACAACTAATGGCATTAACGACCAATTACACACCAGCGCAGCCCAGGGTTCCGCAGAGGCCTGCGCCGGGCTCCGGGATCCCAGAGAAAGGAGGGTTATTTCGGCTGGGGGGTGGGGCCGTCTGGGGCGCTGACATCTGATCAGACACCATCTGTTATTTTTCTCTAATTGTTCCACATGTGTGAAATTCTGATTCTAAGCTAGAATGTGGACTCTGAAAGGCCAAGACTGCGGTCGCTTCCCCTGCCTCCCCCGACCCCTCTCTCCCCAAACATCCATTCCACAGCAGGGCTCCCAGTGGAGACTGAGGGACCACCGATGGGAGAGACGGACCTTCTATTTCAAAGAGGACGTATAAAACCAGTGCTGGTTCCCCGCAAGCCTGCTTTACCTGCAAAAGCTCCCTGAGCCCAACAAGAAATCCAGCAGGGTCCGCGGGCATTCCCAACGCCCCAGGTACCCAGTGTCCCCGGAGTGCCATGAAGACCTGGGTCCCCCTAGGCTCTACCGCACACTCCCCGTGGCCGCCGGGTGGCACCAGCTCTCCTACACACGTTCCTTCTGCCCCCTCAGCAAGCCTGCATGATAGCAATCACCACCCCCACTTGACAGACTAGGAAAACAGGCTCAGACAGAGGGCGCTTGGTGAGGTCAGCAGCAGGCCCACACGGAATCCTTTCCCACATCACACAGCCCGTAATACCCATTCCCTGCCAACAGTGGCTTGCGACAGAAGCCTCACCAGAATCCTCTGGTATGAATCGGAGCCGCTCAGACGCCCCATCTGTGAGAACCACCACCACCACCCCAGATCAACTGTGGTTTCCCAGCACCAACTCAGCTAAGGGGCACCCCACTCCAGGCGGGGTCAGGCACACACACACCACGCTATGCCCCAGTTTCTACAGTGACACCCACCTTCTTGCTCTCCTGAGGCCTCACCCCCACCCACCCCCGGCCCCAGCCAAGTTTCCATAGAAGCCCAGAAGAACGCAAACTCCAATTATTCCCTTTCTTGCTTGAATAATGGCCACTTCACAATTCTCCCTGCCCGCGCCAGGACCCTCGCCGCTCTGAGCGGGCGCTCAGGCCAGGGAGAGAGAACAAATGGGAGGGGGATGAAAAACACACACAACGGTAAGCTCCAACCCAAACAGAACTAATCCATTCAGAGCCAAAGGAGGCCGAGCAGATGGGAAGCTGGCATCCCCCGCCCGTCGGCACCCCGGGTTCCGGGGCCTCTGCCGCAGTGTTGCGATGGTAAAGGGTGCCCCAGCCGCATGCTCCCGGGCCGCCCCCTGCTCCCAGGCGCCTGCGGGCAGCACCTTCCTCTGCTTTGTGTTTAGTGTCCTCCCCCAAATCATATATGCCAGGCAGCAGCACAAACACCCCAGCCTCACCGCACAGCGCGGGAGGGAAGGGGGTCCCACCCCAGCCAGCCTCACCGCGCAGCACGGGAGGGAAGGGGGTTCCAACTCTGTACTTCGCTCTCTGGATTCTGAGAGGACTCTGGGCAGGAGATGTCAACACCCCCCTGGAGGGGCCCCAACCCTCCCCACGTGCATGATGACATCTTCCCGTGAGGATGTCTGTGTTCCCCTCCACCTGGTAAGCTGAGGGCACCCCTCCAGTGCTTAGTACAAGGCAAGGCTGCACACAACGTATTCAGATCCACTATGCAGATCACAAGTCTGATTAAATACAATATTGACAGTTTTACTCCTTTAAATCTGTTCCCTTCTCTAAACTGTAAGCACCCTGAGGGTAGAAATCTTCTCATTCACCAGGATCTTCCCAACAGCTGGCACTTCACGGATGCTCTGTATTTACTTGTTAGGCCAAGAAGGACCGTGCACCACCTTGGGCACACTGAAGCTCAACCTATGGAGAGAAATCCACTAAATCAGAGGATGTTAGGGCAGAATGGGGCTTAAATGTCCCTGTGTAACCCTGCTTGTTCATTAGAGGAAGGAGAGTGACTTGTCTGCAGCCAGACCAAATCAGTGTGGGGGATGCAGGACTCGAACCTGGGCCACCCCAGCCCTCCCTGGCTGGGGGAACAAAAAGGTACGGAGACAGCGCTGGCTGCTCAGAAGGAGCGGGTAATCTGGCGGGGCAGACGAGACAGACACACGAAACAATTAGTGAACAAGATAACTGCCAGCCTCACGGTATTATACCCTGATATAATAAAGTGCATGCTGTTCAACACAATTAGAGACAAGAGGGAGGCACACCGCACTAATTACACAGGACAAAGAGTTAGCAGACGGGAGTCACAGGGGCGCCAGTGCTGCCACAGAGGGCTCTGGAGGCCGAGGGACCCAAGGTGAGCTTGAGGCGGGGCAGGGGCGGGGGGGCGCAACTCCACCAGGAAGCCTCTCCTGATTACCACTCCCTCCTCTGTGCTCCTGCCAGAGCTCCTGTCCCGCGCGGGCCCATCTCCCGGCCCCTCACGGCCCTTGTGTAGGCAGGGCCTACGAGGTGGACTACCTTGAAGGTCAGCCCAGGGGCCGGGGGGTAGGTCCTGGCACCAAGCCAGCCCCCGGTAGTCACTCAAGGAGTCACAGCTTCAATATAAACGACGACCGATGCTATGTGCTGGAAGCTGTGCTGAGTCCTTGCGTGAGCCACTCATTCAGTTCTTCCGACAAGCCCATGAGGGGAGGATGCACGCTTTTGCAGATAACCAGCTCAGACAGGGGACATCACCGCCCCAAGGCCACATGCTAATAAAATGGCAGTCCAGAGACAACATAAAACAAGTCCACCCCTCTACAGACCTCGTGCTCTTAACTCCCCACACCCATAGGTCTAACATGGAAGCCCCAGCTGCAAAGGGTGCTGAGTACTTGAAGCACAGGCAATTCAAACTGAGATGCGTAAAATACGGACTAGATCTCACAGACTTGGTGTGAGAAGAAAGTACACTGATTACGTCTTAAAATGACAGTATTTCAGACATACATTTGTATGAGCAAATCAAGTATATTCTTAAATTTAACTTTACCTGTTTCTTTATACCTTTTTCATGTGCCTACCAGAACATTTAAGATGACATGTCTGGCTCCCATTGCATTCCTATCAGACAGCACTGCCTCCAAGATGTTTGCTCCATGAACGACGATGTAGACAAGAGCAAAGGAGAAAGAAGATGGCATCTCAGGCAAGGGGAAGCCTGGAAAGGGCAGCCGAGGAGGGAGGGGGCAGCCCTGAGCCTGTACAGGATGCCCAGGCAGGGCTGAGATCTGAATATAACCAGGCGAGGGCGTGGTCAGGTGTGCAGGAGCCAGGTGACAGAAGGCATGGAAAGTGGGGAGGGCTCTGACCTGTGGCTTCTGGTAACAACAGGCAGTAAAACTGCTGTGTGGAGCTGGGAGCCAGGAACAATGACTCCACGCGACTTCAGGGACCTTGAACCAGTCACCCACCCACTTGCCTTCCAGAAACCAGCAGCAGTGCCTCAATTTCCTGAGTTAGGAGAAATTAGAGAGTTCCAGAGTAGGTTTCCTCTGAGGAGCAGGAAACACACATTCCAAATGGGCACCAGACATATGGGCCCAGGGCTAGCTACTGTCACATAGGGGAGCTGAAGAGGCCTTTCCGAGGGAAAGGGCTGAATGAGGGCTTAGGAAGCAAGGTGGGAAAAGAGTTCAGCAGGTGTGTGTGTGTGGGGGGTGCTCCAGAAAGCCAGGTCATTCCACGTGGAAGGTCAGTTTGTGCAGAGGCCATGTGAATAGCAGGCAGCCAGAGGCAGAAGAGCAGAGTCCCAGAGGGGTCTCTGGAGACAGTCCCCAGGACGTTCTACTAATAGAGAATACTGTTGGTGCAAGGTTGAAAGCTGAGCTTTGGGGACGCTCTCAGAGAACAGACTGGTCCTCACACATCAGAACAAGCCCTGGGCCTGGACTAAAGGCTGAGCTGTCCTCTGCTGAGATGAGCCTTGATCCGCTATAACAACTGAAGAGAAGCTGATACAGAAAAACCCATACCACCACCCCTATGCAGGGGCGAGGATGCCTGGGACCTGGTGTCACTCTCGGAGGAGCACTCGCGAGCCAGTACATGCACTGCAAGAGACAGAAGCCTGGGCCAAGCACGTCTAGCGGGAGGTGCAGCACGGGGCGCACGGCTAGAGGCAACAAATCCCAGTTCTGATTACATCTGCACGCTGAGAGATGGCAGGCTGTTAACTGGGTAAGAGGGAAACTGCTACCTTACTCCCCAGGGTCCTTATGAGGAATCAAGAGATTCAGGAGACGTGAATTACCCAGCACAGACCCAAGCCCTTCCCTTGCCAATGTCACTGGTCCCCCAATGCCTCCCTTCCCTAGTCAACGGGATCACAGCACCTGCCTAACACGGCAGGCAGCACACGAGAGGCATTCGATAAATAGTAAATTTCCTATTATCAGATGTCATGGCCGAGGAACAGCAAATTAGATCCAGTTAGGAGAGCAGAAAGTTACTTTGGTGAGCAGTCACGGGTCCATGGAATGTTCCTGAAAGTGAAAGTGAAGTTGCTCAGCCGTGTCCAACTCTTTGCAACCTCATGGACTATAAGCCCACCAGGTTCCTCTGTCCATGGGATTTTCCAGGCAAGAGTACTGGAGTGGGTTGCCATTTCCTTCTCCAGGGGATCTTCCCAACCCAGGGATCAAACCTGGGTCTCTTGCATTGCAGGCAGACGCTTTACCCTCGGAATGCTCCTGGACACATAAAAAAAGCTTCAAGCCGGAAGCCACTGGCTTCCTTTGCAGGCTGGGCAATTGGGAGTCACAGAGAAGCAGCAAGAGGACTGAAGTTTGGATGTTTTTATGAAGGATGGGCCATAGGCAGAAGGAAACTCTCACTTGGTTTCAAGGCTCAAAGAGGGTCATTACTATCTGGTTTTCCATCTAGCAGACTTTTCTCTCCCAGCTTTATCCTTTTTTTTTTTTTGGCCTGCACCATGTGGCATGTGAGATCTTGGTTCCCTAACCAGGGATCAAACCTGCACTTCCTGCACTGAAATCTTAACCTATGAACTGCCCAGGAAGCCCCTTCTCTCCCAGTTTTGTCCCAAGGCCAGTCGCTCTTGCCTGATAGCTGTTTCCTCTCTTTCATCTATTTATATCTCATCTTCCACCAAGATACCCTTCCATCTTTCTCATGTGTGCAAACTCCCTAACCTCAGGGTCCCATGGAAATGCCATGTTCCTCAGGAGCCCTTCCCAGACTCCCCCTCCTATCCAGATCGGCAGCTCCTGGGTTCCTTTCTTATTCCTTCTTCTGGATGGGAAGCCCTCCCAGGGCTGGACTAAGTCTTGCCTGCACGGAACCCCAGGAGCCTCCCCAAGGAGGCAGAGCTCAGGGAGAGAATGGGAGGAACATGATACAGCACACCTGGGTGTGTGATAAGCTCTAGCCTGGTGCCGGCCATGTGTCACAGGCGAATCCACTGGAGGACCCGGGGAAAGCTACAGGTCCAAACAGGCATAGAGTTTCAGGCCAAGACACCCAGCTCATTATCGGCAAACATCAGGTTATTTGAAACCAGACTGTGTAACAGAGGGAAAGTGCCATGGCCACAGTGAGGCCTCACTGACCAGGTTCACCCCTAGCCTGGGTGATCCCTGAGATGAATGGGAAAGACAGGGGCAGGGCAGAGTGAGGCCAGCCCCCTGACACTGCTTAAGAACAGTTGCTGGGAGTTTCGTTACATAGATGATAACCATGGTGCCCTGTTACTGGGTGCTTCCACGTGCCGAGCACTTCTCACACCAACCCCAAGATGTAAATACTTTAGAAGATCCATTCCACAGTGCTGTAAACTGAGGCTTAGCTTACTGAGGGTGACATAGCGGTTGCTGGCAGAGCTGGTATTTAGCTGACACCCACAGGCTCTTCCACTGCGGCCCACCACCGTTACTGACCTTGACACTCAACCTGAGGCCTCTAATGGTGAAACAATGAAGACTCAGATAGGATTCCAGCCGCTCCCTGTCCCCACAGTCCCCAGAAGAGAAATTCAGGCTTCAAGAGGCCACACTGGCCCCGCTAACTCGGGGCACCCTACGCCCCCATCACATCCTTCTCCTTCTGCTTTTTCGGCCCTAGAACCTGAGGGCACACTGCCTCCTTTGAGGATAATTGCTTCCCCACCCTCCTGGCTGTCCAGCAAATACCCACTCTCCACTCCTAAGTCATCACCTCTTCGACCAACTTTTATACTCACCCTGCATCTCCTCAGCCCTACAGAACCAACCAGTCTTCCCCGTCCTCCACGCCCGATGCAGCTGGGACCCTGCCTGGGACCCACCCCACTGTACTGTGTTCAGTGCTGTTTGTCTCCTTGGTGGGTTCCTTGAGGACAGAGACCCTGCCTTCATTTATCTCTGAATCGCTGGTGTGTATAGAATAAGCTAAGCAATATTTTAAAGCACATCTCCTCCCTCCCCAGAGCTGCTCATCAGCAGTTAAAACAACAGAAGAGCAGGACAGGCCACTGATCAGAAGGGCAGGAATTCACTGGTAGGTCTGCTTTGAAAATTAAAAATGCCAAAGAAAGGGAATTTCCTGGCAGGCCAGTGGTTTGGACTCCATGCTTTCATTCATGCGGCCCAGGTTCAATCCCTGGTAGAGGCACTAAGATCCCATAAGCTGTGTGGCACAGCTGAAAAGTGGCCATTCCCCCTAAGGAAAAGGCGATCTCTGCCAGTGGCTGTATAGAAAAATCCCACTGGTTTGGAATGATTAGGGATAAGAGATAAAAAGCTGGTCTGATTACCACTGTAACAAAGTTATACCACCCTCTGATGGGCTGTACGAGGCACACACAGGGCATCTAAGCCCATGAAGCATGCCAACTTCCAGCAGCGTAGGATCATCAAATAGACTTCCTCATCTTATTGACACTCTACTTTGCTGACCAAACCTGCCTCCCAAGCTTGGCCTGAACAAGTGAGGCATGAGTTCTATATGGAGGGAGGTTATAAAATTTCTACCAGACCCCATCAAACTGACACATTTTTTTGCAAGTAACCTAATGAGAGCAGATGCTGCTGCTGAGACAGGCCAGAGGGACTCCACACTGGCCTGCACAGACTTTAGCCACGATGTGGTAACCAGATAACCAGGGAAGCACCAGCATCCTTTTTCTACAGATAGAGAAAGGAAATGAAGCTGGTTCTCAAAACAGTCAGCCTTGAGTTTCATTGATACCTTGGGAAACGTCCCTACTAGGATGCGAGGCCCATCGCACTCTGAGAAATTATCTGTCCCTTCCACATGTACACAATGGGCTGAGAAAACGCCAGGCAGAGGGAAAGTTGCCTTCTCTGCTGCTCACTGTTTCTGACACCACACGGTCACTCAAAGACCCTGGAGTGGTCCCCCAAATCCCCAGATCCCCAAATGCCCTGTGCTCAGACATAACCCAAAGCTTCAGCCGCTGCCAAGAAAAGGAAAAAGAAAGAAAACCCCAGGAACACACCAAATCCATGTCCAACTCCTTTGCCCCTTGGAACAAAACCCATTGCAGGCACACACAAAGCAGGGTAGGCCGGACAAAGGAGAGGCCAGGTCACACTCGACGAGGCGCTTTCTTGTCGTTTCCAAAACAGAACTGTCCTCTATTAAAACGCTCTTGTTGCTCGGATGTTGGTGCAGGAGGGAGGGGGGCACAAATCTCAAAACAAAAGGCGAGCCGAGGCGGGAGGGGAGGCCCTGAGCGAGCTAGCGAGGGCGGCTTCTTCTCCCCGCACACTTCCAAGCCTTTGAATGCCCGCAGACCTCGGCCGGGAGCTGGCAGCTGTCTGTTATTATCCGGGCAACTCCAAGGGCCCCAGCACGAGGGAGTGCGTCCCGAGCAGGTGAACGCCATCTGCCCAGCTCTGACGAGATGCCCAGCTCTGTGCCTGCTGCTGCCAGCAGGCCGTGGGGACTTCGGGGAGGTACGGCCAGCCTTCTATCCTCTCTCCACCCATTCTTCAATGCTCAGCCCGGCTTTCTTCACGCTCCCCGGGGGGCTGCAGGCTCAGTCACTACCTGGCATTTATCACAGAGGGGGAGCTCTTTTAAAAAACACTTGGTCACTTTTCACAGAAAATTCAAAAGGCATTGAGAGTATGGAGGTTTTTTTCTGGTGGAGGGGGGTTAGTTTGCACAGAGTTGGGTATCCACAGGAAAACAGGGCCCATTGACACACCTTCCAGAGGTTCATTTGAAGAGGGGGCTTTAATTAATCTACAAAGAGAAAAAAAGTTTTCTACCTGCCTTTTAAAAAGCACTCCTTGCATTAGCTAACACAGTCCCAGTACACTCCAGCCCATTTCCTCCCACCCTGCTCTGGCTGTTTTAATTGGGGTAAGTGGTTCCCTGATGCCATCTACAAAGTACTAGTCCAGACCCTGGGGAGAACAAGAGCTAAGTGGAAAAGCGGGGCTGGGGCGGGCAGCATCCCTGATGGGAGTCGGAAGGAAGGCCGGGTATCGGGTCCAGCCTGTTCCTCTCCTGGGAAGAGGAGCATTCCTCCCCTTAACGGTGTTTTCACTGGCTGGTCCATCAGACAACTGAAATGCCTGTAACGTGTGACAGGCAGGGCAAGGTGAGCCTGTCTGCCTGTGAGTCTGGGTCTCTGCACTGAGTGCTGATGGCAGCTAGAAGGAGCCAGGTCCCCACCCTCATCTCTCCAGGGCCTCGAGCAGCTTCACAGGTCTCCCAAGTCACATGTGCTAGGGTCTATTTCCCCCAACAACTACTAGTGACTAGTGACAACACCAAGGCCGAGACTCTGCCGGGAAAGCAAGGAGGGCACAGGCACAGGGAGAGAACGGGCCACCCCAGAAGGGGGCAGCAGAGGGACAGCCTGGCCCTGGGCAGCCCGGGCTCAAGGCAGAAACCCACCAACAGCTCTGAGTGAGAACCAAGGTCCTCTTAGGCTGGAAATATTCACGCGAAGGGGTGGGAAGGGCTGAGCTGGGAAAGCGCTCTGCTTATGAACAAAAGCCAGAAAGCAGCAAGGTGGTGTGGAGAACCTGGAGGGCAAAGCTGGGTCCAACCCCTACTGAATTCCCAGGCCCTGGGGGGCGTAGGGGCCAAGTGAAGGAAGATAAGCACCCTGCCTAATCTGTGGGGCTATTGTGGGGCTCACGAAGGACAGGAGAGGCCAAGGGCTTGGAAAACTCTAAGGACCGTACCAACACCAGCCCCAAATTGAGGCTACTCTGAAGAACTCTCATCAGGAACACACGAGCCAGACACATAGCCACAAGAATAAGACGTGACCGCCGTGTCATACCCACCATCACCACAATTGCTCAGGGAGGGAGCTACAAATCAGTGGGCTATGGAAAGCAGCCCAACTACCTGGAACCCTTCTACCAGCCACCTCCACCCCTACTCCCATGTCTGGTGCACACACAGGTCTGCAGCTAGAGAACGGGCCACGTTACTGTCACTATGAGAAAGCAACGGGGGCACAAACACAGCCCTGGTGTCATTCTCCCACAGCCCAGGTTCTGCAGCCTCAACCTACAGCAGCCAGGCCTCCCCCCGCCGCTGGTGGAGGCTCTGGACACATCTGTCTTAGCCTAAACCCAACTGCTTCTCTCCAGCTCTCACTGGCCAATCGGCCTTCCTCATTCTTGTGCAACAAAGCGGCAGCCCACAGGAAAAAGGGCTTCAGCACACACCGCCAGCTCTTAACTTTGCAGTATTTCAAAGGGAAGGGAGAGTGTTTGGGGCAAGTGGTCAGAGGGGGATTCCTTTTCCAAGGAGGGTGAAGCTCACCGTGCGCCTGGAAGAACAGGCAGGATTTCACAGAGAACCTGAGAACCCTTTCCATTCACCCGTTCACAGACCCCACCCCAAGCAAACCAAGACGACCGTCCCTGTGCCCCTAGGCTGTCCCATCATGACATCACAGATCCTGAGCCCAGCATTCAGACCAGACCAACCCCCATGCCCGGGGTACCAGGGCTCATGACTGGCTGGTCCCACTTGGGGACAGTGTACAGCTGAAGCCCCTGGGTGTCCCTTCTGCTGGGAGGAGAGGGGTTGACAGCCCAGCTTCCTGGAAACATCTCCTCCACTCTGAATCCACTTTGGAAAGGCAGGCCCAGAGCGGGCGGAGGCCAGGGAGGGGCTGCGATGGGAACATCCTGTCTACAACAGAACAGAGTAGGGACTGAGGGCTGCCCACGTGTGCTTCAGGCTTTTTTTCCCCCTTCATTGAGCAGGAAGTGTTCATTCGACCGACAAACAAGCATCTGGGGGTCGTGGTAGGGTGAGGGCAGTGAAGCCAACCTCTGATTTGTGGAAGTGAACAATCCAAGACAATGGGTGTGTGACAGCAGAGAAATCGGCTCCAGATGCAGGCCAGAGCCAGCTGCCCAGGGGCCAATCGGGTAATCAATCCTGTTGATATGTTTATTCTCAAAAAGAGGACCTGGGGGTGGGGGCTGCGGTCATTGCCGGTCAGACAATGGAAGGCAGCTGGGAGCAGGGTCCTGTGACCCTCCCTCCTGCCTGCATGGTCTGTAGGTTGCACAGTTCTCTCCTGACTCAAGGCTTCCCTGCTCCCCAGCCAGGAAGAGGTTGGGGGTGGGGGAGATGACCACACCAAAGCCTGCTGTGTGCTGGTTTCTGACGGCCAAAGTCAAGTCCCCTGAGGTCCTGTGCAAAAGAGCAAAGGCCCAGACTGCCCCCTTCCCCCATGGCTGCAGGCTGCCCACTGCCTCTGTGCAGAGGTCTTAAGCGGATGCTCCTTACGGTCAAGATAACTAAGTTTCCCTGAACCTCAGGGCAGCAGGCAAGCATGAACTCTGGGATTTTCACTTTCCAGGCTTGGAAGGTACCAGAGGGGCCAAGATGGAATATGGGGGGTGGGAGAGGCCTTGCTAGCCAGTTAATAAGGAGCAGAGTTAGGGCCAGCACCCAAATTTCCCCTATTTGAGGGCTCTTCCCAGGAGTTCTCAAATAGAAGGGAAAGAGCACCCAGCCCAACATGTAACCCTAGACCCAGTCTCCAAGGGGCGAGAGGATCACTTGGTTCTCTGGTGAGGGTGGGGTGGGTGACCACATCATGACAAACCACACCAACGCAACGTGTGTGACACACCCAAAAAAGCTTTTCTGAGGACAAACCATATAGCACAAACTCCGTGGAGAAGCAGTGAATAAAAAGGACGTTCCACTTTGCAGACCCACAAGGAAAAGGGTGTAAGAACCCTTCTATATATGTCACAGTGTGACCAAGAGCTGAGGTCCTCAAAAAACTAAAAGATTTGTTAAGTAGATTGTTAAATCGATGGGACTTGGGGCCTGAAACCTCTAATCCTGCTCCCCTAGACAAATATTCTATAGCCTTACATTTTTCTTTAGATCCTTCGTAAAAAGGACCTTCAAAGGCTCTAGAGAGAAAGTCTCTGGAGTAGTAGAGACTACTCTGGAGTAGTAGCGCCTCATTAGGTAGTGAGCACCCCGTCACTGGCTGTATCCCAGTAGGGACTGGGGTGCTGGCTTCGAACATGCCTTCCCAGCATGGAAATTCCATGCAGTCGCAAGCCGGCTGAGAACAAACACTGGACAAGGCAGGGATACTTGTTGATCTGACCAACCTTCCTGCTTGGAAAGGGAAGCCCCCGTCGCACAGGAAAGGGAGAAGGGACTCGAAACTCCGAAGAACAAAAGGACGGCAGAGCTTGTCACTCCGGCCCTGATCATCCATGGCACCGTCTCCAGCCATCTGTCACATCCTATAGAAACTCCCTGTGTGATTCTGTCTGCCTAGAGAGACTGCTGGCTCTCATCCATCTCCCCATCCCCACTGAGCCTGGTGCCCAGGAGGCCCCATACATACTGTTGAACAGAAAGATGAACCAGGGCACTCCCAGAGCCTTCTTGTACAGAGGAAGCACCGGCTGTGCCCACTCTCGGGGTCGCAGCTCTCCTGGTCTTCCTCCATCTCCCAGGGCACAGGCAACTCAGGCGGCAACACGAGGTCGCGCCCGCTCTACCTTTGTTCCCTCCAGCCCCCGTCTTTCCTCTCTCCTGGGCGGCTGAGAATCCCTGGCAGTCAGGGGACAGAAAGGACTCACCACGCTCCCCTTGGCGAGCGAGAGCATCGCAGCTGGACTTGGTAGTTAGAACAAAAAGTAGGAAAGTCTGGGTTTTAAAATTTTTCATCTAGGGCAAAGAAAGACCTTCCTTTAAATACTTGTTTTATAATCCCCAGTCCAGGTAAAAATGCAGTTAGAATAGCCATTTGTCTATTCGAGCATCAGTACACATCAAGGTGATGCTTTGGAAAATAATTTGGCAAAGGGACACAAGGATCTTGAAAGGAGAGGCTCATACTTTCTGACCTAGTGATTCCACTTCTGGGAATTTATTCCAAGGAAACCATCCAGAATGAAATGCGAAGATGTTCGCTGCAGTGTCATATATGGTGGCGGGGTGCGGAGGGGGAGGACAGGAAGGAATATCCAGTAACAGAGGAATAGTTAAATAAAGCCAGCCATTAGAGGATAATTAGGAGTAAGTGGAAACACGCTTATCAATAGAAAAAGTGGCAGACCACAAACACATGCTCAGACCCGGACAGCATTTTGTCCAAGTCTAGAAGTTGTGATAAGATAATGGTAGAGTGAATGTTTTCCTTTCACTTTCCAAACTTCCCCTAAAGTTGTCTTTAAAAGACAAAGGACACCAGACTTAAGGCAGGCGGAGAAAAAAACCTGGGTCTCCAACCTGCTTTCAGATGTCTCCCTCAAAGTCTCCAGGCCAGGGACTTCAGCAAGGGGAGAAGAGGGAGGGAAGACGGAACCACGGCAGACAGACCTGGTTTCCAGCCCTGTTAACATGACACCTCCAAGAATGACATTTAACCAACAGGAACCTTCTGGGAATATTGAAATATCCTCCAAAAAACCAAACCAGGCAGGCAGGCTTTATAAATAGTGTGCATGCGCGTACAGAAAGCCATCATTTTCAGTAGAGAGAGAGACAGAGACACCATTCCATTCTCCAACAGCAGCAGTGGCCAACTTTCCACCCCAATCAGCCATCTGGGGCTCAAAGGGAAGGTGTCAGATTGATCACCAGGGTTGGATTAATTTTTTTTTTTTTCCTTCTTAAATCCCCTTAACTGAGAAAGCAGCTTGAGCCAATTCTGCTTTTCTCACAGACACCAAAACACCAAGCTATAGTTACACCAGTTCATCTTCACACCCCCAGAGTTTGGGGGAGGGGGAAGATGAAGCTTTCCAAGCAGCTCTCTGCAGAGTCTCACCTCCTGGTGGAGAAGCTGGAAGCCCAGGCTTAAAGGAACAGGATGCTGGGGAAGGACCACGTCTCCAGGCTTCCCCCACCCCTCAGGTCTCCTTCTGATGAAGCAGGTGACACTACCTCCCAGAAACCTCTCCAGATCCCCAAGCCCAAGTGTGGAATCTTCCCCACTCCTCTGCTCTCCCACTGTAAAAAATTTCTGGATTATTATACTACGTGCACTAACCTGATCTACACCAGTTAATATCTCCTTAAAACTTCCTGAGTGAGTGATGGGAAATAAGTATATCCTGTCCCAGGATATACCCAGCACCTCCCTCCTATGATTTCACTTTCTACACTCAGCAACCTGATGAGTGAGTATTCCCATTTTATAGATGAGCAAACCGAGGCTCGCAAACACTGCAATTCTGTGGCCAAATATTTAATATTCTAGGTTTTCAGTGCCACACTGGCTGCTGCAGATCATGCTCAACAGAAGAGAGCTGGGGACCAACCACTACAAGCACCAAGTAAGTATCAAGTGCTTCTATATGCACTCTTTCTAATCCTCGTAACAAGCAGAAGCAGAGACTACCTCCTCATCACCAACCTCTGGAAGGGAAAACAGGCTCAGAGATGAGCCAATTTAAATCTCACACAGCTTTCAAGCAATGAGCAGGACTTGAGTCCAGGTCATGGGACTAAATCAGAACCAAGGCCCACGTCCCCATGAGTGGCAGCTGTTTAATCGTCAAAATTAAATCCCGGGAATGGGGCTGTAAACCCCTGTGTAGCTCCCAGCCAGGCTACACCAGCCACCATGTAGGTCTCAGACGCGCTTGTTGGAAAGGAAGGAGAAAAAAACCAGGGAAGGGGAACCCTTGAGGACTCCCCCATAACCGGAATTCTCCCCCATAACCGGAATTCTCCTGAAAGGAGGGCACTGCCTCATACCTCAGCTTCCTGCTACAGAACCCACCCTTAGTCCAACTACTGTAAAGGCCCTTAACATCCCCCTTCCTAGTGCAAGCCCACTCCCTGGGTTACTTGCCTTTACTACCCAGACCATGCCTGAATTTGTTAATGATCAATCCTCCAGGCAGGCGCCAGCTTTCCAAAGGGACAATGACCACCTCCAGGAAAAATGGCCCAAAGCAGGTTCTGCATCAATTTATTAGGCTGTAAAACAGAGTCCTGAAGAAAGCGGGGACAGCTAAGACATGGTGTTTCCGGTATTTTTATTGTTCTTTTGTTGGCCCTTCTCTTTGAAGAAGGCAGGTGGTCTGGGACGTCCAAGGAAAGAGCCAACCACAAAGATTAGTGCCGAGGAGACTGGTCTCAAACTCACAGTCTGGACAGACCTCACTATTTTTCAGGCTTTCATAGAAGAGGGACTCCGTCAGTTCCCAGACCTCTGAAGTGCAACAACCCCTGCTTCCTGCCACCCACTCCTATACGGGAACCTGACTCATTCCAGGCAGGTGGGAGAGAATAGGACTTCAAGCGCTCTCCAGGGGCTTCCAGTCCAGGGGAAAGGAGATTCAACACAAATATCAGTGACTTCCAGAGGGGGTGGAAAGCACCAAATAAAAGTTATATGGAAGAAAAGACAATTTCTGAGATGAGAAATGCTGACACTGCCAAAAAAAAAACCAAGGAGGGGAGAGGCCCAACTTCAAAGAAGTCAAAGACAACACCAAACAGGTTTTAAAGTTAATACCCAAGCTGCTGGGCAGTCAGTCAGGATCCTGAGCATCATCCAGGTGCTAGGAACCTGGGGCAGAGACTGGGCGGGGGAGACAAGCAGATAAATATCTTCAATCCACAGAGGTAAGCTCCAGAGGCTGTCTCGGAACTAAAGCAACCTGTCGAATGCCTGGCACATAGGAGGCATTCAACCAGCGAATTTGGGAAAGGAAGGGAGGAGGTGGGGGGAGGGAGGGAAGGCAGGCAGGAGGAGCAGTTTATTCTACCTTGTGGGGGGGACAGGGAAGATGTGCTGGGAAAAGAACCTAGAGCCCAGTTGTCAAGAGACACCTGACCTCCAAGCAAGCAAAAGGAGCATCCGCAATCTGGGCAGAGGGGGCTGCATGTGCAAAGGCGCTGCGGTACAAGGGAATGTGGCATGACCAGCCCTTCTGGTCCTGCCTGAGGGATGAGGAGGCTGTGGGCAAAGGACAGTCTGCTTCATCCTGAGACTCCTTGAGACACACAGACATGGGTGCAGCAGGGCCCTATGAGCATTTCAGAGGAAACTCTGGCAGCACCTGGCAGTTTCTATTCATCCCAGCGCCCCGGCCCCCCAACACACATACCCTGTTTCCAGATGAGGAAACTGAGGACTCAAGTTGGGCAATCTCTTGCCTGAGGTCAAGTGACTGGATGGTGTCCATCCCTGGCTTCTGTCCCAGGGCTCCCATCCTGAAAGCTCTCACCACATTAACTAAGTATCCCACAAATGCTGCAGGGTAGCCCTACAGCTAGGGGCCTGCAAGGGTCTTTACCTGCCTGGGCCCCAGACTCTTCCTCCTGTGAAAAGTGGGGGCATTGATGTCGACCCTTGAGAGGTGCTTTGCACATCAAATGAAGGATGTTATCACTCAGCAAGATGACGTGCTTGCACACAATGAACTCCTATGAGGAGAGCAGACACAATGTCTTCATTCATTCAAACATCCTTGAGGGTCTACTATGCGCTGTTCTAATCAGTCAGGGCAGGATAAATTAAAGGGAGCTGGAGTCCATCAGGGTACAGATAGAAAGACTGGCCCTCACAGTAGAGGACTGGGAGAAGCGAGGAATCTGAGTCCTTTGATCTATACAGTGAGGGAGTTGGGTAAGCAAGGAAGAGAGTAAAACCATAAAGTTTTATGCATTGCTTGCTGGCTTAAGACATAAAAACAGAAAGCTGGCTGGGGAAGAGGCTGGAAAAATAGAATGCCAACTGCTCTACTGTGGCCCTTCCAAAGCCCTGGGACTCAAAACTTAGCAGGTCTACCCCACATCCAAGGCTGCAGGTGGGAAAGAGAGAGGGCACAGATCTGTCGGTGTGGTCCTCGCTGCAGCCTTCCCAAGCAGCGGTTTTTAAGATCACTGCACAGGGAGGCTCTGGTCTGGTCACATGTCTCTGCTCTACCCCTGCCCCTGGCTGTCGGGACAGGTTGACCAGGCAAGAGAGAGTTAACACACAGTTCTGACAGTAACAGGTGGTTAACAGAACTGACAAGGACTAAAGAATCTCGTGGACTTGAGGTTTCATGTGGCACGAGGCAAGTGGAATGCATCAGTGGGCTGAGGTGGATGTGCACGAGCAGCCGTGGCCAGCACCCACCAGCGTAGACAGGGGACAGCCCACTCGGATCCAGGTCTACACTAAGGCACTGCCCCCCCGCCCCGGGCCAGAAGGCGGGCCCTCAAGGGCCCACAAAGTAGCTTGGTCTTATCACTACCACCTAATAATGTATATGGCACATAACTGTAAGACGACACCGACCTAATATCGAACAACAACAGCCAGGCCAAGTCAAGTTAGGTGTCCACTGAACAGATGCAGAAGACGAAGGCCCTTTCTCCAAGGAAGGACAGAAGAAAAAAGCTTTGGACTTGAGAAATGGAGTGTTTCCTGCCATATCAATAACCAAGGATGTCACAGTCATCAGCGATTCCAGCCCTCCAGGGCACTCAGGAAGGAGAATATCTGTGCAGCCATCAGGTTGCAGCCACTCCCTACAGGGAGCCCCAAAGAACTCGAGATGTGGTCCTCAGGATACTCGCCCCAGATAGCTGAGATGCACATGAAAGGAATGATTTCAGTGAGCCCAGGCTCTTGAATCTTCCCACATATAGAAAAGTACTAAATTCTTCAATGTGAGATATTTGGTTTTAATTCACAAAAATACTTTTGATGTTCAGACCACCTGCCCTCTGTTGCAAACTTCTATACAATCTGCCTCTTCCCTCCACCTCCAAGCAATTCTCGCAGGATTACTTGAGATGCCGCCTCCCAAGCTTAAGTCCTAGAAATTTATCCTGAGTAAAACATAACTCTCAACTTTTTCATTGCAACTATCTTCTCAAGCCGACAGGCTCCAAGGAAGTCAGCAACCATACTCCGTCCCCAACCTGTGCATCCCAATCAACTCTGCCACGTTCCAACAATCCACTTATATCTCCAGGTCAACTGGTATCACCTGGTGGCTTTGAAAGTCCAACACAGCACCTGTCTAAGGGCAGGCACCCCATACAATCACTGGTTTCCTCCAGAACTATACCAGATATGCTACTAGGGTGCTAGGAATAAACGCCTTCTAGAACATCTCTGCCTTCTGGGACAAAACTGATAAATAAGGACTTACACTCCACACAGTCTTTCGTTGAACCCTCACCTGTGAACTTCAAGACACTCGGGAGGAGACTTCAGGCTTCTAGAACAAAGAGATGGCAAGGATCTTTGAATTATTAGGACATTCAGGAGGTGGGAGGGTGGCTGCAAGAGGGAAGAGGTTCAGGGTCCTTCACCCTCCCCCACCTCAGCCCCCAGAACCAATGGGCACCCCTTGA